>NC_052613.1:56743190-57052669 GCF_016545825.1 Eucalyptus grandis | reverse complement strand
TAAGTAGCCACTGATTGTCAATTCAGCAGTGAAAACTAAAGCTGCAGAGCTTTATCCAGTAGAAGAGATCTGCTGAGGAAAAAAAAAAAACTTCCAGAAATTTGACAATTTGGTCAAAAGAAACACTAACCTGCATCCAACCTTTCCACTCCTCAGTCTGATGTCTATTCAGATAAAGAATAGATTTCCCAGAAATTGGTGACTTCTCATTATGCGTTGTGAAAGAAGTCATTGCTGAAACGATGATCAGAAGGAAGTATAGAAATAAGAAAAGGTCCCGATTGTAACTCTGCACAGACAGGCAAGGATACGAAGAGCATTATTAGAAAAAATTGAAGTCCACTGCATAGATTGAAAGACATTCTTTTAGCAATCTATACATATATAGCGCGCGCTTATTACCTCATTAGCGAGAGAAATCTTCTAAAGTTAGTATAAAAAAAAGTTACATTGAAGAAAATCTTGCATAGTTCTTTAACAAGTTCTTGGATTCCATAGAAATTGAAAAAGGTATGCAAAACACATCTACAAAACAGGCGAACCAATACAAAATTGGATGAATGGCCCTTCCATGATGGTAATTTCTTACCTGGGGATGAAGATGTCTATGCTAATTTGCTGAGAAAATCCAAATTGAATATTAATGAACTCAATGCACTAATCAAATACGATTAGAAGCTCCTTCTGATTGGGAATTGCTTTGCTACACTATAAACATTAAAAGAACAAAGCCATGGAACCATCGAGTTTCTCCCCCCAAAAAAAAAAAAAAAAAGGTGCATACTAGTCTCTTCCTACTCAAATAATTTATTAACCCATTATATGAAGGTTATTGCATTAATTCTCTGCATCATTTCCGCTCCCCTCTGTAATACAATGTCTTTGAGTTTCGATCCAACATTCTACATCTACCCAACCTACTGGACACACTCCCATGAAAATCCATCTATCAAAGCAAGCATTTATGATGAAGTTTATCGTGCAGTATGAATGTTAAGCAATCATAAAATATAGAGGAAAGTTGGTAAATTTGACCTTCTTTGATGATTCAAAAAAATCAGTACGGTCGCATAAGAAAAAATATGCCAGAAGCATGCTAAATTCCGCTCTGCACATAGAAACAGCAGTTTGAAGAGACAGAGAGCAATTAGCCAAAATAAATAAATAAAAGAGAAAAAAGCAGGTATTGCAGAAGAATGAATCATTAGTTTCTTACATAGCTCTAAGAGTCAATCGATTTTCAACCAAGAAAGACTCGTCCATCACCAAAAATCTGTTGCAAACATAGAAAGTTAAGTGTTGACTCACGTGTGGTAAATGGCTTAAATTGGACAGAAAAGAGAAATCACCACTCCCAGTCTTCACTAACCTGAAAATAGGAGATGTGGCAGATGAATTTCTAGATCTGGGTGAAGCTGACTGGAGACCTCCACCCTCCAACAATACTGCTCTGTCGTCTTCCTTGACCACGTCATTCCCCATTTCAACCAAATTGACATCAGAGCGTCTACTGTCAGAAGAACAAATTAGCATGAGAGAAACGAAACATAAACATATAAATTAAAATGAATTAATGTGCTTTGGCTTTTTGTTGACCAATAGCACCGATGTGGTGTACCCTAAAGTGATTTGCGGCAGTAACCAGTTGGTGAGAGGAAAACTGTAATTCCTATTCACTAACTTATATAGAAAGTCATGCCACATGGCTTTGTGCTTCAGGTGAATTTCCACACTTTACGTGCAAAACGTACAAAAATTTGACCAACACAATGGTAACAAAGTGGATGTTAGTATTAGTTGTACACACCTCTTGTCATCATAAAAGAAAGCATGCTACATTAATAGGAGCCATGCAACAAAAAAAACTCTAAAGATAATTGTGTCAAGAACTACATGTCACCAGGACAGCAAGCAAATCAAATCAGACAATTTTTCTAGGTGAAACCAAACCAGTTATTTGAAACCTTTCACCAAATCAAGTTGTGACAAAAGTCTTCTACATTATCAGTAAGGGGAATAATCCAACTTACACTTTGGACGAAACCGAATTTCTCTTGTACTCCAGAAATTCCGAGTAAATCCATGCTGCGATTGTTGGAATGATTCCAATTAGAAAGGAAACCTGATAAATAATTAAATGCACTAGTAAGCATAACTTCACAACAGAAACTCTTTTAAAATGCCATGCCAGAACCAAAATAAAACTGAAGCTAAATTCAACGTTCATGCTTTGTATGTCAAAATTATGGTGATACTCTATCGAGCAATTAACAATATAAACATCATTCTCCTGAAAGAATGATACAAATTCAGTGCTGATCTTGCGGAATCTGGTAATCTGCATCTTAGTTGGCTCTAAACTGGAAGAAGAAAGATGATTTTTAGAGTTTATGCATATATGTGGCCTCCAAGTAAGAAAAAGTCTGGATGTTAACACAGTGTAATAGAGAACAGATCGAGTGTAAGTCCTCTGTCACAGGACAGCCCAGTAATTTGATTAATGTGCAATTTGGGGGCAATATTTTTCTTTTATTATTTGTCATATAGCATAAACATTTTAAAGAAGGGCATCTTGGAAGGTGTCGCCGGAGCTTCTATTGGTGCAGTATTAAAGTATGTCAAAGGCAATGTGCTTTCAGCCATGTTTTTATCTTAGAAGTAATTTACACGTGTGAGGACCTTTGTGAAGGTGTCACTAGAAAGCTCTTAATTGTTCTAGTACGAGAGTATGTTAAAGGCAATGTGCTTTTGGATGTGCCATGGATACTTCAAAGCGTGAAATTGCAAAATTTTACTTTCATCATATTGCAGAAGGAAGAATGAGCCATGGAAAAAAATAGGCAATTATTCTCAATCTCGCATTGCTACAATTTTGACATTTTCTGTATTCATTCCACTCACAGCCTACTTAAAAAGAAACTGTAAGCCTATCCAGCAGCCTCTACCCCACATACTCATTCAGCTTTTATTAACCACAAGAAAAGTTATGATCACAGATCGAGGCATATCCTTGTAGGATTGAAACCTTTCCACAAAATGAAAGAGTAACCAAGGGAAGGAAGCAATGATTATCTGGATCTTGGTTTTCTAACTCATGCCAAATGTTGAATTTTCTCAAGAAAACATCATATCGTGATGTTAATTCACTGTACATCTCATCAATCTCTTTATGAGAAGATTTGTGAGTTTCCAGTGGGCTCAAATCCGGACAAATATATGGAGGAATCGGATGTGGAACTGAGCAAAGCTGTTGAGCCATACTGATCCATCTTATCTTCTGAGATTAGCTCTGAAGATCGTAATCTTAGAGAAGCTTCTGTTCAGAATTCTGATTTGCATTTGCCGGCTTTGGCTAAACCCTCATGGAAGCAGGTTTTTGCTTTGTTCTTATGCCTACTTCTCTCGTGGAAAAGGGTATTAGAAAATGGAACTACTCTCTAATTGGCCAAAATAAAAATGAAAGGAAAATAGTTTTCTCTCTGCAAGCAGGATTAAAGGAGTCTGCCGGTAAAGCTAGTGTTTTGGCTCTTGACATTTCAGGAATTGCATTTGCTAGAATGTGTAAGAACTTTTTGTTCTTATCAGGCTCGTCTTGAATGCTTTTCTCTACTTTGTTTGGAGAACAATCAATGATGCAGTCCATGGAAAGAGCTTTGATTTGGCTGCAGAAATTTTGCACAACAATTGTGAAGATGTTGAGCTCTGGAGTAAGAATACAGAGTTGAAATAAATGGCCGTATAGCGAGGAAAGCACATACTCACTAGAATAGTGCTTGCCACGATTTCTGGATTTAACCCGTAAAGTTTCGACCTTTTAATGATTTTTTGGTGAAATGGTTAGCAAAACCGACCGTAGCAGGGATTGACTCCCCTATATCTTTTACTTACTAAAAAAAAAAACGCACTTTTAACAAAACGAACCGCCGACGCACCACGCCGACACAATTTGCATAGAGGCATTGCTCGCATCTCCAGAATCAAACTTAAATCTCTACTTCCCAACAGCGTACGCTCAACTATCCAGCAAAATTCACCAACGCAACGCGAGATCTACCACCGTAACGGCTCAAAACCGCGAAAAACAAAAAAAGCTAGTTCCCACAGCGACGCACCTGGCCAGGAGTCACAGGACCGTGGATCGCCATTGCTAGGGACTCCGAACTACCGAGCCGGCCGATTGGGACGTGATGGGGCCGGTCAAGCGACGAGCATTACACGGCGGGGGGCGCGAATTCGCTGGAGGCGGAGCCGGATCCGCCGGCGGCGAGCACGGCTTCCTGCGCGGCCGGGCGGAGCGGCCGGGGGAGAGAGGAATCCCGGCCGGGACCGAGCGGCGGGAGCGAGGAGGAGATCACGGCGAGGAAAGCGTCGCGGGCGGAGCTACGGAGAGGATGAGAGAAAGCAGTAATGGTGGTGGCGTAGTTGGAGGGTAGCGGTGGCAGTGAAAAGCCGCGATGAGAGAGAGAGAGAGAGAGAGGGAACAGGGTTTAACGCGTCACCTGACGCGCGCGCCGCGTCTTATCTGCAACCGACTAATTTACGGGGAAATTGCAACTTGCCCCCCTCAAGTGGGCTGGTTTTCGCAGATCGGCCCCGAACTTGAGTTTTTGTCTCAAACGGCCCCCCCTACAGTTGATTCACGTCGCAGTAATCAATCCTTGAGCTGTTGACATGTCCCCTTCTTGCTTTGATGTGGATCTTTAACTTTTGCCCTGATTCATTCCCGCCTTTTGCTGCTCTTGCTTCTTTTTCATCTCATTCATGTCTGCGATGAAAATACTCGACCTTTAGCTCTCCTTCCAAGATAAAATGTTAAGTGGTTTGGACACTTCATATTAATTCAATCTCTATCCAATAAAGAAGTGATATGTTGCTTTATGTCAGCTAGTGATTCTCATCAGCTTTTCCGCACAAAATATATGATTTTCGTCTTTCCTATTTACTGCATTGCGGCATTTCCAGCTTGAGAATTAGAGATTATCCATTCAAACTTTTTGATCATGTGCAAATTAATGCTGGAGTAGGGGCGGGCTTGATGTGCTTTGCTGATGACGATGAGGGAATGGCTACCTGACGAACTCCCAGGCAACGACGCGCACGGAGTAGCAAAACTTGAGAGCATTTGTTAGAAAAAGAAGGCGTTCGTATTTTTTTTCTGGTTGCTTTTCCTCTTTCTCTTCTTATAAGAAGGGAAGAACGAATAATTTCCCGTAATGAATGTGTGCAGCAGAGAGAGCCAGTGAGAGAGAAAAAGATTATTTTTTATGCAAAATTTTCTCTTTCCAACAAGCCAGCCCCATACCTCCACGTGGCTCCATGTTCCGCTTCATAATTGGTTCAAGACCATGACAGTCCAGGACCCCTAGTAAATTCTCCCCTTGGAAAGTTAAAAAGGCTCAAATTTATTGTAGCATTGAGCAAGCTCTCGCCGCCAACCAATTGGGCATGTGCAATACTTTATTAACTTTTCATGGAAAAGTTTCATCGTTTGTCCTTACAGGTCTTAGTCTTAGGTTTAATCCACGTGGGACAAGTCCCTAAATAACTTATTCAGGGCGGGTTTTTACTTATGAATTACATAATTAAGGTTTTCCTCGGTGATAGAGAAATATGAGTTTCATTATGTGAAACAAAAATAAAAATGAATACATTGGAAGTCTTGAAATTTATCGATAATTTAGTTTTAAAATTTTTAAAAAATATAATTAAATTTTAAAACTTGTCAAATTGAATCAATTGTTGTTAACATCATCAACGTGTCTTATGAAAGATCACGTTGATGTAACATGTTTTAAATTAAATTCTCTCGCTACATGATATATTTTTATTAATTTTCTTTTCCAAATCATTTTTAATTAATATCTCTCTCCTCCGCTAGAGCTCCCCCTTGAACACCATGGCCGCTTCAACCTCTTCAGGCAAGCTCAATGATTTCTCCATAGAGCCGCCGGGATGTCTACCGCGACGTCGAGCTCGACGGCCATGGAAGGAGGGTCGTCGCCTCCGTTCGGAAGCGCGCTAGATTCACTCTCTCTGTCTCTCACTCTCGTAACGGTAGAGCGGCCGGATCGATCGGGCCTCGAATTCCTTCCTAATCCCGCAGCAGAAAAGTCAGCTGACAGAGACGTCGCACTAATGATGGTTCTTGACTCTTTCCCTCCCTCTCCCCACACTTTCTCCACTCTGCACGAAGCCCGAGCCGGTCTCGGTCCTCGTTTCCCTGTTTTTCTATGGAGAAAAAGTAGCTTTTTCCCACCCATTTCCCACACTTCTCCTCTGCCTCCTCCGTTTTCTCTGCTGATCACTTTCTTGGAGCTCCTTGCTGAGGCCAAACCCAGTGCCGAGGACCCTAGAGAGAGAGAGAGAGAGAGAGAGTAGAGTAGAGTAGAGGAAGTAGTGAGTAATGTCTCTGAGTCCATCCGGTGCGACGCGCAAGAACGGGTATAAGAAAGGCTTGAGCGGAGAGGATGCGAGGATAAAGAGAGAGGAGGAGCTGGTGCAAATCAGGAAGGACAAGAGGTCAGAAGGTCTCAAGAAGCGACGTAATGTGTCAATCCACAGGGCGAACCTTCGGTATCTTCAACCCAAGGTCTTCTTTTACATTTCACCTTCCATTTCTCTTTTTCTCTCTTGCGTTTTAGTTCGTCCTTCCGTTGACCAGCGTGTTCGGCCAGTCCTTGCAATCTAACCTTAGAGCCTAGAGGGTTTGGTTCCATGAAAAGAGTCCTCGCATTTCACCGTACATTAATAACCTCGAGAACGGTCTACCAATTATGTGTGTGCTGGTGCCGTCTTCTGCAATAAATGGAAAAGAGTCGGGAAAAGAAGAAAAAGTTTGAGAACAGAGTTGGGTTTAACTGATTTCATTATCCTGCTGCCGACCACACACGACACATTAGATTCAGTGGGATTCTCGATCCACAGACATCCTCAAATGCAAGCGACAGCAACCGCCTCACCTATTCCAACCCCATCGTTTGGAACCTATTGAAAGTGACGGGGCAACTGCTATACTGATATGATCACCTCAGTCAACGTTCAAAAGTCAAAATGTAGTTCTATTTCGATGACTAAGACGGAACGGGGCTTTTGCATTTATCGGCCATCACTGCAGAACTTAGTACTACCATTGAAAACAAGTCACCCGTGGATATGCTAATCTCGGGTCAATAGTTTCTAACCAGTTTTCATGACAGTTGGAACATCTTCCGCTGATGGTTCAAGCAGTGTTATCGGATGATTCTTCCTGGTATTTAGCAGCAACCACGCTGATCAGGAAGTTATTATCAACTGGTAATTTTGAAAAGCCCTCTGTCCCTCCTCCTTTAATTGTTTTCCTTTAGCTTGATGGTCATTGGAATGTTTGCATGATAAATGTCGAAATCATATATATGTGAAGGTGAGAGCCCTCTGATCGACGAGGTTGTCAGAGCAGGAGTCGTCCATCGACTCGTGGAGTTCCTTGATGCGGATGCTTTTCCTCTACTGCAAGTATGGTCCTTTTAGTTTCTATCATTGTTCTTTCACTGAGATCTTAGTCTTTGCAGGCAAAAGGAAATCATTTGCCATCATGTCATAATCTTTCTTCATCTTCAGACCGAGGCTGCGTGGGCGTTGGTCAATATAGCTTCTGGGACACCAGTTCACACACGACTCATCATCGAACTCGGATCTATCCCTAAATTTGTGCAACTTCTTCGCTCTTTGGTTGCTGATGTTCAAGAACAGGTTGGATATTTTGATTTTCTTGTGACAATTTTTTGAGTTAATTTCTTAAAACAAATTGCTAAATATGATGGATGAGATGATCTAACCTAGATTCCCATGAATCAAGCAGGCTGTCTGGGCACTGGCAAATATTGCCGGTGACTCGCCAAATTGCAGGGATCATGTATTAAGTGGAGGCGCTTTAGTCCCACTATTGGCTCAATTGGATGGACAACCAGAATTGACCCTGATGAGAAGCATTGCTTGGACTTTATCCAACTTATACAGATGGAAGCCTCTCCCTCCATTTGAACAGGAAAGGAATCGTTGTTAATTTCTGTAGTCATCAAAATGAGCTCTGAAACATCAATGGCAAATCATGTTTTTCGTAAAACTGAGTTGTGGACCATAAGATTCACTGAGGAGATGTAGAATAGCTGATTAAGGAAGCTTAGCTCCTCAAAACTGCACATTTTGGGATTCACAAAAATAAACTAAATGTAATAAGTTTAATGAAACTTTATGAGAATCAATTGTCGTTTAAAGGAAAAACAGGAAGTTGTCAAAATGAAATTCTTTCATTACCCATAAGTACTCTCTTGCACGCACATACATGCACACGCACAAACACAAAGTAGATTCAAGTGGTGTCTCCCCTGGCTGAGAAGTGTAATGATGTTGATCCTGTTATGAGTTTCGATTGTTCAAGAAATGATTGGAGAAGTTATATTGTTCTAATAGACTATATGAGGATTGAGGGAAGGAAAAGAGATGTTGTTTCTGGGTTCATGGATCACAAGGTAAATTATCAAAATGGGACTTTTATACCTAATGTATTAGTATGTCTATTATGGGGTTTTAAGTCCCAATCGAATGGTTTAGCTGATTTAATTGATGAAATTCAAGTTAGAATCACATGCAATTTAAATCTTAGTCAGCACATTTTTAAGTGTTAGAATGAGCCAAACCACAAAGGTTGGTGAGGCTCTTTAGGGAATTGCACCATACGATTGAGTCCCTGTGCTTCAATTGTAAACTGGACCAAGTTGTGAAACAATCATGACTGAGACGAAGGATTCTGCTCCAACACACCTTCGAGTTGAATCATCTTAATACTTCTGAGTTGAATGTGAACTTGAGTCATATAATTTAATGATTAAAATTTCCGATCCTGTCTTTCAGAATTCTAAAATAGTTTATTAGTATTTTTGGAGGATTATGATTTCTCTTTGCTGCCTTTAGGTTAAGCCAGCCTTGCCTGCCCTCAGGCGCCTCATTAAATCAGAAGACGAAGCAGTATTGATTGACACGTGCTGGGCTCTGTCTTTTATTTGTGATGGCTCAAATCATAATATCCAGTCTGTGCTGGACGCAGGATTTTGTCCACGGCTTGTAGAACTTCTCGTGTAAGATGATATATATGGGCCTTCTTGCATGGCGAAAGAATGTCGGGTTTGCTGCATATATTTCTAGTCTGGGCATGCAAATACAGAAGACCAATTTGTGAACGGAGCATAGTAAAACAGTCAAACCATTTGTGCTCTTAGTTTAAGCATACTTCACTGGCTGAAAAGTTAATTGGTTTTACTTAAGCTTCATGAATACTGATTGGATCTTGGTATAGACAAAGCGATGCTAGGGTGGATATTTCACTGATTGTGCTGTCAAACTTTGTTTTAAGGATGCCATTTTATTTTTTGGCATCAATTCAGTTTCTTTTCTTATGTGGTTCCTTTTGCAGGCATCCATCACCTAATGTCCAGGTACCGACTCTTAAGACTGTGGGGAACATTGTGTCAGGCAACGAGGATCAGACTCAGGTCTTTCCGTCCCCTTATGAGACTGAAAATAATAAACGTAGTTCAGTCTTTTGAAAGCATTAGGTCTTTTAGATTCCGAGCAGCAAAATGTGCATCTCCCATTGTCTCTGAACTTGAAGTAACTGCATTCATGTAACTGATGTTTTTGACTTGTTTATTTTGTCTTGGGATTCATAGATACTTTCCAAGATTAAACCGAGCTTCTTTTATCCTTAGCTGAAGACTTGATGTTCGGTTGCAGTTCGTAATTGAGAAGCAAGGACTGCCTCCTCTATATCAAATTCTGACAGAAAATTGGGATAGGAGTGTCAAGGAAGAAGCTTGTTGGGTAATTACAAATATTACAGCGGGTAACAGAAATCAAATTCAGGTAAAACCTCTATTTGATGATAGCACAGTATATTGTATTGAGCATTGAATATGAAAGAAGTCTCTGTTAAGACCTTATTGTAGTTGCTTTTGCTTATTTGTGCTGTTGTAAAATGCTGCTCCGTCATTATCCTGAATTCCCGGGTGAATCGTTCTATAATTGATGGTACCTTGTCTCTTATCTTTGGACAGAGCAGCCTCTCCTTCAACACAGTAATTGTTTTCACTTTTGATTTTCTTGATAAGGAACTTCTGATGTATTTCCAAAGTACACTTCAAGATTGAAAACCAGAATTATGTTCACTCTTTCTCCTTTTGTATTTTTTTTAAAATTTTTTTAGAAGGATCTTTTGCTTATCTGATAGATCTATAACATTACCAGACAAGTCAGGATCTAAATCCCTAATGATCCTGTATGAATTTTGCTATCAGACGTAGCATTTTATTTATGAAATTGCCCTCTTAACAGATGTTTCCATAGGTCACTGTGCTTATAAAATCTTTTGAAAACGGTTTTTATTGTCCTTTTCAGGCTGTGATTAAAGCAAACATTATTCCTCCTGTTGTGAGCCTTCTTCAGCATGCCGAATTCAAAATTAAGAAAGAGGCTGCATGGGCTATTTCGTATGCTGTCTCTGGCGGGTCCCATGAACAAATTGAGTATGTCTCTATCTATATTTGCTCTGCTCCAACACAAAATGAGGAACATTGTGCTGGTTATCACCCAAAAGATGGAAATCATGCCCATGTTGTTCCCTTCGTGATTCATTTTTAATAGCTCAAGAGAATTAAACGCCCGTAACTAACTGGTTAATTACTTTGAGATCGTCATTCTTGTTGTCTTCTGCTTGTCATATGGTTTGTCTAGGTTTGTTTCGTCCTCTTACCTACAATGATTTGATGAAGCAGGGAATGCAATTTCATTTCATGTTCACTGCACTTGCAGAATAATGAAGAAAATGAAAGTCTCAGTGGAAAAAATATAATCGGCAGTTCATTTCAATGAAAAATTGTTTATTGATAAAGTGCAGTTGTTTTTTCAGATACTTGGTGAGCCAGGGTTGTATCAAGCCGCTCTGCGATTTCCTTACTTGCTCCGACCCTGAGATCATAACAGTGTGCCTAGATGGTGTGGAAAGCATTCTGGAGAGCGGTGAAGGGAACAAAGAACCAGGTTTTCACCGAGTCAATAAATATTTGCACATGATTGATGAATGTGAGGGGTTCAACAAAATCGTGGACCTCCAGACTCACATGAACAGTGAGGTCAACAAAAAAGCCTCGGATATGTTGGATAAGTATTGGAGCGAGAAGGAAAATAAAGAAGAAGAAGAAGAAGAATTACATAGCTTTGATTCTGGAGCTGACATGAAATTAGATATCGGAAGACTCAGTCTCTCCTGATCGGTACTTCTGTTGTGAAAAGCTTTTTGTTTTTTGGCCATGAAGAGACGCATGAGATGCATCTAGTTGCAAGGTGATGCCATGCCGATCTGTTGTTCGCTGTTTATAGCTATTGCTGAGGATAAATGTGGCAGCACAATAGTATCATATGCTACTGCTAGGCTGGCATGTCTCACTTGTGTTTACTCCTTTCCTTGGTAGGTTTGGTGCAACATCACGTCTAGGAGGAATACCAGAGGGAACATATAAATTGTGGGCGAGGCAAATACTCCTTGAAGCATGTAGTCTGTATAACACTATCCGTTGTAACAAGCAAACCTTTCAATGCTTTACCAGCTAGTCATGGATGGCCATCCTGATACTAACCTTCCTCCATCAAGAGAAATTAATCCTCCTAGAGCATTGTCAGATGACTAGAGCATTGAGATCTTTGAGAACCAGATGACATGACGAGTGGCTTCTTGCCTGCTATTTTCTTTGGTTAAGATGCTTATAGGATGTTTTTTTGAGGAGGACTAGTTTCTCTTGGCTGATGATTTGTAACTATTTGGATGGCATCCATTAACTAGCATGACATATTCGATGTTACTTACGGACAGTGTTATACATGAATTACACGTGTTTGTAACGGGGAATATACTATTCATAGTTTTTTTGTCAATTGGTTCCTGTGTGTACTAATGTTGCTGTGGAAACACTTTGGTATGCGCGTTTGTAAATGTATAAATATGGGAATTTCAGTTCGAGGGAGATGTTCTCCGCAGTTCTCTCTCTTTCATGTGGAGAGGGTTGCCCTTTCATATGCATATGCGAGATGTAAATTAACTTGTTTTAAGTTGTACCCCCCTCCCATTTGCTCTGAGAATCAATGGCGATGCTCTACTTTCGTAGTCCATCATATAGGCTATGTGCTGAAGGAATCGCGGCCAGTGCAAATATGTAGTCACTAGACTCGATAACATGTTTTGTACTTAAAAGGTTCGTGTGGTTGGGACTCCTTTATTCAAACTATCGAATGATGGAGGAGGAAAACATAAACCATTGTGAAGGTCGAAAGTCGAACATTTGGTGAGTAAGCGTGGAGTTAGAAATGGTGTTGCATCCGTAAGGAGATTCGCAAATTGGTCAGGGATATACGTGCAAGGAAGTAACCTGGTTCAGTACCAGACGACCATCCTAAAACCCGACTTGAAGTCGACCTTACTTGGTCAATCATTGTTCGCATGTCAAATTCATCCGTTGATCATCACTTAAGAAAATGTAACTTCCACCGGTTTCTGTCTGCAAAAGCTCTTTGTAGGTTCACCTTCGTTTGAAAAGAGGAAGCTCTTCGTATGGCCCAATGCCGTCGCTCCTTCCCGGAGAGAGCTCATTGTAATGAAAGCATGAGATGAGAAACTTAAGAACACTCATCACTTGTGATCGTCTTGAACGAATCACCTCAAAGGGATGGCACATCTGCTTGGAACACCCTCAATTGAAAAAGAGAAGGAGACCCCGACCATCCAAGTTGAGCTTTTGCCAAATCACATGCATCTAATGAACTGGGAAAATGGCCAAAAAGACAAGAAAGAAAGGAACTGGGAAGATGGGTATTGAGATAGAGACGTGCCGAAAGATTCAAAGACCGCATAAAAATGAGGATTAAAAGACCCTGACCAGAGAACTTTTAATTATAGAAACCTACAAAACTTGACTTTGTCCAATGAAATGTTCCCGAATCTCCAAACTACCACGGGGCCACAGGTCTAAATCAGCTGTTGCAACACAGTTTGTCGGAACCCGTGCGGACTATGCATCGACAGTACAAAGAGTTATGCTCTTAATCCTAATGCACTTTCAGGATATCAAACGGCCCAAAAGAAAAAGCTTACTCCAATTGAAAACCTGGACCTGAGCAGGTCCTAAAAGGCTCACGGAGGAAACTGGCGGGAGAACCGCCTTGGGGTGAGAAACCCCACGGTGGTGAAGGTAAACACCACCTTAAGATTTCGGTTCTGGCTACTATCGGGTAGATAGATATAATGGCCTCCCATGCTTGGAGTAAGTAAGGGTAGGTTAAAAGCCCATAGCTGGGTTGACATGCCTTGTGGCACTGTCCTCAACCATAGGTTGACTCAATTCCCCCGGTTGAGGACAGTGCCGCTACTATCTTTTTTCCTTGCCACAAGGAGGATCGGGTTTTGAGAGAGAAAATAGAGAGTCAATATGTCAAAGTCATTGCTCGGACCACGAGGGGCCCTTGGGCCTATCACTTGGCGGGTCTCTCATCATCCTATCCCCCGTCGTCGTCGTCGGAATTGTCCCTATCCAATCGCTTCCTCTTCAACAAACAAATAATCGATAGTAAATGGATCGGTTTGAAAATAAATTAATTGCTAATCATAGCATATTGTTCTCATACTTAAACCTAACTAAAATAAGAAGGATTCGGACAATTTGACCATTTTCGGGTAAGTAAAAAAGGATGGAGCCTCGACCTTCCCATCAGCATCGTCCTTGTCTTCATCCTCGTCCTCTTCATCAACGTCTTCCTCCTTGCCATTCTCCTCGGGCTCAAAGTCACTCGCGTCCTCCTCATCCCCAGGACGACCCACAGGCTTGACTAGGTACTCAGTTCCAATTCCTCCTGCAGAATTCATGTACATCGGTAAGCAAGGCTTAAGTGGAAGGTCTTAGCATAAAGTTGAGTTGCACTGGTCTTATTTTTTATTTTTTGTTTACCTTTTCCCATGATGAATCCTAGATTTAGAGATCTATGAAGCTTGAAAGCACGAAATTCGGACGTCCTCCCTATTGTCACTTTCTGAGAAGCAAACAAGAAACACCCAGTTCAATCTTTGACTGCCTTTTCACTTAAAAGCCATTTTTTCGAGTTGAAGCATTCACGAATCTGTTTCCTAAAGGTCAAATACCTCAAAAAGATCCAAGTGATCCGTGTATGATGCGAACTGAATTCATCCGATTAAAAAAAATCACAAATTTCCAGCAGAGATCCCTAGATACCTTGAAGGACCCAAGAAATTCGCGAAATCGACGCAGCCAAAGGTTCTGAAAATTAGGAATATATGAAGACCAGCTACAAGAGTGCTAGGACTTAGGGTTTCACGAAGGAACAGAGCTCAGAACAGATGGTGAAAATTGGAACTGTACAGAGAAACATCCACGAAAAAGAAATCCATAGAACGGTGGAAATTGAAAACTCAGGATCTCAAATTTGTTAGTTCGCTGCATAATCACAAAGAAAAAAAAGTAAAAATGAGAATAAAGAATTTGATACGCAAGATTTTATCATAATTCGCCTTTAAATTAAGGCTATCTCAACTGAGGATTTCACTATAATTAACATGTTACATCACTCAATTAGAAGTGAATATATATCCAAACAGAATATTTAGTAGCTATTTGTGAGCCAAAACTTAAACTACCAATAAAATATAAAAAGAAAGTAGCTATTCATGAGTTCAAAACTCAAATTACCAATAAAATATGAGCTTATCCTCTAGAGTTTGTAGGGGCACTGCCCCAAAATAGTTGATAGGGAGTATGATACACCCCAACATTCTCCCACTTTGTGAATACTCCATATGCTTATTTAAATTCAATACAGTTGCACACCATTCAAACTATTCTACACTCACTACCTTAGTCAAAAAATCTATACTATTCACCTTTATGTCAATTTTCATCAACACTACAGTTTTTCGTTCCAACTTTCTCTAAAAAAAAAGTGATATTAGATGTTAATGTGCTTTATTCTTGCATGAAATTCAGGATTCTTAGCAAAGAATATAGCACTTTAACTATCACCCCTAATCCTCACTTCTCCTGGTGTAAAATCAAGCTCTTTGCATAATTTGTGCATCCATATCATTTCCTTAATAGTATGATTAAGGGCCATGTACTCTGTCTCTGTAGAAGATAAAACAACCGTGCTTTATCTCTTGCTCATCCAACTCACAATTTCTCCAAATAAAGAAATAACATATCCGCTAGTTGATCTCTGCTATCAATGTCACCTCCCTAATCGACATCCACAAAATACTTAAGTTCTAATGCTTGATGTTCCTTTGAGTTTTTCATGCCTTCATAGCATAACTCAAAGTCAGATGCATTGTGAAGATAACGAAGCACCCGCTTTACTGCCATCTAATGTTCTTTCTTTGGATTGGACATATATTTGCTCAATACTCCCACTACTTAAGCAATATTTGGATGTGTATATATCATGGCATATATCAACCTCCCATTTGCGCTTGCATATGGAACTGTTGCCATCTCTTTAGCTTAGGACACTAGAGTGCTGATAATTTGGAACTTGTGGACATGGGGATTGGTTTGCAGTTTGCCATGTTGAATTTCTTCAACACACTTTTAACATATTTCTTTTGACTTAACTACAATTTCCCATTCTCACACTCTCTTTTAATCTGCATGCCCAAGATGAAGTTTGCTGGACTTAAATCTTTCATCTCAAATTGTTTTGCCAACAGTCCTTTCACAATCCTAATCATTCTCATATTATCCCCAACTAGCATTATATCATCAACGTATAAGGTTAAGATAATAAAGTCATCATCTAACCTTTTTATGTGGACACAGTGATCAACATCACAACGAACAAAGCCAAGCTTCAAGACATATGAGTTGAACTTTTGATACCACATCTTTGGAAATTGTTTTAGGCCATATAAAGACTTGTTTAGTTTGTAAACAAAGTCTTCTTTTCTTTTAATCACAAACACGTTGTTTCATGAAAATATTCTCCTCTAAGTCACCCTGAAGAAACGTTGTTTTCACATCAAACTACTTTATATTTAGATTGTATGCAACTGCTAAAGATAAGACAAGTTTTATGGAATTTAATTTTGCAACAAGAGAAAAATTCTCACCATAATTGACTCCCTCTATCTGTGAGTATTCCTTAGCAACCAAATGAGTTTTGTATCGTTCTATCTCTCCATTTATACATATTTTCTTCTTGATTATTGACTTGCAACTGATTGTCTTTTGATCCGCAGACAGCTTTACCAGACTCTACGTTTTGTTTTTATTAAGTGAGTTCATCTCTTCATGGCTTTCTTTGATTGTTTGGCATTCTCTACACTTTTTGCTTACCTTGATAGTACCTGGATTATAACCTGTAACATTCAAAGCACAGTTTTCATTATCGGCAAATAAGGTATACCTCTCAGGTGGTCTTCTCAGTTGTGTGGACTTTTTTAAGATCGGTTTAGGTAGTGCTTCATCTTCAAATTCAGTTTTAGAATATACTATATCATCCATCCCATCAGGCTCATCAACTTTAGAATATGAACTTTCTGTTCTAGTTTGTATGACCTTTTTCTCTTCCTCCAAACTGACATATAACTCAATCGTCTGTTGTTTTTTAGGATCTTATAGAACAATATGATTTGTTGTAGATTTTCTAAATACCAAATCTCTGCTATATATAATACTTTTAGTACCAGAATTCCATAGCTTATACCTTTAACACCATCCTTATACCTAATGAATATGCACTTCTTTGACTTGCTCTCAAGCTTGTTTATCTTTTTCTTGGGCAAGTGGACGTATGCTTCACAACCAAACACCCTAATATGGGATATGTCTAGCCTCTTCCCGAATAGTGCCTCAAACGGTGTTTGATCCTTCAAAACTAATGTGGGAAACTTGGTCTTTAGATAATGCGCAGTAGCCACTACTTTAGCCCAAAAATGCTAAGCCCGGATCACTTAACATACTCCTTGCTTTATCCATGAAAGACCAGTTAAGTCTCTCTATCGACCCATTCTGCTAAGGTGAATAGGTGTTCTTTTCTTCCTTACAATGCCATTGGCTGCACAAAATTGATCAAACTTCGCTGAATAGAATTCTCCTCCGTTATCAGTTCGCAAAACTTTAATTTTTCTATCAAACTAATTTTCCACCAAAGTCTTGAACTCGCAAATTTTTTCAAATATGTCATCTTTTCTCTGCAAGAAATATATCAACACATATCTAAAATAATCATCAATTAAAGAAACATAACACTTTGATTTTCCAAACGATGCTACAAGCGTAGGACCAAAAAGTCACTGTGGATTAGATCTAAAATTCCTCCCTTTAATAGATTCAAAAGATACCCGATTTTGTTTTCCATATAGACAATGTTCACAAAATCCGAAATCCTTAGAACAACTTGGGATTCCATCCACCATCTTCTTTGAGGTAAGGGTCATCAACCCTTTCTCATCGATATGACCCAATCTCCAATGCCAGAACATCGAAGGATCTTTTTCTACCTGCTCTGAGATATAATTCTCACCACTAATCATCGTGCTTCCCAAGAACTTCCACAGTTTTCCATATCATTCGCCTTTGGTGATCACCATAGATCCATGAGTTAGCCTGCATGAATACTTGTTGCTAGTGAAAGTAATGCTAGCATTTGCCATGGTTCCCACAGAAATAAGAATCCTAGTAAGACCAAGAATATGCATCATATCTTGAAGATTCTTGATTGTCCCATTTTTCATTTTCAGCTTCACATTTTTACGATCAATTATATCAAGCATCGTATCATCTCCCATTCGCATTGTACCTCCCTGATATGGCTCATAACAATAGAACCGATCTCTATGAGGCGTCATGTGAAAAGACGCTCCAATATCAATTACCATGTACTATGGTCACCCTGTAATGAATTGCAAATGAGATACATGTCTCCCAAGCTGTTGTCATTATCCTTCTTTGTATTAGAGGATGAGGCATCCTCTCGCTTCTGTAGACCGACACATTTGCTTCTACAATCCTTTTTAAGTGTGTAGACTTTTTGCACTTCCAACACGTTATTTTCGATTGATCTTGGTTTTTAGATCTTCCTCTAACCTTATTCTTGCCACCAAATATGGGTTTGGATCATTCGATATTTCTTTCTCTTACAAAAAGAGCTTCTTGCGTAGCATTATTAGAACCTACTCTCCTCATCTCCTCAGATAATGAAGCAGTTGCAACACGCTTAAAGGATAACGCACTAATATTAGCACCAATGGAAACAATTAGATGTTCCCATGAATTTGGCAATAAACATAGCAAAGTACATGCTTTATCTTCCCCATCCAGATAGACATCGATCAATGCAAGTTATCCACAAATATTATTAAACTTGTTTAAATGTGCAGAAAAAGAATCACCTTCACTTATCTAAAGGTTGTACAGTTGCTTTCGCACAAATAGTTTGTGTACGAGCAACTTGCTTTGAGAAAGATTTTCCAACTTCTTCTGGAGATCTTTTGTTGTTTTTTTAGAGGTCATGTTTATCAAAACATTATCAGCAAGGCATAGCCAGATCACATCTCGTGCCCTTCAATCGCTAATCTTCCACTCCTTCAATTCAGTAGACGTGGATTCCTTTGCCCCGTCCTCCTTCAATTTCTCCATGGATTTTTCCTCAAGTTTATCTTATTCGATCACGTGCCATCAATCTCTATCCATGAGCAGAGCCTCCATCTTCAATTTCCATAACTCAAAATCCTTTCCTCTGAATTTCTCTACTTCAATTCGTGATTGACTAGACGACAACATTTTCCTAAGATTTGATTTTTCCAGATCTCTCTTCATTAAGAACCCTAACCTCAAACTTGGCTCCGATACCAAATCTTAGGATTCATCGCACAATCACAAAGAAAAAAGAGAGCGAGAGTGAGAAAAAGAATTTGAGACGCAAGATTTTATTTTGGTTCACCCTTAAATTAGGGTTATGTCCAGTTAAGGATTTCATTATAATTACTTAATTAGCACCTCGCTCCTCTCTCATATATCCCTCGATTACAAGAGAAAAGAAAATATCCAAATAGAATATATATATATAAGTGTTATTCATGAGTCTAAACTCAAACTACTAATAAAATATAGAAAGAAAAAAATAATATAGATAAGCTATTCATAAATTCGAAGCCCATATTACCAATAAAATATGAACTCATCCTTTAAAGTCTCGAGACATTGGTCCTATGTAGTTCATAGTTCATGGAGAGTACGAATCATATCCCCAACAAAATTCACAAAATTACGAAGCAAGCAAGGCAAGAGAGATAAACCCTAAATATGCAATCTCAAACTCAAGATAACAATCCGCCAAAAGAATCATTCCCCAATTCCATGTTCCGGCACAATCAAATTCCTAACCTCGAGGATAAACCCTAGATAGGCGAATCCATAGAAGAGATGCCGCTTCGCTCACACAGATCTCCCTCTCAATAAAGTGACAACATGCACGACGCAACCTACTCGTTCTAGAACAGCAAAGCAGAGAGAGAGAGAGAGAGAGAGCTCTGACACGAGAAAGATGAAATTTTTCGGAACTTGAAATGATACGACTACTGGTAAAGAAAGAATTTTCAAAAACCATATAGGAAGACGCATTAGCAATTCTGAAGCACGACTAGGAATTGAACCGACAAGATAGCTGAGCCTATAAGGGGACCGTTGAAGAATTCAAGCCGTTACCGCCATGGGCCCATTGGAAGCGAGGAAAACCTCCAGCACGATGTCGCCGTCGTCGTCCTCACCATCACCATCACCATCACCATCGTCCTCGTCCTCGTCCTCTTCATGAGGAGGCAGCGACATGGCATCTCTGTTGAATTCAATCAATTACCCAAGATTTTTATTAGTCCGATTTATAATTATCTCAACTTTTGAAATTTAATTCAACGTATTGTCACCATTAAATTCGATCAATCCGATGTATTCTTCTGGGACGATGCGACGTCAACAAAACACGAGCAATATCAATTGGGCGGTCGAGGTGATCCGCATCAATTCTCATATCCGAAACTCTACCGCAGCAAAGCCCACCCTGGCCACCCTTGAACACCACCAACCATGGCCGCTTCAACCTCTCCGACCTCGACGACCGTGGAAGGGTCCATCGCCGCCGAGTTTGATCGAGCCGGACGCGGTGCCATGATCTGGTCTGTCTCTCGAAGTAACTGTAGTCCCCGCGGCTATGGGGTCGACCGTTATTTATTTGTTGCTGCTCTGCTCTCTCTCTCTCTCTCTCTCAACGGGTGGGTGGCAAGGACCGGCCGACCAATATATTTTATGACCCCGCCGCAGAAAAAGTCGAAGCTGACAGACTGGGCAATGTCACGGGTCTTGAATATTCCCCTCCCTCTCCGACTCTGCAGGCAGACCGAGCCGGTCTTGGTCGTCGTTTTGCTGTTTTTTTTAATCGAACAAAAGTAGCTTTTTCTTACCCACGTGCCGTAACTTGCTCTCTCCTCCTCGTTTTTCTCCGTTAAACACTTTCTTGGACGTTCTGGCGAAGGACAAACCCCCCACTACTGAGGACCAGCGAGAGAGAGAGAGAGAGAGTAGAGAGTGGAAGCGAGTAATGTCTCTGAGACCATCCAGTTCGACGCGCATGGACGGGTACAAGAAAGGCTTGAGCGGAGAGGATGCGAGGATAAAGAGAGAGGAGGAGCTGGTGCAAATCAGGAAGGACAAGAGGTCAGAAGGTCTCAAGAAGCGACGTAGTGGGTCGATCCACAGTGCGGACCTTCGTTATCGTCAACCCAAGGTCTTCCTTTTTTTTCTTCTTCCTTCACATTTCACCTTCCATTTCTCTTTTTTTCTCTTGCGTTTTAAGTCGTCCTTCCGTTGACTAGCGTGCTCGGCCAGTCCTTGCAATCTTATCTTAGAGGGTTTGGTTCCATGAAGAGAGTCCTCGCTTTTCACGGTACATTAATGACCTTGAGAACGGACCACCAATTGTATGTGTGCTGGTGCCGTCTTCTGCAATAAATGGTCAAGATAAAAGGAACTGAATTGGGAAAAGAGTCTTCAAGTTAATTAAAAGAGTCGGGAAAAGAAGAAAAGGTTTGAGAACAAAGTTGGGTTTAACTGATTTTATTATCCTGCTGCTGACCACACACGACACGATAGAAACAGTGGGATTCTCGATCCGTAGACATCCTCAGATGCAAGCCACAGCAACCACCTCACCTTTTCCAACCCCATCGATTATAACCTATTGAAAGTGACAGGGCAACTGCTATACTGCTATATCACCTCAGTCAACCTCCAAAAATCAAAATGCAGTTCTATTTCATTGACTAAGATGGAACGGGGCTTTTGCATTTATCGGCCATCACTGCAGAACTTAGTACTACCGTTGAAAACAAGTCACCCGTGGATATGCTAATGTCGGGTCAATAGTTTCTGACCAGTTTTCATTACAGTTGGAACATCTTCCGCTGATGGTTCAAGCAGTGTTATCGGATGATTCTTCCCAGTATTTAGCAGCAACCACGCTGATCGGGAAGTTGTTATCAACTGGTAATTTTGAAGCCCTCTGTCCCTCCTCCTTTAATTGTTTTCCTTTAGCTTGATGGTCATTGGAATGTTTGCATGATAAATGTCGAAATCTTACATATGCGAAGGTGAGAGCCCTCTGATCGACGAGGTTGTCAGAGCAGGAATCGTCCCTCGACTCGTGGAGTTCCTTGATGTGGACGCTTTTCCTCTACTACAAGTATGGTCCTTCTAGTTTCTATCGATGTTCTTCCACTGAGATCTTAGTTTTTGCAGGCAAAAGGAAATCATTTGCCATCATGTCATAATCTTTCTTCATCTTCAGACTCAGGCTGCGTGGGCATTGGTCAATATAGCTTCTGGGACATCAGATCACGCACGACTCATCATCCAACTCGGATCTATCCCTAAATTCGTGCAACTTCTTCGCTCTTCGGTTGCTGATATTCGAGAAAATGTTGGGTTCTTTTTTCTTCTTCTTTTTCTCGTGACAATTTTTTGAGTTGATTTCTTAAAACAAATTGCTAAATATGATGGATGAGATGGTCTAAGCTAGATTCCCATGAATCAAGCAGGTTATCTGGGCGCTGGCAAATATTGTTGCTGACTCGCAAGATTTCAGGGATCACGTATTAAGTGGAAGCGCTCTAGGCCCACTATTGGCTCAATTGGATGGATATCCAGAATTGACCCTGATGAGGAGCATTGCTTGGACTTTATCCAACTTATACAGATGGAAGCCTCTCCCTCCATTTGAACAGGAAAGGAATCGTTGTTAATTTCTGTAGTCATCAAAATGAGCTCTGAAACATCAATGGCAAATCACGTTTTTCGTAAAACTGAGTTGTGTACCATGAGATTCACTGACGAGATCTAGAATAGCTGATTAAGGAAGCGTAGCTCCTCAAAACTGCACATTTTGGGATTCACAAAAAGAAACTAAATGTAATAAATTTAATGAAACTTTATGAGAATCAATTGTCGTTTAAAGGAAAAACAGGAAGTTGTCAAAATGAAATTCTTTCATTACCCATAAGTACTCTCTTGCATGCACTTACATGCGCACGCACAAACACAAAGTAGATTCAAGTGGTGTCTCCCCTGGCTGAGAAGTGTAATGATGTTGATCCTGTTATGAGCTTCGATTGTTCAAGAAATGATTGGAGAAGTTATATTGTTCTAATAGACTTTGAGGGAAGGAAAAGAAATGTTGCTTCTCAGTTCATGGATCACAAGGTAAATTATCAAAATGGGACTTTTATACCTAATGTATTAGTATGTCTATTATGGGGTTTTAAGTCCCAATCGAGTGGTTTAGCTGATTTAATTGATGAAATTCAAGTTAGAATCACATGCAATTTAAATCTTAGTCAGCACATTTTTAAGTTGTTAGAATGAGCCAAACCACAAAGGTTGGTGAGGCTCTTTAGGGAATTGCACCATACGATTGAGTCCCTGTGCTTCAATTGTAAACTGAACCAAGTTGTGAAACAATCATGACAGAGATGAAGGATTCTGCTCCAACACACCTTCGAGTTGAATCATCTTAATACTTCTGAGTTGAATGTGAACTTGAGTCATATAATTTAATGATTAAAATTTCCGATCCTGTCTTTCAGAATTCTAAAATAGTATATTAGTATTTTTGGAGGATTATGATTTGTCTTTGCTGCCTTTAGGTCAATCTGGCCTTGCCTACCCTCAGGTGCCTCATTAATTCAGAAGATGGAGAAGTATTGATTGACACGTGCTGGACTCTGTCTTATATTTGTGATGGCTCAGATCATAATATCCAGTCTGTGCTGGACGCAGGATTTTGTCCACGGCTTGTAGAACTTCTCGTGTAAGATGATATATATGGGCCTTCTTGCATGGCGAAAGAATGTCGGGTTTGCTGCATATATTTCTAGTCTGGGCATGCAAATACAGAAGACCAATTTGTGAACGGAGCATAGTAAAACAGTCGAACCATTTGTGCTCTTAGTTTAAGCATACTTCACGGGCTGAAAAGATTTCGTTAATTGGTTTTACTTAAGCTTCATGTATACTGATTGGATCTTGGTATAGACAAAGCGACACTAGGGTGGATATTTCACTGATTGTGCTGTCAAACTTTGTTTTAAGGATGCCATTTTATTTTTTGGCATCGATTCAGTTTCTTTTCTTATGTGGTTCCTTTTGCAGGCATCCATCACCTAATGTCCAGGTACCGACTCTTAAGACTGTGGGGAACATTGTGTCGGGCAACGAGGATCAGACTCAGGTCTTTCCGTCCCCCTTATGAGACTGAAAATAATAAACGTAGTTCAGTCTTTTGAAAGCATTAGGTCTTTTAGATTCCGAGCAGCAAAATGTGCATCTCCCATTGTCTCTGAACTTGAAGTAACTGCATTCATGTAACTGATATTTTTGACTTGTTTATTTTGTCTTGGGATTCGTAGATACTTTATAAGATTAAACCGAGCTTCTTTTATCCTTACCTGAAGACTTGATTTTCGGTTGCAGTTTGTAATTGACAAGGAAGGACTGCCTCCTCTATATCAAATTCTGACAGAAAATTGGGATAGGAGTGTCAAGGAAGAAGCTTGTTGGATAATTGCAAATATTACAGCAGGTAACCAAAATCAAATTCAGGTAAAACCTCTATTCGATGATAGCACAGTATATTGTATTGAGCATTGAATATGAAAGAAGTCTCTATTAAGACCTTATCGTAGTTGCTTTTGCTCATTCGTGCTGTTGTAAAATGCTGCCCCGTTAATATCCTGAATTCCCGGGTGAATCTTTCTATAATCGATGGTACCTTGTCTCTTCTCTTTGGACAGAGCAGCCTCTCCTTCAACACAGTAATTGTTTTCACTTTTGATTTTCTTGATAAGGAACTTCTGACGTATTTCCAAAGTACACTTCAAGATTGAATACCAGAATTACATTCACTCTCTCCTTTTGTTTGTTTTTTAACTTTTTAGAAGGAGCTTTTGCTTGTCTGATAGATCTATAACATTACCAGACAAGTCAGGATCTGAATCCCTAATGATCCTGTATGAATTTTGCTATCAGACGTAGCATTTTAATTATGAAATTGACCCTCTTAACAGATGTTTCCATAGGTCACTGTGCTTATACAATCTTTTGAAAACGGTTCTATTGTCCTTTTCAGGCTGTAATTAAAGCAAACATTATTCCTCCTGTTGTGAGCCTTCTTCAGCATGCCGAATTCAAAATTAAGAAAGAGGCTGCATGGGCTATTTCGTATGCTGTCTCTGGCGGGTCCCATGAACAAATTCAGTATGTCTCTATCTATATTTGCTCTGCTCCAACACAAAATGAGGCACATTGTGCTGGTTATCACCCTTCGTGATTCATTTTTAATAGCTCAAGAGAATTAAATGCCCGTAGCTCGTGTCCATGTATAAACTAACTGGTTAATTACTTTGAGATCGTCATTCTTGTTGTCTTCTGCTTGTCATATGGTTTGTCTAGGTTTGTTTCGTCCTCTTACCTACAATGATTTGATGAAGCAGGGAATGCAATTTCATTTCATGTTCACTGCACTTGCAGAATAATGAAGAAAATGAAAGTCTCAGTGGAAAAAATATAATCGGCAGTTCATTTCAATGAAAAATTGTTTATTGATAAAGTGCAGTTGTTTTTGCAGATACTTGGTGAGCCAGGGTTGTATCAAGCCGCTCTGCGATTTCCTTACTTGCTCCGACCCTGAGATCATAACAGTTTGCCTAGATGGTGTGGAAAGCATTCTGGATAGCGGTGAAGGGAACAAAGAACCAGGTTTTCACCAAGTCAATAAATATTTGCGCATGATTGATGAATGTGAGGGGTTCAACAAAATCGTGGACCTCCAGACTCACATGAACAGTGAGGTCAACAAAAAAGCCTCGGAGATGTTGGATAAGTATTGGACTGAGAAGGAAAATAAAGAAGAAGAAGAAGGAGGAGGAGGATTACATGGCTTTGATTCTGGAGATGACATGAAATTAGATATCGGAAGACTCAGTCTCTCCTGATCGTTACTTCCGTTGTGAAAAGCTTTTTGTTTTTTGTCTATGAAGAGACGCACGAGATGCTTCTAGTTGCAAGGTGATGCCATACCAATCTGTTGTTCGCTGTTTATAGCTATTGCAGAGGATAAATGTGGCAGCACATTAGTATCATATGCTACTGCTATGGTGGCATGTCTCACTTGTGTTTACTCCTTTTTCCCTTGGTAGGTTTGGTGCAACATCACATCTAGGAGGAATACCAGGGGGAACATATAAATTGTGGGCGAGGCCAATACTCCTTGAAGCATGTAGTCTGTATAACACCATCCGTGGTAACAAGCAAACCTTTCAATGCTTTACCAGCTAGTCATGGATGGCCATCCTGATACTAACCTTCCTCCATCAAGAGAAATTAATCCTTCTAGAGCATTGTCAGATGACTAGAGCATTGAGATCTTTGAGAACCAGATGACATGACGCATGGCTTGTTGCCTGCTATTTTCTTTGGTTAAGATGCTTATCGGATGTTTTTTGAGGACTAGTTTCTGTTGGCCGATGATTTTAACTATTTGGATGGCATCCATTATCTAGCATGACATATTCGATGTTACTTACGGACAGTGTTATACATGAATTACACGTGTTTGTAACGGGGAAAATACTATTCGTAGTTTTTTTGTCAATCGGTTCCTCTGTGTACCAGTGTTGCTGTGGAAACACTCTGGTATGCGCGTTTGTAAACGTATAAATATGGGAATTTCAGTTGGAGGGAGATGTTCTCCGCAGTTCTTTCTCTTTCATGTGGAGAGGGTTGCCCTTTCATATGCATATGTGAGATGTAAAATAACTTGTTTTAAGTTGTACCCCCCTCCCATTTGCTCTGAGAATCAATGGCGATGCTCTACTTTCGTAGTCCATCATATAGGCTATGTGCTGAAGGAATCGCGGCCAGTGCAAATCTGTAGTCACTAGACTCGATAACATGTTTTGTACTTGAAAGGTTCACGTGGTTGGGACTCCTTCATTCATTGAATGATGGAGGAGGAAAACATAAACCATTGTGAAAGTTAAAAGTCGAACCTTTGGTAAGTAGGTACGGAGTTAGAAATGGTGTTGCATCCGTAAGGAGATTCGCAAATTGGTCAGGGATATACGTGCAAGGAAGTAACCGGGTTCAGTACCGGACAACCATCCTAAAAACCGACCCAAAGTCGACCTACTCGGTCAATCATTGTTCGCATGTCGAATTCATCCGTTGTTCATTACTTAGGAAAATATAACTTCCACAAGTTTCCGCTTGCAAAAGCTCTTTGTAGGTTCACCTTCGTTTGAAAAGAGGAAGCTCTTCGCATGGCCCAATGCCCTTACTCCTTCCCGGGGAGAACTCATTGTAATGAAAGCATGAGATGAGAAACTTAGAAGACTCATCACTTGTGATCATCTTGAACGAATCACCTCAAAGGGATGGCACATCCGCCTCAATTGAAAACGAAAAGGAGACCCCGACCATCCAAGTTGAGCTTTTGCCAAATCACATGCATCTAATGAACTGAGAAAATGGCCAAAAAGACGAGAAAGAAAGGAACTGGGAGGATGGGTATTGAGATAGAGACATGCCGAAAGATTCAAAGACCGCATAAAAATGAGGATTAAAGACCCTAACCAGAGAACTCTTAATTATAGAAACCTATAAAACATGATTGTGTCCAATGAAATGTTTGCCGAATCTCCTAACTCCCACGGGGCCACAAGTCTAAATCAGCCGTTGCAACACATTTGTCGAAACCCGTGTGGACTATGCATCGACAGTACAAAGAGTTATGCTCGTAATTCTAATGCACTTTCAGGATACACAAACGACCCAAAAGAAAAAGCTTACTCCAATTGAAAACCAGCTATCTTTTTTCCCTGCTGCAAAGAGGATCGGGTTTTGAGAGAGAAAATAGAGTCAATATGTCAAAGTCATTGCTCAGACCACGAAGGGCCCTTGGGCCTATCGCTTGGCAGGTCTCTCATCATCCTCTCCCCCATCATCATCGTCGTCGTCAGAGTTGTCCTTGTCCGATCGCTTCCTCTTTGGCGGAGGCTCGACCTTACCACCAGCATCGTCCTCGTCTTCATCCTCGTCCTCTTCGTCAGCGTCTTCCTCCTCGCCATTCTCCTCAGGCTCGAAGTCACTTGCATCCTCCTCATCCTCAGGACGACCCACAGGCCTGACTAGGTACTCAGTTCCCAATTCCTGCAGAATTCATTTAAATAAGCAAGGCTTAAGTGCAAGGTCTTAGATTTAGAATCCTAGATTTAGAGATCCATCAAGCTTGAAAGCACGAAATTTGACCGTCCTCGTGATTGTCACTTCCCCGAGAAGCAAACAAGAAACACCCAGTTCAATCTTTGACTGCCTTTTCACTTAAAAGCCATTTTTATTTTTATTTTCCAGTTGAAGCATTCAAGAATCTGTTTCCAAAAGGTCAAATACCTGGAAAAGATCCAAGTAATCCGTATATGATGCGAACTGAATTCATCCGATCAAAAAAATCACAAATTCCCAGCAGAGATCCCCGGATACACCGAAGGACCCAAGAAATTCGCGGAATCAAAGCAGTCAAAGGTTCAAAAAATCAGGATTATATGAAGACCAGCTACCAGAGTGCTAGGACTTAGGGTTCACTAAGGAACAAAGCTCAGAACAGATGGCGAAAATTGGAACTTGTTGACACCTCAATTTTAATTAGGTTAATTTTATTTTATTAAGTTTTTATTTTATTTCGGATAAATAAGATAATTAATAAACAAACAAACAAAAAAAAAAAAAAGCAAAAGCCCAGCCCTTTTTCTTTTCCCTTTCTCTTCCCCCTCCGCGTGGCCCATATGGCCCATTTTCCTTCACCCTTGGCCGGCCCCTTTTCTCTCTTCTTCTTCCTCCTGTCTTCTTCTTCCTCAGTCGCTTGCATCTCACGCGCGGTGGCCGGCGACGCGCGCGAAGGACGACCTACGGCCGAGGAGTGTAGGGCGGCGTCGGCGAGGGGATAAGATCGCGGGCGCCATTAATGCGAGCGAGCTTCGACCCATTTGGAAAGCTCGATGGGACACCGGTTCGGCCCGAGCGGAACCGGTGGGCAAGCCGGAGGCCGGCGACCGAGCCCCTCCGTCGACCCGGAGTTCCTTCGCCTATAAATAGGTGGCCGCAAGCATCGTCGAAGGGTGTGGTGAGCTCGGAGATCCTTCACTGAGAGACATCGGGAAGGGTTGAAGGGCGAGCGCAGGAGAGAGCTCGAGTCGCGAGCTCAGCCCACCTTCCACCGAGAGACTTCGGGGGAAGGCGGGCGGCGAGTGACTTCGAAGGTCGATCCGGCCGGTGGAGGCTCGGATCGCTCGAGTGAGGAGGAATCAAGGCCGAGGAGGGTCCGTGAGAGCTACGCAGTAGATCTGGTTTTTTTTTTGCTTATTTGCCGCCGGACGCCGTGCCGCAGCCGTTCGCCTCAGTCCCGACGCCGTTGCTTCGACGGCTTGTTGTTGTGCCCACCTGTGAAGCCGTTGCCGTGATTGGTCCTCCGACGCCGCGCCAGATCGGGAAACCGAGTTGCCCTGTCACCGCCACCGTTTGCCACCCCGTCACGGACAGGTAACAGTAACCGTCACCGCCGTCGATCGCGTTATCGCCGTCACATTCCCCCTCTCGGACCATGTTGCCACCAACCACACCAGCGCAACAGTGTTGTTGCTCGTCCTCGCTGTCCCCGTAGCCAGTTTGTCACCGTCGCCATCGCCGTCGCCGCCGTAATGCCTCGGTTTTCCTCCCTCGGCGCCGCGGATTTGCAAACCCTAGGGTTTGCGATTTTCCGGGTCGTCGAATCGGAGCCGGGTCGTCGAATCGGAGCCGGGTCGGCGGGAGTCGGGTAGGGTTTCGCGAGGCCAAGGGAGGTTGGAAGCCGGGTCATGGAGTCGGAGCGGGTCGGCGAGTCGGGTAGGGTTTCCGTGATTTTGGGCGGCGGAAATCCGGTTCGGCGAATCGGGTAGGGTTTCGCCGAACCGGGTCAATGGGTCGGCCCGATTCTTTTCGAAACGGGCTTTTGGGCCACGCGTCGTTTTAATATTAAAAAAAAAAAGGGGGGCAAAAATCCGAGTCGGGCCCGCAACGCGCCCATCCGCGTTGGGTCGCCGGCCCAGTCGGACCCAACTGCGGATCCGACCGGGTTGGTTTTATTTTGTTATTTTAATATAAATTAATATTCTAATAAATAATAAATAAATGGTTTATTTAAAAAAAAATCAAAAATGTTTTAATTTCGAGAAAATCGAAAAATATTAAAAAATTGTTGAAAAATGTTTTATTTTCTAAAAAATCGAGAAAAATCAAAAATAATTTATTTTCCAAAAATATTAAAAAATATTAAAAAAATATTTTATTTTCCGAAAAATCAAAAAATCAAAAAAATTTCATATTTTCCAAAAAAAAATCCAAAAAGCCAAAAATTCATGAAAAAGCCAAAAATTCAGAAAAAGCCAAAAGACTTGTACTTTTCCAAAAAATACCAAAAAATCCCTTTTATGTCCAAAAAATGAGAAAAATACTCAAAAATGTTTTCCTCTAAAAAATGCATGGAAAATCCCTCGAACATCCAAAAACCTCGGGGTTTAAACAAGATTAGGTACCGAAAGGGCATTAGTGATTAACTAGTGTAATCAAGTCCCCGATCCTAATTTCTGCAGTTACGCAAGAGCGAGTATTTCTCTCGATACTTGCTTGGTTTCTAATCGACCCACCCCAAATCGATTAGTGGTAACTCCAATTTAAAAATTGATTTACGGGTTAAAAACTCGACTATTAAAGTCGTGAATTGGTGGACTTGGGAGAGTCGGGCATAATTAAATTCAAAGGCCATTAGCCTCCTTAGGCGCTCGTACATGATTGCGGGCGCCGAAAAAAAAAAGAGGTCGCGACAGAACTCTATAGTGAAAAATCCACAAAAAAAAAAAGGAAATCCATAGAACGGTGGAAATTGAAAACCCAGGATCTCAGATTCACAAGATCGCAAAGCAAGCAAAGCAAGAAAGATAAATCCTAGATACGCGATCTCAATACTCAAGATAACAAGCCCCGAAGAGAATCATTCCCCAATTCCATGTACCGGCACGCTCAAATTCCTAACCTCGAAGATAAACCCTAGATAGGCGAATCGATAGATGATATGCTGATTCGCTAACACAGATCTCTCTCTCTCTCCCTGCTCTGCTGTTCTAGATCGAGTAGGTTGCGTCGTGTATGTTGTCACTGTATTGAGAGAGAGAGAGAGAGAGAGAGAGAGTTCTGACACGAGAAAGATGAAATTTTTCGGAACTCGAACTGATGCGACTACTGGTAAAGAGAGAATTTTCAAGAATCATATAACAAGAGACGCATAAGCAATTCTCAAGCACAGCTAGGAATCGACCCGACAAGATAGCACAAGTTTTGAAATTATATTCAACGTATTGTCTCCATTAAATTCGACCAATCCGGTGTATTCTTCCAAGACGATGCCACGTCAGCATAACATGAGCAAATATCAATTGGGTGGGTTGAGGTGATCCGCATCAAGTCTCACAACCGAAACTCTACCGCAGCAAAGCCACCCCGGCCACCTTGAACAACCCAAACCCCCCCCCCACGGCCCCTGGGCCATGGCCGCTTCAACCTCTTCAAGCTCGGTGATTTTGCCACAGCCACCGAGACATCCACCGTGACGACGGCGAGCTCAACGGCTGAGGAGGAGTCCATCGCCACTGGATTTGTTGAGTCGGACGCTATGCCATGGCCGGTCTGTCTCCAAGTTAGGTGGGTCCAGCAACTGTGGGCTCCACCGTTATTTATTTATTGCTGCTCTGCTCTCTCTCTCTCGCGACGGTGGAGAGGCTCGAGAGGTAAGGACCGACCCGCCCTGGAATTTTATGATCCCACAACATAAAAAGTCAAGCTAACAAGACTTGGCAAGTGGCAACTAAGGATGCGCATGACAACATTTCTTGATCGGGAAGAGTTTTTTTTTTCGGAAATAGTTCTTTTCTATTTATATTCAGAAACAATTTCTGAATAAAAAAACCCGTTTGGTAATTACATAAAATTTCTACTTTTGGAATAAAAAAAAAAGAATATAAATGCGTTTGGTAACGCAACAATTTCTTTTTTATATTTATTCATTTTTTATTCTTATTCACGGATTGTCATTGCCCCGCCAAACCGTTTACCCTTGGTAGCCGCCACACGACCACCGACCATTGACCGTCATTGCCGACCGCCGCCGCATAGCCCATCGGCTACCGACGGTCGGTGGCTAGCGGTCATGTGGCGGCGGGTGGCGAGCGGCGGCAACGGTGGTCATGCGGCGCGGTGGGCAACCGGGCAACCGGCGGCGGCGAGAGGAGGTCGGCGACGACGGCGGCGTGGCAAGGCTAGCAGCGGCGGCCGACGACCAGGCAACGGGGGCGGTTGGCGGTGGCTCCGGTGGTTGAAAGTGGCCACGACAAGAGAGAAGAATAAAGAAAAAAATTACTTATTTATATAAATTATTCCCAAACATAAGCAATTTTTTTTTTTTTCTCTTTTTTTACTCCAAATTTACTTTTAGACTAACTTTCTATTCTCCGAAATAGAAAATCAATTTGGTGTTACCAAACATATATATATATATTTTTTTTGTTCTGATACGCAACCTAATTAGTTAGAAAATATTAGGTGGTTTTACACTCCCATTTAAGCCAAACGTAAAATCGTTCAGAAGCTGACACGTGTCGCCTCGCATTCAGCGATTTAAAATTTTGGTTCCCTCTCTTCTGCTCTCTCTCTCTCCTGTAGACCTGGCCCACCTCTGCTCTCCTCTGCGACGCTCTCTCTCCTCTGCAGACCGTCTCCCTCTCTCTCTCCCGTTCTCCACTCTGCACGAAGCCCGAGCCGGTGTCTATCGTCTTCTGCTTTTTATTTTTTTTTGTTAATTTCGTCTTCTGCTATTCTTTTATCAAAAAAAGGGCAGCTTTTTCCTACCCACTTGCCATACTTCCTCTCTGCCTCCTCCTTTTGCTACGTTGATCACTTTCTTGGAGCTTGCCGAGGACAGACCCGCTACTGGGGACCTTAGGGGGGGGGAGGTAGTTGAGAGGGAGGTGAGCAATGTCTCTGAGACCATCCAGTGCGACGCGCAAGAACGGGTACGGGAAGGGCGTGAGCGGCGAGGAAGCGAGGAGAAAGAGAGAGGAGAAGCTGGTGCAAATCAGGAAGAACAATTCTCAATGACAATGCGCACCTTCATCAAATTCAACCCAAGGTTTTCCTTTCTCATTTTATCTCTCCATCTCTCTCTCTCTCGTGTGTTTTAATTCGTCCTTCCGTTGACGAGTGTGCTCAACCAGTCTTTGCAATCTACCTGGTTTTTGACTATTTTCAATTGTTGGTAACCTTTCTCTATCGGTTCCTCTTCATTTTCTGGAGTGCGTTTCGGTCAATGGGTAGCTTAGTTTGCTGGGTGACTCATCGGTCTTGTTAATGGTGAAGACTTGTTATTTATAGAAACTAAAATGCTGGGGGGAAACCACAAAAAAAAAGAAGAGAGAAATGGGGTTGATCAAGGGAGGCAATTAAGAAATCTGGGACACTTGCTTTTTGCAGAAAAAGAAAAGGTGGGACTGCAAGGTCCAAACATGACCAAATTCTGATTTTTTTTTTCTCAAAATCAGCGTGGGTGTAGAATCGCGTTTAATAAAATTTTTGTTTATAGGAACAAATTGAGAGTGAAATCAAGAATAAAAAAAAAAAGTTGATTCTTGTTTCAAAATCGAATTGAGAATTAAAATTAACAACTCTTCTTTTTCCCTTCGGCCATCTTGCAACCGCCGTCCACCATTGTCCGCCACCGTCGCGGCAAGCCGGCCGCCGATTCCGGCCGCCGCCGTCCGCCGTCCGTCGGTCCGGCGAGCTCGCCGGGCTGGGCTAGCCCCAGCCCAGGCAAGGCCGACCTGGCCATCGGCGAGGCTCGGGGCGAGGGCCGGCCTCGCCAGAGGCGGCGACGCTCCGATGAGGTCACCAACCCTCATTTGGGCTGGTGGCCGGTTCGGCGACGGGTCACAAGAAGAAGAAGAATAAGAGAAAAAGAAAAAGAAAAAGTAAAAAGTAAAAAAATTATTTAAAAATTAAAATAAATTGATTTGAAACGAGAATTAATGAGCACGATACAAAACACAAATCTATTTCAGAATCAGAAATTTTGAATAGTTACTAAACGACTTAGACTGCGTTTGGCAACCACTTTGCCAAGGATCTTTAAACCCCTAAAGGCCTTTGGGCCAAATATTCAGTGTTTGGCAAATTTTTTGACTTGCTTTTGCCAAAGGCAAGCCTTCTCAAAGCGAAAGCCCAAGGCAGGTTGGGGGCTGCCTTGGGCATTCGGCCTTCTCGGAAGGTTGAGGGAGAATAAGCTAAAAAAATTTCTTCCACAAATGTCCTCACTAACATTTTGTTTTTCCGAAGAAAAAGAATCCCAAGAAGCTCTGCCTCGTTGCTACATCGAGCGCCCGCTCGCCTGCCTCCTCAGCAACTTCGCCCAGCGTCCATGCTTCTGCCTTTGCCCGACGCTACGCCTCCGTCCCTGCCCTCCGCCGTCGCTGCGCCTCTGCCCCTGCCCTCCGCCCGAGCGCCTCTCAGCCGACGCCCGCGCTGCCGAACGTCGCTTCTCTCGCTGCAGCCACCAGCGGCTCCGTCGCCGGAGCTCCGAGCGACGTTGCCTTCACTGCTCCCGTTGCCCAGCGCCCGCGTATCTGTCTCCGACCTCAGCCCTTTTGTGTCGCTTTTCCCGTGCGTTGCTCTGTTCTCCGAAGCTCTCAAAAAAGGGCGTCTGAAGCCTTGTTCCTGCTAACAGTTCGTTGAAGCTAGTTGTTGGCGACTTAGGGCGCTTGGTAGGCCTCTTCAACCCCCCTTAAGTTTTCCCTGGTACGTGATCTCTTTGGGCTTCAAATGGCCGAGTTTGGTTAGGGTTTGCTCGCCCTTTCTCTGCAATTCGTTGATGTTATGGATCCCGAAACTTCTTCAGCCCAAATTGAGGGGGAAAGGGCTGTCCGTAGCCCTCCCGTTCCTGACCATGGCCCCTCCTCTCGTGGCGGTGTTGCTAATGAGAACTTGGGTGGTTATGTTCGGCCCCTTGCTGGTTCGAAGCAGCCTTCCGTTCAAGCCCGTTCCACTCGTGATCCAGATGGGCCGCGAGGGAGAAGCAAAGGTAGATCAGATTCGAAGTGACCTCAGCGAGCAGTCTCAAGAAGCTCAAACCTGCGCAATTGGGCGAGTGTGGCTGTGGCCAAAGTAGCCACCAAAGGCTACGACTTGGAGTTCATTCCTCCAGTCAATGATGGGCCATCTGTGGAAATGATTGATGATGATCTACAGGCTGCTGACCCGAAACTTCAGGATTGTCTCGTTGGATATTATCTAGGCAGAAGAATTCCTTTTAAAGTTACAGAAGTAGCTTTCAAAAAGGCGTGGGGGCCTAATTTGGTCGAACTAATGGCTGATGGGAAGGGATTTTTCTATTTCCATATTCCGAATTGGGAGTTCCGGAGAAAAGTGTTGGAAGGAGGCCTTATTACCGTTTCAAAGGTGCCTTTTGTGCTGCAACAATGGAGACCGGCCCTGGATTTGAGGAAGGACTCCCACCTTACAGTTCCTGTGTGGGTAAGGCTTAAAAACTTACCTCCCGTGTTCTGGTCTTCTCAGGCTATCAGTAAGATTGCAAGTAAGGTTGGTAAACTGCTTTATGTAGACACAAGTACTAATCAAATGAAAGCTCTGGCTTATGCTAGAGTATGTGTAGAGATTACAACAAAGCAGCCTTCATGTGAGTCCATTGAATTGGTTCACTAGGGCAATTCGTGTTTGGTGAAAGTAGAATATGAATGGAGACCCACGGCTTGCGTAGGTTGTGGTGTCTTTGGCCACAAATGCAGTGCTAGTGTTGCTCAGCTCTCTACTGCAAATGCTCAACGTTCTTTGATCGCTAGATCCCATGCTCCTCAAGATGGGACTTCATCTCTAACCCTTCTTCTCGGCTGCGGTTCAAGCAAGCTCGCATCCTCGGTTCGCTCGGTCTTGGACGGAACACATGATAACCCCTTGTTTATTAAGAAGCGTGATGCTGGACCTATTCCAGCAGAGGAGACCCTCCCTGAAATGCATGAGGTAACAAATTCTACTGCTGATAAATCTCTGAGCTCTCTCAATTCTACTGCAATGGCTTCTGGATGCGAAGGAGCTCAGGAGTTGCCTTTGCCTACTGTCTCTGCTGCAATCCCTCATGCTACTGTTGACCCGGGATGGAAGCAAGTAAAAAGAAATAAGAAGGTGGTCGAGAAAGGAGCTGCATCTTTTAGTTTAGCCCTGCCCACTGAAGGGGGGCATTCTCTAAAGCTAAAACTAAAAGGCCCTGTATCTAGGGAAGTTGGTTCTGCTTCGTTGCCTCACAAGACTCCTGGAATCTCATTATCTTTCTCGAAGGTTGTTGAAAGCTCTTCTTTGGCAAAAGCGAAAGTCGTCTCTCCTCCTTTGATTCTATATGATTGTTCGGACGAGATTGGTAACTCCAGCATTCATGCCGTTTCGGACAATGAGGACCTGCTATCGATTGGATGCCCTTCTCCGAAAGCCCCTCACAAAAATGTCCCGATTGAGACACTCCAAGATAAGCTCTTGCTTATATGCCCGGATCCTCCTTCTTCTGTGGCTCCTAATCCGACTGTGGGTCGGAAAAGGGCCACCAAGAAGAGGTAATCTTCTCCTTCTTCTTTATAAATATGTATATAGGTGCTTGGAACATAAGAGGCCTCATGAACCCTGTTAGGCGGGCAGAAGTTAGGAGATTTGTCTCCACCCACAATCTGTGCCTTATTGGCCTTATCGAGACTAAAGTTCCTGAAGTTTCTTTTGAATCTATATCCTCCTCCTTTTTGAATGGTTGGAATTGAGTTGCAAATTATGATTTCTCCCCTCGTGGAAGAATTTGGGTGGGCTGGAACCCTGAGTATGTTAGCTATGAAACGTTGTTGATCAATGATCAAGCTGTACATTGTAGACTTACATACACCCTGACTGGTATGGTTTGTTGCGTGTCTATTGTTTATGGAGAACATTATTTCAATCACCGCCGGCCTCTTTGGGAGGACTTGCTCCGTATGAATAATCTTATGCAGGATATGCCTTGGTTGGTAGCTGGAGATTTTAATGCCATTAAAGATCCTTCGGACCGATTTGGTGGCTCCAACCTATGGATTCCTTATTTTGATGAATTCGGAAACTGCTTAGCTCAGACTAAATTGGGTGATCTTAGGTATGTTGGCCTTCGGTTTACTTGGTTGACCTCTGCTGGTACTTCTAGAAAAATGAGGAAAATCGATCGCGTTTTGGTTAATTCTAAATGGAATATGGAATTCTCTTTCTCTGAGGCCTCATTCCTGAATCCGGGCATCTCGGATCACTTGCCCATGGTTGTCAGAGTCCTTAACCCGTTTTTTAAAAGAAGGCCTTTCAAATATTTTAATCTCTGGGCTAAGCATTCTGACTTCTCTTCCATCGTTCAGCAAGCTTGGGATACTCCGGTTGTTGGGGTTGCTATGTTCAAACTAGTATCCAAGCTGAAGGTGCTAAAAAGCCGGCTCAAACAACTGAATAGGGAGGAGTTCTCCAATATTTCAGTGAGGACAGCGGAAGCTAGAGAAGCTCTTTGTCTTGCTCAGCTTGATCTTCATCTTGATCCGACCAACTCTGACTTTGTTGATCTTGAGAAGGCGCACCGTAAGCTCTTTGTGAACTTGCATAGAGATGAGGAATCTTTTTACAGGCATAAATCAAGAATCCGCTGGCTCAAGGAAGGTGATCGAAATACTAAATTTTTTCATAATTCCGTCAAGAGAAGGCAGCTTAGGAATAGAATCCTCTCACTTAAGGATTCTTTGGGTGCTTTGATCAGTGACCCTTTAGCGGTTCCACAGGTTTTTGTCTCTTTCTTCGATGATCTCTTATCTCCTCAAACGGTGCTATCCAAGCCTTCATTGTAGGACCTTAAAGAGTTCATTCGAAGACCTTTGTCGGTTGATCAGGTATTCTCCCTTTCTAGACCGGTCTTGGAATATGAAATTAAAGATACGCTCTTTTCTCTCGCAAAAGGAAAAGCGCCGGGTCCTGACGGCTTTACTGTTGAGTTCTTTAAGACTTGCTGGGGACTGTTGGCCCGTTGGTGACGGAGGCGGTTTCTGATTTCTTCTCTTCGGACCGTCTTTTGAGAGAGGTAAACGGTACCATTCTTGCCTTGGTACCTAAAGTGCCTAATGCTTGTCTTTGTGGCCGATTTCCGACCTATCGCTTGCTGTAATACTATTTATAAGCTCATCACAAAAATCTTGGCTAATCGCCTAGCTGTTATCTTGAGCGATTTGGTTGATTCTTCCCAGAATGCATTTGTTAAAGGGAGAAGGATTAGGGATAATATACTTGTGACATCTCGATTTTCCAATTCTATTTTCAATAAATTGAGACGGGCATTTCGTTGGCACGCATATAGTTCTTTTCCTTGAGTCGGCCACTCATGTGAAAACTAATCTATCAGGTGAAGCCGTTAAGAAATTCTAATGCATCAGACTTGAGAATTTGACCAGGAAGCGATCTTTCGACCGAGCTAATCTGCAAGGGTCATTACAGCACAAATAAAAATCGATTAGAGACCGGAAATAGGTTGACTCGACAGAGGCATGTGATCGAGTGTGGGTGATTCCACAAGATTGCACAATTCTTGTCGATCGACACTGGACCGACTTTTCTATCGATTGGGTACCCTGTGATCGTATTTGAAATTTTGAGATTACCTCGACAATAGAAAGTCGCCAATGTTTCAAAAATGTACATTGTGGCTTAGATGATCAACCACGGGTCAAATGCATGAAAATTTCTAAAAGCTACCCGTAGGTTGGGCGCTAGTATCATGTCAAAGTGAAATTAGTGAAATTGAGATCGGGTCGAAATTGGAAGTCGGGTGTGTCACAAATCATTGTAGGAACATTGACTAATCTTGAGAAGATTTTTCATGCAAACCGAGTTTTTCAGCAAAATAATCGAGAGAATGGCTAATTTGGCTCAAGAAATTAGTAGGCTCGTCTTTGGTCGCGCTTTTGAGACTTAAGTTGGTTTTATGGACAAGTGAAGATGTGAACTAGAGTGTGGTGACATTGGATTAATTTTATGGACTTCAATTTGATTCAATTGGGAGAGAATTGATGAGAATTGAAGAAATTGGATGTCTGAAAGTTTTATCTTTTGACGGAAAATGGAATTCTGTTGGAATAAGGTTGTGGGAGATAGTGGAGTGTGATGTCATCCAGGTCGTGGTGGGCCATTTTGTTGGATTAAAGAAAGAGAAAAAAGAAAATGAAAAGGGCCCCCTCCTTCTCTCTCCTCCCTCTCTTCTTCCTCTCTCCCGTGCGACCACTCTCCATCTCCATCTTCTTCTCCAGCTTCGAACCCAGCAACCAGAAGCCAGCAACCGTCGCAGCTGCAGCCGGAGCCGTCGCCGCCTTCGCCCGTCCGCCCGCCGTCGTGGCCGCGCCTCGCCGCTCGGACCTCAGCCTCCCTCTCTCCTCTCTTCTCCGTCTCCGGTTTCTGCTCGACGTCTCCAGCAGATCTGAGAGCGAAAGCAGCAGCGAAGATCGAATAGCAAGCCGCCGGAGCCGGACTGCCGTTTGCCACTCGCGCGCCGTCCGCCGCACCGCGCCGTCCGCACGCCGCTCCGCCGGTCAGCTCGCCTGCTCGTCGCCCTCGTTCGTGCCAGCCTGCGTTCCAGCAGCTCGGGCCTTCGCCGGAGCTCCCTCCGCCGCCGTCGACCTCCCCTTCAGCCCGTCCAAGCTGCCGCCTACCCTCCTCCGCCCATTCCGGCGCCGGATCCGCCCTCCATCGGCCCCAAACAGAATCTGGAAAAATGGGTATGGCAGCGGGTGTTTGGCCTGTTTTGGCCGCCTTCCCGAGCCCGGATGCTCGGCCCGCTTTGAGGAAAGTCGATCCTCGCGTCGTCCCCGTCGTTTTGGTCCGCTCGGCTCACTAATCCGGTGAGTTTAGCTCACTAAATCTCGCTTAGAGGGTTAATTATGCTTAGGGAGGTTTAGTTTATGTTAAGTATTATTAGGTTGTTAGTTTAGGTTAATTAAGAGTAGATTTGATTAAGGTGGTGGTTTAATTTAAAGTGTGCTTAATTAAGGGTAAGTGGGTTTATTTAAAATAAGCCTTGATTTGACATAAATGAATTACTTTTGGGATTAAATAAATATTTCGAAATTCTTTAATGATTTAATAATATTTTATTATTCGAAATTATTAAAATATTATTATTTAATTATTTTCGGAATAAATTTAATTATTTATTAAATTCCGAAAATTTTGTCAAGACCCTAAATTCTCGAATTTCAAATGCAAATTCGGCTATTTGTAATCAGATTTTGAAATTGATGATTGGATATTATAAATCGAGTGTGGATTGTGAAAGATAGGGATATTATTATTTAATTAATTTTCGAAATAAATTTAGTTATTAAATAAATTCCGAAAATTAAGTTGGGACCCTAAATTCTCGAAATTTTGTCTTTGATCGCTTCTTGTGTATTCGATATGAAATTGATGATTAGATATTACAAATTGAGTGATGATTTGTGCAATTAATTATTGAATTGTTGTGTCTTTGGTTGAAAGACTCGGGTCGCGATAGTGGCTAGGCCGACGGATCCTTATTCTACTAGAAATGCCGTCAAGGGAGAATGACGTGGCTCGGGTCGCAGTAGTGGCTAGGCTGGTTGGACCTTTGTTCTTCTAGAAATGCCGTCAAGGGAGAGTGACGTGGCTCGGGTCGCAGTAGTGGCTAGGCCGACTGGACCTTTGTTCTTCTAGAAATGCCGTCAAGGGAGAGTGACGTGGCTCAGGTCGCAGTAGTGGTTAGGCCGATTGGACCTTTATTCTTCTAGAAATGCCATCAAGAGAATGACGTGGCTTGGTCGCAGTAGTGGCGAGACTGACTGGACCTTTATTCTTCTAGAAATGCCGTAATGTTAGTAGATAGCCGATCCACGAGTAGGCTATGCCTTTGTGTGGCAGTGAATAATAATTGGAATGCGTGCTAAGTGCGATCGTGATTTATATGAAAGTGATGGCGTTCCAATTGTTTGAATTATTATTACTACCTAAGATTGTGTGATTCAAATTATGCTAACTTGCAAGAAGGAATTGAGGCGAGGTAAGTTCTCTGTGTGATGTGGCTAGGCCACCCTTGGGCGTATTTTCTTTCTAATAGGGGTTTAGGGGGTTGAACTTGCTGAGACATCGTCTCATCCCGGTTGTGGGATTAAAATTTCAGTCCCGGTGGACGGAGCGACCGAGATAGCTTTGGTTGGCCTTGAGGAGTTGCGAGAGGTGAAGTCATAAGATTGGAGAACGTGTCCGACTTGTTGGTCGTAGGACAATTCATTTTTAAGAGCCGGTCTTTTGTAGACTTTTGGCCGTAGACCTCTGTTTGTAATTCGTTGAATTATGGAAGTGTTATGTTGTGGTTTTGCTTCCTGCTTTTCTATCCCGTATTTTATTGTCAGGGGTTTTATAATACGTTCCGCTTGCGCATTAATAAATGTATGGGGTCGGCGACACTACCTGGGAATGTCGCATTTGCATGACCATGGTGGGATGTTGGCGCGCTCGAGGTTCGGGGCGTGACAATACTGATGGCGCAAGAGCTTTTTGATGGTTTTCATCTAGAACCTTATACTCCCAAATGTGCAATAAAGGTTGATTTTCAGAAAGCCTTTGATACTGTTGATTGGGACTTTCTTCAAACTACTTTGTTGGCATTTGGCTTTCCTGAACCTCTTACTCGACTCATTATGATTTGTGTTCGGACCCCGAAATACTCTATTTCTATTAATGGAGAACTGCATGGCTTCTTTACGGGTGGGAGGGGGCTTCGCTAGGGCGATTTGATATCCCCCTACCTCTTCACCCTTGTAATGGAGGTTTTTTCTAGAATATTGAATGCAAATACTGCTCGAAGGGAGTTTAAGTATTATTGGAGATGTAAACCAGTCCGTCTTTCTCATCTCTTTTTCGCTGATGATGTATTCCTCTTGATCGGGCGGCGACGGCCTTCCATTACTCTTCTGAAAAAGGGCCTCAATCTATTTTTTTCTTGGAGTGGGCTCCTTCCGAATAAGAACAAAAGCGAAATCTTTTTATCGAGTGGGGCTCCTTCGCTGCGCAACTATATTCTTATGGCATTTGGGTTTCAAGAAGGAAAGCTCCCAGTGAAATACTTAGGTGTACCGATCATCTCCTCCAGACTTGGGAAAGCAGATTGCATGACCTTGATTGTTCGGATTACTGCCAAGGCCCAGTCATGCACTCAATGCTTCCTCTCTTTTGCGGGTAGGCTGCAACTTATAAGGTCAGTCTTACATTCTATTCAAGCGTATTGGTCCAATGTTTTTACTTTGCCGGTTTCGGTCCTAAATAGTATCGAGAAAATCTTGAGACAATTTCTATGGAAAGGCGCCACTCTTGGCAGAGGCGAGGCTAAGGTTGCATGGGATGAAGTGTGCCTTCTTAAAAATGAAGGAGGATTGGGTATTCGTAAGTTGAAAGACGGTAACAAATCAGCGATGCTTAAATACATTTGGATTCTTTTCACAGACAAAGAATCCTTATGGTGTCGTTGGATTCACTCCACTTTCTTAAAATGGGACAACTTTTGGATCTCTTCCTCACCTTCTGTTTGCTCTCGGGCTTGGAAAAAAATCTTACTTCTAAGAGCAGAGTTTCGGTCATCATTTCTTTGGAAAATTGGAAATGGCCTTTCGGCTTCCTTATGGTTTGATCGCTGGCTTTCAGAGGGCCCTCTTGATCAGCTTATTCCACTTCCTCTTATTGAAACATCTGGTCTTCCAAAGAATGCAGTAGTCGCGGATCTTCTCTCCCCTATGGGCAATTCCTTCAGGCTTTTCCTTCAAAGCTTGGGATTCTCCATTCCGGTTTCATCCTCTACTCTGGATCGTTTCTTTTGGAGTTGGGATCCCTCCGGATCCTTCTCGGTGGCTTCTGCTTGGGACTACATTAGAATAGAAAAAAACCGGGTGCCTTGGGCTTCTCTTATCTAGAACTCTGATATTGCTCCTAGATTCCAGTTTAATTTGTGGCTGATTACGAGGAACGGATTGCCTACCTAGGAGCTCCTTCTCTCTTGTGGAAGAATCGACTTTTGCACTTGTGCATTATGCAATGAAGTTCCGGATTCCATCAATCACCTATTTTTTTATTGCCATGTCTCGGCTTCTCTTGCTTTCTTTTGGGCGACAAGGTGTAACTTACCTTGGCGAGCGAGACTATGGGTGGATAACCTATCTTGGGCTATTAAATTCTTATCCGGTAAAGGGTTCTTCTACTGTATTGCTAGATTTTCTTTTGTTGCCTTATGTTACTTGATTTGGAAAAAAATAATGATATTATATTCCGTGGGGAAGCCTTGGTCGTCTCTGCGTTGAAAAATCACCTGATCAAAGTTGTAAAGGAGAAAGCGCTTACCTTCTCAAATGTTCCGATATCCCGAGAAACAGTGTCTTCGGAGGCTACTGGGCTTTCATCCCTCCATTTTCTCGGGCCGTACTTCGACTCTATAGATTCCTTGGATCGCGTTCACCTTCAAGTTACTTGACTCTCCGTTCTTGGTCTCTTCGTTTTTGAATTGCCAAGGTTTCGTGTTGGCTGTCGTGACTTCTGTTTTAGTGACCTTGTTGGTCGCTTTCTGTTTTTCTTGTATCTGTTTCTCTTTGCCTTTGGCTCTTTCTTCGGCTCCCTTCCATTCTTTCTACTTACTGTAGTTAGAGTGTAAGTCTTTGGTGTCGCTTTTGTATTATTGTCCTTAGCTATATATCCATTACCTTTACCAAAAAAAAAAAAAAAAAAAAAAAAAAACATTTCGTTTTTCCAGTTTTGTCCTTGTTACTATTCATCTTCTTCTTCGTTGAGGATGGTTGACGAAGTTGCGCGGAGCTGCCCATGGCAAGCGACGAATTGGACAGAGGTCAGCAAGAGGCCGGTGCGTCACGGCGATCGTCGGCGGCCAGTCGCATGACCTCGGCGACCCCCTGTGAGTCGCTTCGCGTCGCTGCGACCGCTGCAACTCCCGGCAACCATCCAGATCTGGGTTGCAGATCGCTGCAACCCCGGCAACACTGCAACCCCCGGCAGATCTGGGTCACCGAAGGTCGCCGCGACTCAGATCCGGGCCACGCGACCTCCGGCGACACAAATCGCACACAGATCTGGGTCACCGGAGGTTGCCGCGACCGATCTGGGTCGCGCGACCTCCGGCAGCCCAAATCGTGCGATTGAGATTGCGCAATCTGGTTGTGATGATCTGGTTGCGATCGGGGTCGCCACGACCAGATCGAGCGGCCCCAGCCACCTCCACACGGAGGTCGTGGTGCGGTGGGTTGTGCGACGTTCCGGCGAGGGTCGCTGTGACCCAGATCGGCCACTCGATCTAGTCGCGGCGACCCTAGCCGCTGCCGCCCCTCGCCAGACCGCCTGCCTATCCCTCACCGGACCGCCTACCCCTCACCGGCGATAACCAACCAATTCTCATTTTTTTCCTTTTTTTTTAATAATAAAAGTCTTTTGCAAAGTTAATTTGTCCAAACGCTATTTTGCTCAAATATACTTTACAATGGACTTTTACAAATACGATTTATCAAATACAATTTGCATTTCCAAAAATCCTTTTAGCTCAAAGGCCTTTACATTTTCTCAAAGACTTTCTCCAAAAGTTTTCCCAAACGCACCCTTAAAATGCTTAAAATCAGTTCTCCGGAACAAAATAAAAAATAATCATTTCTGATAAGTTTTTATGGCAATTGGAAGATCTTCTGCCAATGATTCAATCAGATGATTCTTCCCAGCATTGAAAAGGAACCACACTGATCGGGGAGTTATTATCGACTGGTAATTTCAAAGCCCTCTGTCCCTCCTCCTTTAATTGTTTTCCTTTAGCCTGATTGTTATTGGAATGTTTGCATGATCAATGACGAATCATATATATGCGAAGGTGAGAGCCCTCCAATCAATGCGGTTGTCGGAGCAGGAGTTGTCCCTCGACTCGTGGAGTTCCTTGATGAGAGCGCTTTTCCTCTACTACAAGTATGGTCCTTTTAGTTTTTATCAATGTTCTTTCACTGAGATCTTAGATTTTTGCAGGCAAAAGGAAATCATTTGCCATCATGTCATAATCTTTCTTCATCTTCAGTCTGAGGCTGCATGGGCGTTGGCCAATATAGCTTCTGGGACATCAGATCACGTACGACTCATCATCCAACTCGGATCTATCCATAAATTCGTGCAACTTCTTCGCTCTACGTTTGCTGATGCTCGAGAACAGGTTGGGTCTTTTGTTTTTTCTCGTGACAATTCTTTGAGTTGATTTCTTAAAACAAATTGGTAAATATGATGGATGAGATTATCTAACCTAGATTCCCATGAATCAAGCAGGCTGTCTGGGCACTGGCAAATATTGCTGGTGACTCACCAAATTGCAGGGATCATGTATTAAGTGGAGGCGCTCTAGTCCCACTATTGGCTCAATTGGATAAACATCCAGGATTGCCCCTGATGAAGAGCATTGCTTGGATTTTATCCAACTTATACAGTTGGAAGCCTCTGCCTCCATTTGAACAGGAAAGGAATCGTTTGTAATTTCTGTAGTCATCAAAATGAGCTCTGAAACATCAGTGGCAAATCACGTTTTTCATCAAACTGAGTTGTGGACCATAAGATTCACTGATGAGATCTAGACTAGCTGAATAAGGAAGCTTAGCTCCTCAAAACTGCACATTTTGGGATTCATGAAAATAAATTAAATGTAACAAGTTTAATGAAACTTGATGAGAATCAATTGTCATTTAAAGGTAAAACGGGAAGTTGTCAAAATGCAGTTCTTTCGTTACCCATAAGTTCTCTCTCACACACACATGCATGCACACGCACAAACACAAAGTAGATCCGAGTGGTGTCTCCCTTGGCTGAGAAATGTAATGATGTTGATCCTGTTATGACTTTCGATTGTTCAAAAAAAGATTGGAGAAATTATATTGTTCTAATAGACTTTATGAGGATTGAGGGAAGGAAAAGAAATGTTGCTTCTCGGTTCATGGATCACAAGGTAAATTATCAAAATCTAACTTTTATACCTAATGTATTAGTATGTCTATTATGAGGTTTTAAGTCCCAATCGAGTGGCTTAGCTGATTTAATTGTTGAATTTCAAGTTAGAATCACATGCGATTTAAATTTTAGTCAGCACATTTTTAAGTTGTTAGAATGAGCCAAACCACAAAGGTTGGTGAGGCTCTTCAGGGGATTGCACCATATGATTGAGTCCCTGTGCTTCAATTGTAAACTGAACCAAGTTGTGAAAGAATCATGACTGAGATGAAAGGATTCTGCTCCAACACCTTAGAGTTGAATCATCTTATACTTTTGAATTGAATGTGAACTTGAGTCATATAATTTAACGATTAAAATTTCCGATCCTGTCTTTCAGAATTCTAAAATAGTATATTAGTATTTTTGGAGGATTATGATTTGTCTATTAATTCAGAAGATGGAGAAGTATTGATTGACACGTGCTGGACTCTGTCTTATATTTGTGATGGCTCAGATCATAATATCCAGTCTGTGATTGAAGCAGGAGTTTGGCCACGGCTTCTAGAACTTCTCGTGTAAGATGAAATATATGCGTTGTCTAGCATGGTGAAAGAATATCGGGTTTGCTGCATATATTTCTAGTCTGGGCATGCAAATACAGAAGACCGATTTGTGAAAGGAGCATAGTAAAACAATCGAACCATTTGACTGTGTTGCTGTGCTTTTTGTATAGCTCCTTGGTTCTCTAGCTATAATACTTCTTACCTTTTACCAAAAAAAAACAATCGAACCATTTGTGCTCTTAGTTAAGCATACTTCACTGGCTGAAAAGATTTTGTTAATTGGTTTTACTTAAGCTTCATGAATACTGATTGGATCTTGGTATAGACAAAGCGACACTAGGGTGGATATTTCACTGATTGTGCTGTCAAACTTTGTTTTAAGCGGATCATTTTATTTTTTGGCACCGATTCAGTTTCTTTTCCTATGTGGTTCCTTTTGCAGGTGTGCATCACCTGAAGTCCAGGTGCCGACTCTTAAAGACTGGGGAACATTGTGTCGGGCAACGAGGCTCAGACTCAGGTCTTTCCGTCCCCTTTATAAGACTGAAACTAATAAACGTAGTTCAGTCTTTTGAAGTCATTAGGTCTTTTAGATTCCGAGCAGCAAAATGTGCATCTCCCATTATCTCTGTACTTGAAGTAACTGCGTTCATGTAACTGATGTTTTTGACTTGTTTATTTTGTCTTGGGATTCGTAGATACTTTCCAAGATTAAACCGAGCTTCTTTCATCCTTACCTGAAGACTTGGTGTCGCGACCAATTTTTTTCGAGGTGTGAACCACCTAGGGTTTGGCTAATGGATTGTTAAGCCTAGACTTAACGCGGGCTCTCCCAAGCCCATACCAATTCGCGACTTAGATTCAAGTTTTTAATATGCAATTGATTTTCAATTAGGAGTCGCCACTAATCAATTTATGGTAGGTCGATTAGACACTAGAATTATTTTACTTCTACGAACCAGAGATTATGGGTACGGGGACTTGGTTACACTAGATTTCTTTAATACCCTTTCGATACCATTCTTTTAATTTTGAAAAATGTTTGGCAAGGAGTTTGGATTGATTTTAAACTAATTCCCTAACATGTGAGGTGTTCATGCAGGTGCGCAAACCACCAATTTAACACTCAAGTAAAGCAGAAAATAAATTGCAGGACTTACCTCAAAGCAACGAAAGCATCTGCAATGTTAAATTAAAATCCACATCAACAACCTTAGATATGGTTTCTAATTAACATGCAATTTTTGTTTTGTTTTCACTTAATTAATGAGAATCATGCTTTATGCAATGCATGCCACTAATTTAACATGAAATGATATGACATAGCAACATGACTTAGCTATATGACCTAAGAGATATGACATAAATAAGCATGTAGTCTATTCTGTAGTCTATTCTAAGCATGAGATGATTTATTCTAAATCATTTTTTTGTATTTTCTATGGGATTCGAAATTAAAGAAATGCAACATTTAAATATGCAATGCAATATTAACTAAATGACCTAATTCCAATGACATGTAATTTCTAATTAAATGAACCTAACAAAAATCACTAAATGACGTGCATTGTATGAACCTAATTCTATATGATGTGCACATGGTTTTTATTTTCCTAATAAGCATGCAATTTATTCTAAAGAATGGAACTAATTTATTCTAAGACATTTTTTTATTTTTCATGAAATTCGGAATTAGGAAAAATGTGAAAATTGTCTAACTAGATTAAGATTCTATTTAATTTGCATTAGGAATTAGGTTAAGCCAAATCCTAATTTAAACTAAAATATTATCTTAACCCAAATAGTCCTAAAATGCAATCTATCTAATATCTAAACTTAAAATGAAACATGAAATTTTATCCTAATATGCAATGACGTGCAAAGAATGCATTTATTCTACATGACATATGCATGATAACCCTTTTTGTTTTTGTTTTATTAATTTCGAAATTAAGAATTGTCAAATTATTAAACATGCAACCTAAGTAAAAAAACTAGCAACCTAAATTGATTGATTTGATTTTTGATTTTTGATTTTTTTTATTTTTGAAATTCGAAATAAGTAAATCTCTTATTCTAGACATGCAAAATAACCCTAAAACAAGTAATATCCTAAGATGCATCTAATCTAACTCAAATGTTTTTTTTTTTTCTTTTATGGGAGCAAACAAATAAAGGCATCAAGAACAACACGGCAGCAAATCCGGCAAAATATCATCCATGTCCATTTAATTTTGGAAATAAATTGACGAATCATATCTCGCACATGAGATCGGATTGGCCAATTTTAGACAAAATCACTAATCGTATCTCGAGCGTAAGATCGGATTGGTGATTTTTCCGTGCGATTACTGGTCATATTTCGAGCATGAAATCGGACTGTCAATCATACGCACGTTGCGAAATTAGGAAAATTTCCTAATTCAGGAAGCTACTCGAGTTGCGAATATCATGGCATATCGGGAATTTCAATTATATGCATCGACAAATATCCCAAATAAGGTAATGGAATTTTCGAAAAATCAAAATAGATAAGATTTTCACCTAACTCGAATATTGGTTTCCAAATTCCGATCCTCGAATGGCTACTCGCGATGCAACGTGGTGGTGCTCGGTTGCTCGAAAATCACCCGATGAGCTCCACGAGACTGCGAAACAAAAATTTGTAAGCTCGGCAAGGGACTCCTCAATGGACGGCGAATCTTGGTCTCCCAATGCTGGTTTTGTGGAATTTGGTGACGCAGGGAAATCCACTAGCCTTCTGACAATCCCATTGATTGTCAAACTTTGACCTTCTAAAATCCACACTTAAATTTTCAACCTCCAAGGAAAGACTTGTGCAAGGCGTGGTTGCTTCTGTTAGGGAAATCCCTTATGATGTTTTGAAGATGACAAAATAAATCAAAGGCTACTAACATGTTTGATGGTTGAGTAATAGACCATGCAGATGTTAGAACATGTAGAGGATATTATCAAAGTCGAAGACGACCGGAAGACTGAACGTAACACATGTCCAAAATATATTCTCGAAGATTTCCAGACTTACGTGTCAAATTCGAAGACTGCGAGTCAAGACTCAAAGTCGAAGACGCCCGGACTTTAGTGTCAAAGTCTGTTCTACATCGAAGTCTGCTCATTCTCGACAAATTCCGGATCAACGTGAATGCTTTGAACCAGGAAGACGAGACTCTATATTGAAGTTGAACTGGGTACAGACCTTAAAGCTAAATCTGTTCAGAAGCAGATATGTTCAGACCCAAATTGTAAAATCTAGAGACTCAGATTGTAAAGTCTAGAGACTCATATTGTAAAGTCTACAGACTCGGACTTTACATCCGTTCAATGAATTGTAACTCAAGCCCAATCATACAACGGCTAGTGATCTGGTTTGGATTCCACATCAAGATTGATTTGATTGATTCAATCTAATTGATTGACGATTGGATCTTGAAGACAAGAACTTTCTATACGAAGAAGCTTTACTTATAGAAACCAAGATTTCGTTTGTATGGGCGATCGGAATCAATTTGGGATTTTACCTTTGTCACTCAACGGCTACCAAATCTTCTAGATACGAGCTGTCCAATGGGTATATTGGAAGACGATTCTCCGGGATACTTGTCCAACGGGTAGTTTGGAAGTGGAGGAGTATTTAAGGAGATCATGGACCGATGAGCAAGTAAGAGACGGAGCGTAGAATTTATAATTCCAAAGTCTCGAGCGACTTTTGATCATATACTTGTCTCTTGAGAGCTTAAACGTTTGTAATCGTGAGAGAAATACCAAAAGAGTGACTTAGTGAGATAGTGGGATCTACTACTAAGTGTTTGCACTCGAAGTTGTAATCTCTTGTTGATTGCATATTGGAATCCAGCCAAGAAGGCTGTTAGCGTGGGAGAGTGGACGTAGGCTTGGAATAAGCCGAACCACTATAAATCTTGTGTTCTTATTCTCTTCCCTAACTCCTTTATTTTGTTCATACTAGCACTCTCAGCTTCGCCGTTGAGATTTAAGTCTATTGGAGTGATTCACCAATGATGGCCAGAACAACGACTTAGGAATCTTGGGTGGTCGTGAAAGGAACGTCCTCGGTGATGGATTGGGCTGCAACGGAGGTTCGGGCGGCACGACTCAAGGTCGTGGCTGTGGTGGTTCACGGTGATTTGCGATGTTCAATGGCTCTGCGGCTGGTCGTTGATGGGGTGGAGACGCGGCTGCTCACATCTTGGTGATCAACTTGGGACCGCTTTAGAAACCTCCCGAAGCGGTGGGCCAAAGAAGATGTTCGTGCAGGGACTACTCCAGCTTAGTCCTCAATTTTTATGAAACACAATCAAATCCCTCTCAAAGTTGACCACCCCTTTTTACTTGAGAATATCTATGCCCCGATTTTTCTCCTATCTCTTCATGCGTGGACTTTGTGAATGGGTGCAGTAGAGAAGTGAAAGCACGAGCCTCTCTCCGGGTTTATCTCGTGGACGTCTCTATTAGGTATTCCGAGAAGACCAGGTAATCGTCTAAGAAACTTCGCTTGGTAAGGCTCCGGGATCGGCGTCGATTGGAACTTGAACACGTGACCAGAGGATGGAATTCTCGACTGAGATTATTGACGTCCCTCGAGAAACCCTGCAGCTGCTTGATGAGGCACGACTAAGGCTAGTCGTGGCGGGAATCTTGCTGAAAACCTGCCAAGGACACCTTGGAGCTGGCTCGCTGGATGTTCACCGGAGGTTGCTTTGGACTATCTTTGGGAAACTCATACGACTGCTGGAACTCCAATGCTGGCTCGAAGGCTTGTTTAATGTGGTAGAGATTTGCTAAAGATTGCGCCGAGATGCTACGAGGAAGCTTCAACGAGCCATTGCGGAGCAGAGAAAGCCAGCCTCTTTCCCCTCACGTTCCCTCTCCTTCACGTATGCTTTCTATATTGTGGCCGTATATTCAATGTGTGGCCTCCTCCTCTAAACCCTACGCATTTAATCTATTTATAGACCACGAGTTAGGGTTTTAATTTTTCCAAATCCATATCCACGAAAATTCCTTTTTCCAAATGTAATATTTGCTTTTGATACGATTTGGGATTGCAAGAGGATTCTTTTAAAATTTGAAATCTCGCATAAATCAATCCGTAAAATCTCAATCCGTAAAATCTTTCCGAGGATACGGGCTTGGGCCAATTTACTCCCTTTGTGGGCTTAGTCCAATTCACCAAATTAATATTCTGAACCATTAATTTGAACCCATTTGTCACCGGCCCAATGTAAATGCAAATTAAAATAAATGCACCTAAAACTATATGCTATGCAATTAATTAATTAACTAATATTTTTTTAGGGGTTAAAATTAATCCCTAATTTTTTAATATGATAAATAATTAAATGGGTCACCAAAATTTAGGTGTCAACACTTGGTTTTCGGTTGCAGTTTGGAATTGACAATCAAGGACTGCTTCCTTTATGTCAAATTCTGACTGAAAATTGGGATAGGAGTGTCAAGGAAGAAGCTTGTTGGGTAATTGCAAATATTGCGGCGGGTAATAGAAATCAAATTCAGGTAATACCTCTGTTCAATGATAGTACAATATATTGTATTGAGCATTGAGTATGAAAGAAGTGTTTGTTAAGACCTTATCGTAGTTGCTTTTGCTCATTTGTGCTGTACTAAATTGCTGCCCTGCCATTATCCTGAATTCCTGGGTGAATGTTTCTATAATTGATGGCACCTTGTCTCTTCTCCCTAAACAGAGTAGTCTCACCTTCAACGCAGCAATTGTTCACTTTTGTTTTTCGTGATAATGAACTTCTGATGTATTTCCAAAATTCACTTCAAGATTGAATACCAGAATTACGTTCACTCCTTTTGTTTTTTTTTTGAATTATTAGGGAGGAGCTTTTGCTTATCTGATATAGCATTTCAATTATGAAATTGATCTCTTAAGAGATGTTTCCATAGGTTACATGCTTTGACAATCTTGTAAAAACAGTTTTATTGTCCTTTTCAGGCTGTAATTGAAGCAAACTTCATTCCTCCTGTTGTGAGCCTTCTTCAACGTGCCCAATTCAAAATAAAGAAAGAGGCTGCATGGGCTATTTCAAATGCCATCTGTGGTGGGTCCCATGAACAAATTCGATATGTCTCTATCTACATTACTCTGCTCCAACACAACATGTGGAACCTTGCGCTGGTTATCACCCAAAAGATGGAAATCATACCCATACTGTTCCCTCTGGATTCATTTTTTATAGCTCAAGAGAATTAAACATCCGTAGCTCATGTCCATGTCTAAACTTAATGGTCAATTACTGGAGATCGTCATTCTTTTCGTGTTCCTCTTGTCATATGGTTTGTCTAGGTTTGTTTCATCCTCTTACCTGCAAGGATTTGATGAAGCAGGGAATGCAATTCCATTTCATGTTGACTGCACTTGCAGAGTAATGAAGAAAAGGAAAGTCTCACCGGACAAAAAATCATCGGCAGTTCATTTCGATGAAAAATTGTTTACTGATAAAGTGCAGTATTTATTTCAGTTGTTAAATGTATTATGTAGTAATGTGTTGTTGGAGATGATAATGGATCCATCCATTAAGCAAGCGGATTGTGGGGGTGTTCAATGTCCAAAAACTTCAAAGCCCTCTCTCACGCACATGCTGGTACTAAATCAAATCTAGAAGTGTCGAAATATGAAGTGACAGTGACAGTGACAGTAGTTTGGGGTGTTGGGGAGGGGGGTGTTTAGATGATATCAAATTGAATTATCCAACTGCAACTGATCAGCTTAGAGATTTATATCAATAGATGGAAGTGTGAGCTTTTCATTGAACACTTCAACATGATCCACAGAACTCTGACCTTTGTCGTTTTTGCAGATACTTGGTGAACCAGGGTTTTATCAAGCCGCTCTGCGATCTCCTTATTTGCCCCGACCCTGAGATCATAGGAGTGTGCCTAGATGGTGTGGAACGCATTCTAGAGAGCGGTGAAACTATCAGAGAACTGGTCATGGACATGATTGAAGAATGTGAGGGGTTGGAGAAAATCATGGGTCTCCAGATTCACGGGAACATAGAGATTAACAAAAAAGCCTCGGACATTTGGGATAAGTATTGGAACAGGTAGGAAAATGAAGAAGAAGAAATGAATAGCATTGATTTTGGAGCTGACACGAGGGTTAATTTTGGAAGACTCAGACTCTCCTGATCGGCACTTCCATTGTGAAAAGCTTTTGTTGTTTGGCTATGAATGACGGACGAGATGCTTCCAGTTGCAAAGGTGATGCTGTGCCGATCTGTTGTTCGCTGCTTATTGCTATTGCAAAGGATAAATGTGGCAGCGCAGTGGTATCATGTGCTACTGCTAGGTTGGTATGTCTCACTTGTGTTTACTCATTTTTCGCTGTTACTTACGGACAGTGTTATACATGAATTACACGTGTTTGTAACGGGGAAAATACTATAAGTAGTTTTTATGTCAATCGGTTCCTCTGTGTACTAGTGTTGCTGTGGAAAGACTTGTATTTGCATTTGTAAACGTATAAATATGGGAATTTCAATCGGAGGGAGATGTTCTCTGCAGTTCTTTCTCTTTCATGTGGAGAGGGTTGCCCCTTTATATGCATATGCGAATGTAACCCCCCCAACCCAATTTGCTCATGCTCTACTTTCGTAGTCCATCATATAGGCTATATGCTGAAGGAATCGCGGCCAGTGCAAATCTGTAGTCACTAGACTCGATAACACGTTTTGTACTTGAAAGGTTCATGTGGTTGGGCCTCCTTTATTCAAACTATCGAATGATGGAGGAGGAAAACATAAACCATTGTGAAGGTCGAAAGTCGAACCTTTGGTAAGTAGGTATGGAGTTAGAAATGGGGTTGCATCAGTAAGGAGATTCGCAACTTGGTCAGGGATATACGTGCAAGGAAGTAACCAGGTTCGGTACTGGACAACCATCCTAAAAACCGACCCGAACTCGACCTTACTTGGTCAATCATTGTTCGCATGTCGAATTCATCCGTTGATCATCACTTAAGAAAATATAACTTCCACCGGGCTTGCAAAAGCTCTCTGTAGGTTCACCTTCGTTTGAAAAGAGGAAGATGGCCCAATGCCCTTGCTCCTTCCCGGGGGAAAATTGTCTAAAAAGTCCTAAACCTATTACAGTTTTGCAAATTCAATCCTAAACCTTTCAATCTTACCGATTGAGTCCTAAACTTTGTCGGTTTGCCAATTGAGTCAATCCGGCCAATTTTGACCGGAAAATGTTGACGTGGCTTAGGCGGTGCCACATAAGATTACCAGCGCTAATGTGGACATTTTTTAATAACATTTTAATATTTTTTTTTTTTTTTGATTTTTTTATATTTTCTTTTTTTCCTTGTTTTTTTTTTTTTTTTTGGCTTTTCCCTTGCCCTTTTCCGGTGGCCGGCCACCAGCCATAGGCGATGGCCGGCCACCGGCCACAGGGCTGGCCTCGCCCGCCACAGGCAAGGCCCGGCTGGGCGACAGCAACGGCGACGCCGGGCAAGGCCAACCCTAGCGAGGGGAGCCCTCACCGGGGCTCGCCCTCGCCGGGGCTAGCCCTCGCCCAGGCGAGCGTCGGCCTCACCCCTAGTCGAGCGAGTGATGGCTGGCCACCGGCCACAGGCTGACGCTTGCCTGGGCAAGGGTGAGCCTCAGCGAGGGCTCCCCTCGCTCGCCACAAGCAAGGCTCGACCAGGTGACGGCAACGTCGAGCGAGGGGAGCCCTTGCCGAGGCTTTCCCTGGCCCAGGCGAGCATCGGCCTTACCCAGACCAGATCTGGCGAGGTCGGCCCTCGCCGGGGCCAAGACTAGCCTCGCCTGGCGTTGCCGTCACTCGGTCGGGCCTCGCCTATGGCGGGCGAGGCTAGCCGGCTGGTTGTGGTTGATGGCCGGTGGTTGGCCACCGGAAAAGGGCAAGGGAAAAGCCAAAAAGAAAAAAAAGGAAAAAACAGAAAATATTTAAAAAAATCAAAATAAAAATAAAAATATTATTAAAAAATATCCATGTTAGCGCCGACAGTCTTACGTGGCACCACTGACGTTCACATCAACATTTTCCGGCCAAAATTGGCCGGATTGACTCAATTGGCAAACCGACAAAAAGTTTAGGACTCAATCGGTAAGATTGAAAGGTTTAAGACTGAATTGACAAAACTGCAATAGGTTTAAGACTTTTTGGACAATTCTCCCGCTTCCCGGGGAGAACTCATTGTAATGAAAGCATGAGACGAGAAACTTAAGAACACTCATCACTTGTGGTCGTCTTGAACGAATCACCTCAAAGGGATGGCACATCTGCTTGGAACACACTCAGTTGAAAAAGAAAAGGAGACCCCGACCATCCAAGTTGAGCTTTTGCCAAATCACATGCATCTAATGAACTGAGAAAATGGCCAAAAAGACGAGAAAGAAAGGAACTGGGAAGATGGGTGTTGAGATAGACATGCCGAAAGATTCAAAGACCGCATAAAAATGAGGATTAAAGACCCTAACCAAAGAACTCTTAATTATAGAAACCTACAAAACATGACTGTGTCCAATGAAATGTTCCCGAATCTCCTAACTCCCCACGGGGCCACTGGTCTAAATCAGCTGTTGCAACACAGTTTGTTGAAACCCCGTGCGGACTATGCATCGACAGTACAAAGAGTTATGCTCTTAATCCTAATGCACTTTCAGGATAAACAAACGACCCAAAAGAAAAGCTTACTCCAATTGAAAACCAGCTATCTTTTTTTTCCTGCTGCAAAGAGGATCGGGTTTTGAGAGAGAAAATAGAGTCAATATGTCAAAGTCATTGCTCATACCACGAAGGGGAGAAAATATTGGGTACGTCTTATGTAGCCAGCGTGGCAAACAAGAAGGCGGTGGGAGCACGACACGTGTCCTCGTGGGACCCATAAAGTCAGGCGTCTGCTCCTCGACTCAGCGCTTCTTCCTCTCTCCTCTAACTCTCGTCTCGGCTGGTGGCTCGGCTCGGCTGGCAAAAGAAAGGACGTCCTCTCCTCCTGACCTGCACGCTCTCTCTCCTGTCGAGCATTTATTGCGGAAACTTTTCTCTTTCTTCGTTTGAGAAAGAAAATGGCCGTTCGTTCCTCTTTCCCTCTCCATTTCTTTCCTTTCGAATTTTTGAATCTGAAATCCTCTCTCCGCGCTCGTTGTTGCTCCGCCGTGCATCAAGCGGCCGTTCTCTTGCCATCACCGACGAACCACATTACGGCCGCCGCTACTCCGGTGCTCACTCGCTTCTCTCTTCGGGTTCGTTGCTGCTCCGTCATTCGTTCCGGCGTTCCCGGATCGCAGATGCAGCACGCGGAGGAGAAGCAGGCCTCTTCGAGCTCCCTCAACGTCGGCGACGTCGCCCGCCAAGCGAGACCCGCACACACGGAAGGCTCGGAGGCGAGGTTGCTGGAGAAGCTGGTGCTGAGCTGCCTCGTCGTGTTCGACGCTCCTCCGCCTCCCTCTCGCGACGTCCGCTCTGCTCTCTCTCTCCCCCTCTGCGAAGTCGTGACTCTCTTCCAGCGAAACGCGACGCCGACGGCCCTCCACCTCTGCCGGTTGACTCCATCGCCCTCGACTCCGACTCCGACTCCGACGCCAACGCCGACGCCGCCTCCTCCCCTGAACCCAACTCTGACGCCGACGCCCCTTCGCCGGTTGCCTCCCTTTCTGTAAGAAATTCAACATTGAGCCACGGGCACCTGAGTTTTATTTTGCTCAGAAGATAGATTATCTCAAAGATAAGGTTGAGGCATCTTTTGTGAAGGAGCGAAGAGCAATGAAGGTAGTAGGAGTGCCAAATTTAATTTATCAATTGCTCTTTGCAGATGATAGTCAAAGTCTTAATTCTGTTCTTGCTGTGTTTGCAGAGAGAGTATGAGGAGTTTAAGGTTCGTATAAATGCTTTGGTGGCCAAAGCCCAGAAGGTTCCTGAAGAAGGGTGGACGATGCAGGATGGAACACCATGGCCTGGAAATAACGTCCGTGATCATCCTGGCATGATTCAGGTATGCAAAGTTGTCATTTTCAGTTTTAGAACTCTTTGTTGATGTGAGATGAGATTAACTGCTTATTTCTGCTATCTTTAATAGGTTTTTCTTGGCCAAAGTGGAGGACATGACTCTGACGGGAATGAATTACCTCGCCTTGTCTATGTTTCCAGAGAGAAGAGGCCTGGCTATAATCACCACAAGAAGGCAGGAGCCATGAATGCTTTGGTAAGTGTCATAAGAATCCACCTTAGTTGGTAAACCCCCTTTTTTGCTCTCTCCATTGACCTCTCTGTGAACTTTTGTTTGTCTAACCGGTCAGGGTCTCTGCTGTGCTTACAAATGCGCCTTATCTTTTGAATCTGGATTGTGATCACTACTTCAATAATAGTAAGGCTATTAGGGAGGCAATGTGCTTCATGATGGACCCACTTATTGGAAAAAGAGTGCTACGTCCAGTTCCCTCAAAGATTCGACGGTATAGATAGGCACGATCGATATGCCAATCGGAACACCGTGTTTTTCGATGTAAGCATGCAATTATCAACCATTGAATTGCCTCATGTCCATTGCACATACCGTATCATTAATTCTGTGCAAGAAGATCTGACGGAGAAATTTCTCTCTTTCAGATTAACATGAAAGGTCTGGATGGTATTCAAGGTCCTATTTACGTTGGGACTGGTTGTGTATTCAGAAGGCTGGCACTCTATGGTTATGATGCTCCAAAAGCAAAGAAGCCACCGACCAGAACTTGCAACTGCTTGCCAAAGTGGTGCTGTTGTGGGTGCTGTTGCTCTGGGACGAAGAAGAAGAAGAAGAATACCAAGCCTAAGACCGAACTGAAGAAGAGATTTTAAAAAAAAAAGATGCAGGTACTCCACCACCTTTGGAAGGTATCGAAGAGGGCATTGAAGGTGAGATTCTGCTTTTGCATGAAGTCCCACTTAATTGTCTAGTGTTGGTTTACCTTTTTCTATCATTGAATGTGCCTCTCAATTTTGGCATCAATCGGTGAAATCTTTTTATTCTTCCAAAAGCTTGTTTTCTATTGGGTTGCTTCCCAGTTAACATCTGTTCCAATTTGGACTTAACCAATTTTGCTTCCTATGTCATGTTTAAGGCTAGTTCTTTTACTTAGTCATCAATACATTCATGTTTTCTTATGCAGGAATTGAAACTGAAAATCCCACGCCTCAGCATAAGCTTGAAAAGAAGTTTGGGCAATCCTCAGTCTTCGTCGCATCAACAATGCTAGAGGATGGAGGAACACTGAAAGGCACGAGCCCTGCATCTTTGCTAAAAGAAGCTATCCATGTCATCAGCTGCGGCTACGAAGATAAGACTGAGTGGGGAAAAGAGGTAAGTGTAGTGTAAATGCTCTCTTCATGCGATTCCCCGAAACAATTATTGTTTCTCTCAGAGTTGGCTGAACTTTCATCATATACAGGTTGGATGGATATATGGTTCAGTTACAGAAGATATATTGACGGGCTTTAAAATGCATTGCCATGGATGGCGTTCCATCTACTGCATCCCTGCAAGACCCGCTTTGAAAGGATCTGCTCCCATTAATCTTTCCGATCGTCTCCACCAGGTCCTTCGTTGGGCTCTTGGTTCCATTGAGATCTTCTTAAGCAGGCATTGTCCCCTTTGGTATGGTTATGGAGGCGGTTTGAAATGGTTAGAGCGATTATCTTACATAAATGCCACAGTATACCCCTGGACATCAATCCCTCTGTTGGCATACTGTACTTTGCCTGCTGTGTGCTGCTTGCTTACTGGGAAATTCATCACGCCAGAGGTAGGCTATTAGATTTTTTTTTCTTTCTTTTTCTTTTTTTTCAACTATTGCTTTTATATCGTACAATTGATGATATTCCAGGCAAAAGATCTTATATTGTCTTTGTTTCTTGTCCCCGTTGCAGCTGAGCAATGTGGCTAGTCTGTGGTTTCTGTCACTTTTCATTTGCATTTTCGCGACAAGTATCCTGGAAATGCGATGGAGTGGGGTTGGAATAGAAGAATGGTGGAGGAACGAACAGTTCTGGGTCATCGGAGGAGTTTCAGCACATCTCTTTGCAGTTTTTCAGGGGCTTTTGAAGGTTCTGGCTGGTGTTGACACGAACTTCACTGTGACATCAAAGGGTGGGGATGACGAGGAGTTCTCTCAACTCTATGCGTTCAAATGGACCACCTTGCTCATTCCGCCAACCACATTGCTTATAATAAACCTGATTGGTGTTGTAGCTGGCGTATCAAACGCAATAAACAACGGTTACGAGTCCTGGGGTCCTCTCTTCGGAAAGCTATTCTTTGCCTTCTGGGTGATTGTCCACTTGTATCCTTTCCTAAAGGGTCTGCTCGGACGGCAGAACAGGACTCCTACAATCATCATTGTGTGGTCAATCTTGCTCGCTTCCATCTTCTCCCTTCTGTGGGTACGTGTCGATCCATTCTTGGCCAAGTCGGACGGACCACTTTTGGAAGAATGCGGGTTGGACTGTAATTAGCAAGAGTGTCTGATTCCTGGAACATTTGGTCAGTAGGATTTGTTTATGGGTTATTTATCGTAAGGATACAGAAAGAATACATTTGGTGTGGTGCCGTCTGCAATGCAAATAAAGGGCATGTTTGGACGTCACTGTTTCCGCAACTCCGCCTCTCCATTTGACCGCAACACTCTGAAGGGCTACAAAAACCGACTTTGCTGCTCTTTTGCAACAGCTGGGAGATTGTCGGAAAGGACTGTGACACTGCTTCTTGATTCTTTATTTGGTTCATAATTTTTTTCTTTTCTAGGATGAGGAGGTGGCGTGAACCACAGTATAATGTGTATTATCATCTCATAATCTCTCTCTCTCCCTCCCTCTCTCTCCCCCTGTGTAAGTGTAACTCAGCCGAAATTGTGAGCATGTATTATATACGGGGCATCGTCCCTCAGTTGATGCTGCTTAATGTGGCCATGCATGGCGTTTCGCTGTTGGAAGATCAAAGGGAAAAGTTCAATTTTCTTTGGCCACAGAAACGGTTTTGATTGCTTAGATATTCAAGAGACCTGACTGTACTTATTACTACGAGTGCATTGCAAACCATGCCATTTTTTAGATTCTCCTCAAGAACAATAGAGCTGCAAAAGTCGGTTGAAAGATCAAAGGGAAAATTTTCAATTTTCTTTGGCCACAGAAACGTTTTTGATTGCTTACATATGTAAGAGACAAGACTGTACATCTTATTACTACGAGTGCATTGCGAACCATGCCATTTTTTAGATTCTCCTCAAGAACAGGAGCTGTAAAAGTTCGTTGAAAGATCAGAGGGAAGAAGTTCAATTTTCTTTTGCCACAGTAGGTGTTGCGACGGTTTTGATTGGTTGTTACATATTTAAGTGACCTGACTTAACATCTTATTGCTCCAAGTGCATTGCAAACCATTGCCATTTTTCAAATTCTCCTCAGGAACAAAAGAGTCTCTGTAACAGTTGGATGCAGGAAGTTTTAATGCAAATCATCTGTAGACAGAAAGTTTTACACGATTTGAGCGTCAATGCAGCATCAACTTGAGATTCATCTTGGCATCTGGTGAGACGGGCCAGAACGATGATGAGACGCAGGTGACCAAAATGTTCCAACTCTTCAGCAACAGTAAGAAAAGCAGGAGAGGAGCCCAAAAAAAAAAGTCACAAAAGAGAATCTAAAGAAAATTCTGGCTATTTTCCACACCATCCCCAACCCCTTTTTTGTATTGGGCTGGACATTATTCTGTATGAGAAGAGACGTGTATTAATCTTTCACTCAACAGATTTACAAAAAAATTACTCCTCCCATTGCCTTGGAGAAGCTGAATTCTCACATCCAGTACCATAAAATGAAATCGCCGAGATCTTCAAAACCCATACCAAACTTGCTACTGGCCAAAGACCAAAGAATGCCACAACTGTCATTTCTAGGCACTGAGGTTTGAAAGCGTCTAGCCAAAGGTGAGATGAAACTTCCAGGCTAATCCCCTTGAATACATGTGACCAGAGTTTCAGAAGCCTGTCCTGCCAAAAAAGGTCAGTCATCTCAAAATCCACTTTGTCATCATGATGCTGGGTTGAGATGAACAGATGCAGCTAATTCTGCTAATTGTTTCCCGCTGAGATCATAAACAAGTTCCATAGGGATTAAATGTTTTGGTTGATTGCCAAAATCTTCCTCCTTCAAATCATATACCGCTTGGAGCTTTTGGGCTTCATATTCTGCAGCTTTGGCCTCAGCAAGTAAAATGTCTGCTTCTTCATGGTCACCCAATTCCACAGCAGCAGCTCTTTCAGCATTGGCAGCACTGGCAGTTATGAGTAACCTCTGGAGTCTAGCCACTGCCAAATCCCTCTCCCTTAATAAGATCTGCTCCTCAGCCTCCTGCAATTTATCAACAGTTTCTTTAATTTCTTCTTCAAGCTTTCCAAGCTCCATAGTGGCTCTTTCAAGCTTGATTTGTGTTCCTTCCTTCTCATTGCTCAACGACTTTGCTTCAGCAGCTATTCGTGTAGCTTCTTTGAAATTTCTTGCAGCAGCAGCAACCTTTTTCTCAGTCTCTAGTTCTGGAAGTCTCTTGTCCACATAAAGTATCCTCTGCTCAAATGAAGCTATCTCCTGTTGGAGGCTGGACTTATTTGAAGACAGTTCCTATGATCAAAAGACAAGAATCTAATCAAATGATGCGTTGAAGAGCCAAATAAATTTTGAGTATTCAGTTTTTGAATTTTCGTCCTGAAGCTATAGCTAAAGAACATGCTTAACACAATACCCTGACCACTAGACTGGACAAAAAATTCAGATAAAGGTCTCCTGACACAACATTGGAGTTCACTGCAAGATTTGAAATCTGATCAAATTCTGCTTTTGCTTATACTCTCCTGTTGCTCCCTCTTTTGCTTATTGTTTCCTATTTCTCCTGTTACAGTACTCCAGCTCTACAATAGTTTGATTTCATGATTACATCCACTGTCTCACTCGCAAGCTATAGCTTTTCTGTGAGGGGAAACAGTAGATCTCAACATACATTGTCTACATATCCCTAGTTGCCTAAACTTTTAAGATTAAGGCTTCCCTAACAAATACGTCGCATCTCTTATTTTCACCAAAAAAAAAAAACAAATACGTCGCATAAACAAACTTTTGAAAGAAAGTAGGAGTCACTCACTGCCTGTGTCTTTAGAATATTCCTTCAGCAAGTATATCTTAACCATGAACCAACACTCATCCTAGGTTGGATAATCAAACATGAACCTCAAGCATTACTGATTCAGAAGACTGGAAGTAAATTCTCCAAAATGTTGCAACATGTAGACTCCATAGGCCAGAATTATAGTAGATTAAGCATGTGAAGCTTAACCACCTTTTAGGTATATGTCGTTTGCATGTAAAGAGTAAGATAGCTAAAAAGTAAAATAACCTGTAAAAGCTCTTGCAGAGGAAGCTTCTTGTTGGAGCCTCATGACATCTTCAGAAAATTTCTCCTCAGTCTTCATCAGCCCCAGTTTACTTTCTCTGTACTCCAAAATGCAGAGCATTAAACCTTTTCTCAATCCTGCTGCTTCATTGTATGCTTTTGCTTCATCTGCAGCAATCTTCCCAAGTTCCCTAATCTTTGCTCCTTTATTATCTTCCTGAGAGAGTACATCATCAATATCTTTCTTTTTATAGATAAAGCTTCACTTTCGGCATCAACCTGAGAGAGCTTTGATTTCATTCTATCATATTTAGCACCAATATCTGATTGCATGTCCTGAAATCCAGAGACCACACCAGCAATGTGCTTCTCTACTGCTTCAATGGAAGCATCATTCTCAGCAATTTGCTTCTCCTTCTCTCTCACTAAATTAAGCAGCTTCTCCAATTCATCCAACAACACATCCTTCTTCTTAAGAAGTTTTTCTTTCTCTCTACTGTCATCATCAATTGAATGCTCGATGGAAACATTCACTCCTTTACGAGCTTCACTTATCAGATATGACTCGATTTCAAGTTCCATCTTCCTCACCTCCAAATCTTCACTTGATGAAAGCCATTTGTCCATTTCCTCAGCACGCAGTAAGTTTGCCTTCTTCTCTATCAGGTCAGCACTAGCAGTTGCATCCTGCAGGATAAGAGGTAAAAATGTCAGTCATTCTGCTTCAAACTAAATTTGGCTACCACATGAAATCGATAGCTTACGAGAAAGTTTTTCGTGGTACGCATGATCCAACCTCATGTTTTGTAGGGACAGATGAAACAGTTAATGAAAAAGTTCAGAGAGAGATAGCACGGCTATCCTTAAAACAGTCACTATCCAAAAGTCTACTTGGATTGGCAAAACAGAGACTACCATGGGATCAATATGACTTGCTGAAAGCTTTTAGTTTACCTTACATCAAGTCAATTAAAACCATGGCTATCTCAAAATAAAAAACTAGGGCTACAATTGTGCGCAAGGGCACACCAATGACACCACACATGCAGTGCACCCACTACCATGCCTATAATCTACCATAACCCAACAATGGTCAAGAGACATTCTTGTTTTCCATTCATTTTCCTTGAAGCACTTTGACAAAACTAGTCTTTCCATGTTCACCTTGAGAACCCGACTGCCAATTGAAAGATGAAAATTGACAAACGACTTCCTTCACTCAACAGGGGCAGCTAAGCACAAGCATGAATATAAAGAACATCCAGTCAGGAAGGCTTGTACCATTACACACGCAAGTTTATAAAGACAGAGAGAAAACCAGAAACGTGTATCAATCTGCTCCAGCCAATGATTGTGTTGCCCTGTGGTGCGAAGTTCTTACTATAGAGCTCACTCTATCTTAATTCATTCTAGGATCAAGCATTAGTGTAGCCAAAAAAAAAGAAAAGATGTTGTCACTGACCTTAGAGAAATTCTCCAACAGAGAAACACACTCATCCTCAGCAGCAATCTGTGCATTCAAAACCTCCTGCATCTTCGCATCAATAGCATCGCATTCAGCTTCACTAGCTCTAAGTGCATCCACCAAAGCTTGTCTCTCCTTTTCGGCAGCAGCAAAAGGAAATAACTGAATAAGTAATGTTGGGTCGGCATCACCATTTTCTGCGATGCATGGACTTGGCGAAGGGGCGTCGGCGTCGGCGTCAGGCGCATAGGCGGAGGCCGAGGCGTCGGTGTCGGGGCGACGGACTCCGACGCCGACGGAGGCAACCGGCGAAGGGGCGTCGGCGTCAGAGTCGGGTTCAGGGGAGGAGGCGGCGTCGGCGTCGGCGTCGGAGTCGGAGTCGGAGTCGAGGGCGACGGAGTCAACCGGCAGAGGTGGAGGGCCGTCGGCGTCGCGTTTCGCTGGAAGAGAGTCACGACTTCGCAGAGGGGGGAGAGAGAGAGCGGAGCGGACGTCGCGAGAGGGAGGCGGAGGAGCGTCGAACACGACGAGGCAGCTCAGCACCAGCTTCTCCAGCAACCTCGCCTCCGAGCCTTCCATGTGTGCGGGTCTCGCTTGGCGGGCGACGTCGCCGACGTTGAGGGGAGCTCGAAGAGGCCTGCTTCTCCTCCGCGTGCTGCATCTGCGATCCCGGGAACGCCGGAACGAATGACGGAGCAGCAACGAACCCGAAGAGAGAAGCGAGTGAGCACCGGAGTAGCGGCGGCCGTAATGTGGTTCGTCGGTGATGGCAGGAGAACGGCCGCTTGATGCACGGCGGAGCAACAACGAGCGCGGAGAGAGGATTTCAGATTCAAAAATTCGAAAGGAAAGAAATGGAGAGGGAAAGAGGAACGAACGGCCATTTTCTTTCTCAAACGAAGAAAGAGAAAGTTTCCGCAATAAATGCTCTGACAGGAGAGAGAGCGTGCAGGTCAGGAGGAGAGGACGTCCTTTCTTTTGCCAGCCGAGCCGAGCCACCAGCCGAGACGAGAGTTAGAGGAGAGAGGAAGAAGCGCTGAGTCGAGGAGCAGATGCCTGACTTTATGGGTCCCACGAGGACACGTGTCGCGCTCCCACCGCCTTCTTGTTTGCCACACTAGCTACATAAGACGTACCCAATATTTTCTCCCACGGCACGAAGGGCCTTTGGGCCTATCGCTTGGCAGGTCTCTCATCATCCTTGTCGTCGTCAGAGTTGTCCTTGTCTGATCGCTTCCTCTTCGGTGGAGCCTCGACCTTCCCACCAGCATCGTCCTCGTCTTCATCCTCGTCCTCTTCGTCAGCGTCTTCCTCCTCGCCATTCTCCTCAGGCTCGAAATCACTTGCATCCTCCTCATCCTCAGGACGACCCACAGGCCTGACTTGGTACTCAGTTCCCAACTCCTGCCGAATTCATTTAAATAAGCAAGGCTTAAGTGCAAGGTCTTAGATTTAGAATCCTAGATTTAGAGATCTATCAAGCTTGAAAGCACGAAATTTGACCGTCCTCGTGATTGTCACTTCTCTGAGAAGCAAACAAGAAACACCCAGTTCAATCTTTGACTGCCTTTTCACTTAAAAGCCTTCTTTTTTTCGAGCTGAAGCATTTGAAAATCTGTTTCCAAAAGGTCAAATACCTGGAAAAGATCCAAGTAATCCGTATATGATGCGAACTGAATTCATCCGACCAAAAAAATCACAAATTCCCAGCAGAGATCCCCGGATACCTTGAAGGACCCAAGAAATTCGCGAAATTGAAGCAGTCAAAGATTCAAAATATTAGGAATATATGAAGACCAGCTACCAGAGTGCTAGGACTTAGGGTTTCACGAAGGAACAAAGCTCAGAACAGATGGTGAAAATTGACACTCTACAGAGAAAAATCCACAGAAAAAAATCCATAGAACAGTAGAAATTGAAAACACAGGATCTCAATTTAAGAAAATCGCGAAGCACGCAAAGCAAGAAAGTAAACGCTAGATACGCGATGTCAATACTCAAGACAAACAATCCGCGAAAAGAATCATTGCCCAATTCCACGTACTGGCACGCGCAAATTCCTAACCTCCAGGATAAACCCTCGATAGGCGAATCGGTAGATGAGATGAGATGCTGCGTAGCTCACACAGATCTCTCTCTCAATACAGTGACAACATACACGACGCAACCTACTCGATCTAGAACAGCAGAGCAGAGCACAGAGAGAGAGAGAGTTTTCTGACACGAGAAAGATGAAGTTTTCGGAACTCGAACTGATACGACTATTGGTAAAGAGAGAATTTTCAAAAACCATAGAGGAAGAGACGCATAAGCAATTCTCAAGCCCAGCTAGGAATCGAACCGACAAGATGGCTGAGCTTATAGCGGGACTGCCGAAGATATCAATTTGCTACGTCATCCTCAGCTTCCTCATCGTTGTCGCCATCGCCGTTGCCGTCGCCCTCGGCGTCGTCGTCCTCATTGTCGTCGCTGTCGCCGCCCACCGCCGCGGACCTACAGGAAGCGGGGAATACCTCCTGCACGTCGTCGTCGTCGTCTTCTTCTTTATGAGGGGGCAACGACGTGGCATCTCTGTTGAATTCAATCAATTACCTAAAATTTTATTAGTCCGATTTAATTATCTCAACTTTTGAAATTTAATTCAACATGGTGTCTCCGTTAAATTCGATCAATCCGATGTGTTCTTTCGGAATGATGCCACGTCAGCATAGCATGCAACCGAAACTCTACCGTAGCAAAGCCACGCCGGCCACCCTTGAACACCGAGAAAATATTGGGTGGTCCGGGAACTCCACGTCAGCGTGGTCCCCAGTCACTCACGAGATGCCTGTCGACGCCCTCTCTTCTCTTAGCCTGCACGCTCTGTCTCCTGTGCAGCGCATTTATTGCGGCTTAAACTTTTCTCTTTCCTCCGCTTGCCAAGGAACCCGTTCGTTCCTCTGTCCCTCTCCATTTCTTTCCTTTCGAAATTTTGAATCTGAAATTTTCTCCCTCCGCGCTCTCGTTGCTGCTCCGGCGTGCATCAAGCAGCCGTTCCCCTGCCGTCGCCAACGAACCACATTGCGGCCGCCCCTACTCCGGTGCTCGCTCGCTTCTCTCTTCGGCTCGTTGCTGCTCGTCGTTCGTTTCGGCGTTCCCGAAATCACAGATGCAGCACGCGGAGGAGAAGCAGGCCTCTTCGAGCTCCCCTCAACGTCGGCGAGCGTCGCCCGCCGAGCGAGACCCCCCACACGGAAGGCTCGGAGGCGAGGTTGCTGGAGAAGCTGGTGCTGTACGCGAAACGCGACGCGATGGCCCTCCGCCTCCGCCGGTTGACTCCATCGCCCTCGATTCCGACGTCGACGCCGACGCCACCTCCTCCCCTGAACCCGACTCTGACGCCGACGCCCCTCTGCCTCCCTCTCACGACCTCTAGTCCGCTCTCTCTCTTTCGTCCTCGAAGTCGCACCTCTCTTCCAGCGAAACGCGACGCTGACGTCCGCTCTGCACAACTTGAATTTCGAAAGGAAAGAAATGGAGAGTGACAGAGGAAGGAACGGGTTCTCTTTCCTCCGGAGAGGGCGTTGGCAGGCTAAGAAGAGGAGAGAGAATGGGAAAAAGGCAGAAGACACCAAATGGGCCCACCCCTTCACATGGCATCTCGTGAGTGGCCGGGACCACGCTGACGTGGAGCTCCCGGATCACCCAATATTTTCTCCTTGAACACCACCAACCGTGGCCGCTTCAACCTCTTCGAGCTCGACAACCGTGAAGGGTCTATCTATCGCCACCGGATTTGATCGAGCCGGACCCGGTGCCATGATCTGGTCTGTCTCGAAGTAACTGTAGTCCCAGCATGTGTTGGCTCGACCGTTGTTTATGTATTGCTGCTCTCTCTATCTCTCTCTCTCTCTCTCTCGCAATGGTGGAGAGGCGAGGACCGGCCCGCCAACGAATTTTATGATCCGGAGGTACGAAGAGTCAAGCTGACTAGACTTGGCAACTACCAGTCTTTAACTACCAGTCTCCACTCTGCACGAAGCCCGAGTCGGTTTTGGTCGTCGTTTTGCTGTTTTTCTGCTCTCTACTCCCCGTTCTCCATTGAACACCTTCTTGGAGCTTCTTGCGAGGGACAAACCCCCACTACTGAGGACCTTGGAGAGAGTGAGAGGGAGAGAGTAGAGAGAGGCGCGAGTAATAATGTCTCCGAGTCCATCCAGTGCGACACGCAAGAACCAGCACAAGAAAGGCTTGAGCCCCGAGAAAGCCAGGAGCAAGACAGAGGAGGAGCTGGTGCGAATCAGGGAGGAAAAGAAATCAGAAATTCTCAAGAAGAAACGTCTTCTACCCGAGGTCTTCTTTTTTCACATTTCTTTTTCTTTTTCATTTTATTCTCCATTTCTCTTTTTTTCTCTTATGTTTTAATTCGTCCTTCCGCTGTTGCCTAGTGTTTGATTGTGTTCAATTGCTGTTAACCCTACTTCGCTCAGTTCCTTTTTATTTTCTGGAGTGCGTTTGGGTCACTGCGTAGCTTAGTTTTCTGGGCGACTCGTCGTTCTTGTTGATGGGGAAGACTTGTTATTTATAGAAACTAAAATGCTCCCCCACAAAAAAGGAGAGAAATGGGGTTGATCAAGCGAGGCAATTAAGAAATCTTGGACACTTGCTTTTTGCAGGAAAAGAAAAGGTGGGACAGCAAGATGCGATTTTCATCCCTTGAAATAGATTTTTGGGTTGGTCCTTAGAGGGTTTGTTTCCATGAAGAGAGTCCTCGCTTTTCACAGTACAGTAATAACTTGGAGAACGGTCGACCAATTATGTGTGTGCTGGTGCCGTCTTCTGCAATAAATGGTCAAGACAAAAGGAACTGAATTGGGAAAAGAGTCTTCACGTTAATTAAAGGAGTCCAGAAAAGAAGAAAAAGTTTGAGAACAAAGTTGGGTTCTTTAACTGATTTCATTATCCTGCTGCCGACCACACATGCCACTATAGATTCAGTGGGATTCTTGATCCACAGACATCCTCAAATGCGAGCGATAACAACCACCTCAACTATTCCTACCCCATCGATCAGAACCTATTGCAAGTGACAGGGCAACTGCTATACTGCTATATCACCTCAGTCAACCTTCAAAAATCAAAATGTAGTTCTATTTTGATGACCAACAAGGAATGGGGCTTTTGCATTCATCAGCCATCGCTGCGGAACTTAGTGCTATCCATTTGAAACGAGTCATCTGTGGCTATGCTAATGTCGGGTCAAATAGTTTCTGACCAGTTTTCATGACAGTTGGAACATCTGTTATCGGATGATTCTTCCCGGTATTTAGCAGCAACCACGGTGATCAGGAAGTTCTTATCGACTGGTAATTTCAAAGCCCTCTGTCCCTCCTCCTTTAATTGTTTTCCTTTAGCCTGATTGTTATTGGAATGTTTGCATGATCAATGACAAATCATATATATGCGAAGGTGAGAGCCCTGTGATCAATGCGGTTGTCAGAGCAGGAGTCATCCCTCGACTCGTGAAGTTCCTTGATGAGGGCGCTTTTCCTCTACTACAAGTATGGTCCCTTTTAGTTTCTATCAATGTTCTTTCACTGAGATCTTAGTTTTTGCAGCCAAAAGGAAATCATTTGCCATCATGTCATAATATTTCTTCATCTTCAGTCTGAGGCTGCATGGGCATTGGCCAATATAGCTTCTGGGACATCAGATCACGTACAACTCATCATCCAACTCGGATCTATCCCTAAATTCGTGCAACTTCTTCACTCTACATTTGCTTATGCTCGAGAACAGGTTGGGTCTTTTGTTTTTTCTCATGACAATTCTTTGAGTTGATTTCTTAAAACTTTTTGGTAAATATGATGGATAAGATGATCTAATCTGGATTCCCATGAATCAAGCAGGCTATCTGGGCTCTGGCAAATATTGCCGCTGACTCGCAAGATTGCAGGGATCTTGTATTAAGTGCAGGCGCTCTAGATCTACTATTGGCTCAATTGGATAAACATCCAGGATCGACCATGATGAGGAGCATTGCTCGGACTTTACTCAACTTATGTGATGGCAAGCATCCTCCTCCATTTAAACAGGAAAGGAATCGTTGTTAATTTCTGTAGTCGTCAAAATGAGGTCTGAAACATCAATGGCAAGTCACGTCTTTCGTAAAACTGAGTTGTGGACCATAAGATTCACTGATTAGATCTAGAATAGATGAATAAGGAAGCTTAGCGCCTCAAAACTGCACATTTTGGGATTTACAAAAATAAATTAAATGTAATATGTTCAATGAAACTTTGTGAGAATCAATTGTGGTTTAAAGGTAAAACAGGAAGTTGTCAAAAAATGCAATTCTTTTGTTACCCTTAAGCACTCCCTTGCACACACATACATGCACAGACGCAAACACAAAGTAGATTCAAGTGGCGTCTCCCTTGACTGAGAAGAGTACTGATGTTGACCCTGTCATGACTTTCGATTGTTCAAGAAATGATTGGAGAAGTTACATTGCCCTCTGTTCTAATAGACTATAAGAGGATTGAGGGAAGGAAAAGAAATGTTGCTTCGCAGTTCATGGATCACAAGGTAGGGTTATCAAAATGTGGATTTCACACCTAATGTATTAGTATGTCTATTATGAGGTTTTAAGTCCCAATCGAGTGGTTTAGCTGATTTAATTGTTGAATTTCTAGTTAGAATCGCATGTGATGTAAATCTTAGTTAGTACATTTTAAAGTTGTCAGAATGAGCCAAATCACAAAGGTTTGGTGAGGCTCTTCAGTGAAATGCACCATATCACTGAGTTCATGTGCTTCAATTGTAAAGTGAACTGAGTCGTGAAAGAATCATGACAGAGACGAAGGATTCTGCTCCGACACACCTTTGAGTTGCATCATCTTATACTTTTGAGTTGAATGTGAACTTGAGTCATATCATTTAATGATTAAAATTTCCGCTCCTGTCTTTCAGAATTCTAAAATACTTTATTAGTATTTTTGGAGGATTATGATTTCTCTTTGCTGCCTTTAGGTTAAGCCGGCCTTGCCTGCCCTCAGGCACCTCATTAATTCAAAAGAGGAAGCAGTATTGATTGACACGTGCAGGGCTCTGTCTTTGATTTGTGATGGCTCAATTCCTACTATCCAGTCTGTGCTGGACGCAGGATTTTGTCCTCGGCTTCTAGAACTTCTCATGTAAGATGATATATATGGCTTTTCTTGCATGGCGAAAGAATGTCGAGTCTGCTGCATATATTTCTAGTCTGGGCATGCAAATACAGAAGACCAATTTGTGAACGGAGCATAGTAAAACAGTCGAACCATTTGTGCTCTTAGTTTAAGCATACTTCACTGGCTGAAAAGATTTCGTTAATTGGTTTTACTTAAGCTTCATGAATACTGATTGGATCTTGGTATAGACAAAGTGACACTAGGGTGGATATTTCACTGATTGTGCTGTCAAACTTTGTCTTAAGGGTACCATTTTATTTTTTGGTGTCAATTCAGTTTCTTTTCTCATATGTGGTTCCTTTTGCAGGCATCCATCACCTGCAGTCCTGGTACCGACTCTCCAGACTTTAGGGAACATTTTGTCAGGCGACATGGCTCAGACTCAGGTCTTTCCGTCCCCCTTATAAGACTGAAAATAATAAATGTAGTCCAGTCTTTTGAAAGCATTAGAGCAGCAAAATGTGCATCTTCCATTATCTCTGAACTTGAAATAACTGCATTCATGTGAATGATGTTTTTGACTTTTTTAATTGGTCTTGGGATTCGTATATACTTTCCCAATCGAGTGGTTTAGCTGATTTAATTATTGAATTTCAAGTTAGAATCACATGTGATGTGAAACTTAGTTAGTACATCTTTAAGTTGTTAGAATGAGCCAAACCACAAAGGTTTGGTGAGGCTCTTCAGTGAAATGCACCATATCATTGAGTTCATGTGCCTCAATTGTAAACTGAACTGAGTTGTGAAAGAATCGTGACTGAGATGAAGGATTCTGCTCCAACACACCTTCCAGTTGCATCACCTTATACTTCTGAATTGAATGTGAACTTGAGTCATATAATTTAATGATTAAAATTTCCGCTCCTGTCTTTCAGAATTCTAAAATACTTTATTAGTATTTTTGGAGGATTATGATTTCTCTTTGCTGCCTTTAGGTTAAGCCGGCCTACGAAGCAGTATTGATTGACACGTGCAGGGCTCTGTCTTTGATTTGTGATGGCTCAATTCCTACTATCCAGTCTGTGCTTGACGCAGGATTTTGTCCTCGGCTTCTAGAACTTCTCATGTAAGATGATATACATGGGTTTTCTTGCATGGCGAAAGAATGTCGAGTCTGCTGCATATATTTCTAGTCTGGGCATACAAATACAGAAGACCAATTTGTGAACGGAGCATAGTAAAACAGTCGAACCATTTGTGCTCTTAGTTTAAGCATACTTCACTGGCTGAAAAGATTTTGTTAATTGGTTTTACTTAAGCTTCATGAATACTGATTGGATCTTGGTATAGACAAAGTGACACTAGGGTGGATATTTCACTGATTGTGCTGTCAAACTTCGTTTTAAGGATACCATTTTATTTTTTGGCATTGATTCAGTTTCTTTTCCTATGTGGTTCCTTTTGCAGGCATCCATCACCTGAAGTCCAGGTGCCAACTCTTAAGACTGTGGGGAACATTGTGGCGGGCACCGAGGCTCAGACTCAGGTCTTTCTGTCCCCCTTATACGACTGAAAATAATAAACGTAGTTCAGTCTTTTGAAATCATTAGGTCTTTTGGATTCCGAGCAGCAAAATGTGCATCTCCCATTATCTCTGTACTTGAAGTAACTGCATTCATGTAACTGATGTTTCTGACTTGTTTATTTTGTCTTGGGATTCGTAGGTACTTTCCAAGATTAAACCGAGCTTCTTTTATCCTTACCTGAAGACTTGGTTTTTGATTGCAGTTTGTAATTGACAATCAAGGACTGCCTCCTTTATGTCAAATTCTGACTGGAAATTGGGATAAGAGTATCAAGGAAGAAGCTTGTTGGGTAATTGCAAATATTACAGCGGGTAACATAAATCAAATTCAGGTAAAACCTCTATTCGATGATAGCACAGTATATTGTATTGAGCATTGAATATGAAAGAAGTGTCTATTAAGGCCTTATCGTAGATGCTTTTGCTCAATCGTGCTGTTATAAAATGCTGCCCCGTCATTATACTGAATTCCCAGGTGAATCTTTCTATAATTGATGGTACCTTGTCTCTTCTCTCTGGTCAGAGCAGCCTCTCCTTCAACACAGTAATTGTTTTCACTTTTGATTTTCTTGATAAGGAACTTCTGGCCTATTTCCAAAGTACACTTTCAAGATTGAATACCAGAATTACGTTCACTCTTACTCCTTTTGCTTGTTTTCTAATTTTTTAGAAGGAGCTTTTCTTATCTGATAGATCTATAACATTACCAGACAAGTCAGGATCTGAATCCCTAATGATCCTGTATGGATTTTGCTATGAGACATAGCATTTTAATTATGAAATTGACCCTCTTAAGAGATGTTTCCATAGGTCACTGTGCTATACAATCTTTTAAAAATGGTTCTATTGTCCTTTTCAGGCTGTAATTGAAGCAAACATTATTCCTCCTCTCGTGAGCCTTCTTCAACATGATGAATTCAAAATTAAGAAAGAGGCTGCATGGGCTATTTCGTATGCTGTCTCTGGCGGGTCCCATGAACAAATTCAGTATGTCTCTATCTATATTTGCTCTGCTCCAACACAAAATGAGGAACATTGTGCTGGTTATCACCCAAAAGATGGAAATCATGCCCATGTTGTTCCCTTTGTGATTCATTTTTAATAGCTCAAGAGAATTAAACGCCCATAGCTCATGTCCATGTATAAACTAACTGGTTAATTACTTTGAGATTGTCGTTCTTGTTGTCTTCTGCTTGTCATATGGTTTGTCTAGGTTTATTCTGTCCTGTTACCTACATTGATTTGATGAAGCAGGGAATGCAGTTCCATTTCATGTTGACTGCACTTGCAGAATAATGAAGAAAAGGAAAGTCTCACTGGAAAAAATATAATCGGCAGTTCATTGCAATGAAAGATTGTTTATGTTTTTGCAGATACTTGGTGAGCCAGGGTTGTATCAAGCCGCTCTGCGATCTCCTTACTTGCTCCAACCCTCAGATCATAACACTGTGCCTAGATAGTGTGGAAAGCATTCTGGAGAGCGGTGAAGGGAACAAAGAATATTTGCGCATGATTAATGGATGTAAGGGGTTCAACAAAATCACGGACCTCCAGACTCACATGAACAGTGAGGTTAACAAACAAGCCTCGGAGATTTTGAAAAAGTATTGGAACAAGAAGGGAAATGAAGAAGAAGAAGAAGAAGAATTACCTAGCTTGATTCTGGATGACATTAAATTAGATATCGGAAGACTCAGTCTCTCCTGATCGGCACTTCCGTTGTGAAAAGATTTTTGTTGTTTGGCCATGAAGAGACGCACGAGATGCATCTAGTCGCAAGGTGATGCCATGCCGATCTGTTGTTCGCTGTTTCTAGCTATTGCAGAGGATAAATGTGGCAGCACATTAGTATCATATGCTACTTCTATGCTGGCATGTCTCACTTGTGTTTACTCATTTTTTTCCCTTGAGGCCCGTTTGGTTCAATTTTGGGGAAATGGCTTTGCATTTCCCCAAGTAATTTTGAATGAATGGACATTTTGTGAATGCAAGTGTGTTTGGAAACTCATTTTTGTGTATATTTTGCAAAGCAGCTTTAAGATGAAAAGAAAAAGGAAAAAAAGAAAAGAAAAGAAAAGAAAAGGGAGGAGGAGATGTAGTTGCTCGGTAGTGATGGTGGTGGTGGTGGTGGGAGGCGGCTAGCGGCAGTGGCGGTGGGGGGAGGCAGTGTTGCCTGAGGTTGGCAACGCCCTGGGTCGCGCGACTCAGGCGACGCTTGAGGTTAAGCGACCCAAGTGACACCCGAGGTCGCTTGACCTTAGGCCACCTCGCCTCAGGTCGCGTGACCTCAGGCAAGGCTTCCTAGCAACCAGATCTGGCTGCTCACAGCTGAGCACCGCTCGCCGATTGAGCTTCGCAAGGAAGGCGGGAGCTTCGTGAGAAAGAAGGAAGAAGACAATGAACAGTATTTTTTGAGAGCAAAAGAGGAAAACATGATTATCAATTAGAGCAATATTAATTCATTAAACCTTAGACTAACATTTCGAAATTGCTGAAAGCTTTTTGGGCTTTCGGAATTTCAAATGCTGGCATTTGGCAAATGGAGACTCAAAAGTGCGAACCAAACGCAAAATATTTTTTCCAAGGGATGCCCAAAGCCCCTTGGAAAAGCTGAACCAAACGGGGCGGTAGGTTTGGTGCAACATCACATCTAGGAGGAATACCAGGGGGAACATATAAATTGTGGGCGAGGCGAATACTCCTCGAAGCATGTAGTCTGTATAACACCATCCGTGGTAACAAGCAAACCTTTCAACGCTTTACCAGCTAGTCATGGATGGCCATCCTGATACTAACCTTCCTCCATCAAGAGAAATCAATCCTTCTAGAGCATTGTCAGATGACTAGAGCATTGAGATCTTTGAGAACCAGATGACATGACGCATGGCTTCTTGCCTGCTATTTTCTTTGGTTAAGATGCTTATCGGATGTTTTTTGAGGACTAGTTTCTGTTGGCCGATGATTTTAACTATTTGGTTGACATCCATTATCTAGCATGACATATTCGATGTTACTTACGGACAGCGTTATACATGAATTACACGTGTTTGTAACGGGGAAAATACTATGCGTATCGGTTCCTCTGTGTACTAGTGTTGCTGTGGAAACACTTTGGTATACGCGTTTGGAAACGTAAAATATGGGAATTTCAGTTAGAGGGAGATGTTCTCCGCAGTTCTCTCTCTTTCGTGTGGAGAGGGTTGCCCTTTCATATGCATATGCGAGATGTAAATTAACTTGTTTTAAGTTGTACCCCCCTCCCCCCTCCCCTCCCATTTGCTCTGAGAATCAATGGCGATGCTCTACTTTCGTAGTCCATCATATAGGCTATGTCCTGAAGGAATCGCGGCCAGTGCAAATCTGTAGTCACTAGACTCGATAACATGTTTTGTACTTGAAAGGTTCATGTGGTTGGGACTCCTTCATTCAAACTATCGAATGATGGAGGAGGAAAACTTAAACCATTGTGAAGGTTGAAAGTCGAACCTTTGGTAAGTAGGTACGGAGTTAGAAATGGTTTTGCATCCGTAAGGAGATTCGCAAATTGGTTAGGGATATACGTGCAAGGAAGTAACCGGGTTCAGTACCGGACAACCATCCTAAAAACCAACCCGAAGTCGACCTTACTTGGTCAATCATTGTTCGCATGTCGAATTCATCCGTTGTTCATTACTTACGAAAATATAACTTCCACCAGTTTCCGCTCGCAAAAGCTCTTTGGAGGTTCACCTTCGTTTGAAAAGAGGAAGCTCTTCGCATGGCCCAATGCCCTTACTCCTTCCCGGGGAGAACTCATTGTAATGAAAGCATGAGATGAGAAACTTAGGAACACTCATCACTTGTGATCGTCTTAAACGAATCACCTCAAAGGGATGGCACATCCGCCTCAATTGAAAACGAAAAGGAGACCCCGACCATCCAAGTTGAGCTTTTGCCAAATCACATGCATCTAATGAACTGAGAAAATGGCCAAAAAGACGAGAAAGAAAGGAACTGGGAGGATGGGTATTGAGATAGAGACATGCCGAAAGATTCAAAGACCGCATAAAAATGAGGATTAAAGACCCTAACCAGAGAACTCTTAATTATAGAAACCTACAAAACATGACTGTGTCCAATGAAATGTTTGCCGAATCTCCTAACTCCCACGGGGCCACATGTCTAAATCAGCTGTTGCAACACAGTTTGTCGAAACCCGTGCGGACTATGCATCGACAGTACAAAGAGTTATGCTCGTAATCCTAATGCACTTTCAGGATACACAAACGACCCAAAAGAAAAAGCTTACTCCAATTGAAAACCAGCTATCTTTTTTCCCTGCTGCAAAGAGGATCGGGTTTTGAGAGAGAAAATAGAGTCAATATGTCAAAGTCATTGCTCAGACCACGAAGGGCCCTTGGGCCTATCGCTTGGCAGGTCTCTCATCATCCTCGCCCCCATCATCATCGTCGTCGTCAGAGTTGTCCTTGTCCAATCGCTTCCTCTTTGGCGGAGGCTCGACCTTACCACCAGCATCGTCCTCGTCTTCATCCTCGTCCTCTTCGTCAGCGTCTTCCTCCTCGCCATTCTCCTCAGGCTCGAAGTCACTTGCATCCTCCTCATCCTCAGGACGACCCACAGGCCTGACTAGGTACTCAGTTCCCAATCCCTGCAAAATTCATTTAAATAAGCAAGGCTTAAGTGCAAGGTCTTAGATTTAGAATCCTAGATTTAGAGATCCATCAAGCTTGAAAGCACGAAATTTGACCGTCCTCGTGATTGTCACTTCCCCGAGAAGCAAACAAGAAACACCCAGTTCAATCTTTGACTGCCTCTTCACTTAAAAGCCATTTTTATTTTTTTTTCCAGTTGAAGCATTCAAGAATCTGTTTCCAAAAGGTCAAATACCTGGAAAAGATCCAAGTAATCCGTATATGATGCGAACTGAATTCATAAGATCAAAAAAGTCACAAATTCCCAGCAGAGATCCCCGGATACCTTGAAGGACCCAAGAAATTCGCGAAATCAAAGCAGTCAAAGGTTCAAAAAATTAGGAATATATGAAGACCAGCTACCGGAGTGCTAGGACTTAGGGTTTCGCTAAGGAACAAAGCTCAGAACAGATGGTGAAAATTGGAACTCTACGGTGAAAAATCCACAAAAAAAGAAATCCGTAGAACGGTGGAAATTGAAAACCCAGGATCTCAGATTCACAAGATCCCAAAGCAAGAAAGATAAACCCTAGATACGCGATCTCAATACTCAAGATAACAAGCCCCGAAAAGAATCATTCCCCAATTCCATGTACCGGCACGCTCAAATTCCTAACCTCGAAGATAAACCCTAGATAGGCGAATCGATCGATGATATGCTGATTCGCTAACACGAATCTCTCTCTCCCTGCTCTGCTGTTCTAGATCGAGTAGGTTGCGTCGTGTATATTGTCACTGTATTGAGAGAGAGAGAGAGAGAGAGAGAGTTCTGACACGAGAAAGATGAAATTTTTCGGAACTCGAACTGATGCGACTACTGGTAAAGAGAGAATTTTCAAGAATCATATAGGAAGAGACGCATAAGCAATTCTCAAGCACAGCTAGGAATCGAACCGACAAGATAGCCAAGCTTATAGCAGGACTGCCAAAGATTTCAGGCCGTTACCTCATCCTCAGCTTCCTCGTCGTCGTCGTCGTCGTCGTCGTCGCCGCCGTCGCCCTCGGCGTCGTCGTCGTCGTCGTCGTCGTCGTCCTCATCGTCGTCGCTGTCGCCGCCCACCGCCACGGGCCCACCGGAAGCGGGGAAAACCTCCTGCACGTCGTCGTCGTCGTCGTCCTCCCCATCGCCATCGCCGTCGCCGTCGTCCTCGTCGTCGTCCTCGTCGTCGTCGCCGTCGTCGTCCTCTTCCCCGCCGCCGTCCTCCCCGCCTCCGCCTTCTACGCCGTCGTTCTCCTCGTCGCCGCTGGAAATCTCAATCTCCTCCTCCTCCTCCTTCTCGACGTACTCTATCTCTTCCTCCGCAAGCTTCATCTCCGGAAAGAGAAAAAAGAAGTCGCCGGGAAACTTTCTCGGGAAAATTTTCGAACAGAATTTTCAGGGAAAAAACAAATATTCGCGAAAAATTAGAAAAAACAGGGGAGAGAGAGAGATAGAGAGAGAGAGGGACAGAGAGAGAGAGAGAACGGAGGAGCCTCTGTGCGTTTCTTCTAGCAGTGGCCCCGAAGCCCAATCTCAGCCGTCGAAAAGAATCCAGGCGCGGATCGATGACGTGTCAATCGATCGGACGGTCTACGTTTGAGGGCCTGTGATTAGGGTTGATATTGGCTTTGCGGCGCGCTCCCTTGGTCCTTTCCTAGGCAGGCACGTGCTTCTCACGTGCAGAGATATTTTCCAGTTTTGGGCTTTTTCTTTGGGTCGGACGGTTTGGGCTTTGGTTGAATGGCCCATTGGGCAAAAGTGGGGAATTAGCGAGCCGTATACAAACCGTCAAATTATTATAATCGAGATTAGTTCCCAACTTGCGGAGATTAGTTCCGAACTTGCACTGGTGGGTGCGATTTATTGTTGAGTACGTAACTAGCTTAATCAACAAAAAAATTTAGTTTTAGAAAATTTTCGATATTTTCCCAAAAAAGAAACGTCGTGTATAAATATATATTTGGTCTTAGTTCCAAAAGACCATAGCAATAAAGAAAAATTATTGCTTTTTTATTTTATGGTAGAAAACAACATTGAGTGCTTGGATTAAACTCACCGCACGTGTTTGATTCTCCATGCTATAATGTGTAAGCCAATGATACTCTAGCATGTTAATTGTGTTTTTTCTCTATGATTTTGAGTCATGTGGAGCCACCTGGTTACTTTAAGTTGAGTCACAAAACAATCCATTTGAGTGCCGAATTGCATCGAAGTAAAGAACAGCTTCATCTTTGAGGGGCAGCTCGATTTAAATACTAGACCGCTCTTTTTTATTGATCACGTGTGAATTAGAATGATCGATTCGGGTAGCACAATTGACGTGACGTGACGTGACTAGCTAATCACAGTGCCCCACCTAACATGCTTGTCATTTTACATGATTCACTAAAACTTAGCAATTGCCCACCTTTCGATTTGTTTGCTAAGTCACGCATCGTTATTATGTGGTGCAACCGTCACATAAAAATATTGTTTCTCCAAAAAAAAAACTTACGCATTTTTTTTTTTTTTTTTTTTTTTGGGTAGTATTTTACCCCACTAGACCTCTAATCAATCGGCTGTCAAGGGTGCGGCAAATACACGAATGAGTAACATGCATCACGAAATTTCGAGTCAAAAGCCACGATGAGCCCGCACGATGACAGCTCCGGTTGGTAACGTAGAAGCACTTCATCCGAACGACCCACAGCTGGATCGTGTCATCTTCCGCTAATCCCGATCAGATTCGTTTGCTTAAGAAATTATACTAAGGACTTTATTTTGCCTCAAAAAGAAAAAAACAAATTAGCACGTTATTGATTTAGAAAATTCAAAATACCACCAATGAAAAATTTGAAATCTCTGGACAGTTGCGATCTCCCGCTGCTTTCATTTAGTACTTACTTACTCTACCTTTAATGTTCCGATTTAGTATTTTTCAGTATTTAAATCCAGAAACAATAGTGATGTTAGATAATTCAAGTAAATAATATGTGAGACTATAATTAGATATTTTGATAGCAATCTCGGAGCTTAATTGTTACATACGACAAGTCACAGTTATTCTTTAAAAAATAAAAAATAGAAATTGTTTCCTAAGTCCTTATAAAATCCGGGTCTACGGAACCGCCCAACGAACTCGCGCTCGAAACAGGGGAGAGAGGGAAAGGAAGGAAGGAGAGATGCAACCGGGACGGTCCGCATCGCTGACGGCTTTCCGGTGGCCAGGGATTCAGATCCCGCTTCCACCATCGATCCTGCGGTGGCCGGGGCAGGGGCTGTCGCACCTGACGGCGTGGTGGAGCTTCAGGCAGCTCGACCTGGTGGTGGACGACGTGCTGTGGACGCTCGTCACGGTGCTGGAGTCACTGGCGCTGGTAGCCATGCTCTGTTTCTTCGTCTCTTTCTGCGGCTGCACCATCTGAGGACGACCACGCCGGCCTGCTAGGCTGCGCCGCCCTGTAAATTCTCAATCGTGCAACGATTCTAGTTAATAATTTTACATATTGTAGTTCGTCGATTGCAGCTTAAATTTACTCTCTTGCACGATCCGGATTATCATTGAGCTTCAGTTGCTTGTTCTCTGTTCTTTCTTGCCCTTCTTCGGTTGGGGGTTAATTGCTGAATCTCAACATCATCGACCCGTTTTCCGACGGCATGTTCTTACGCGATACTCGCTTGTTTGCAACATCAAAATCGGGTTCCGTCGTTGGTGGCGGAAGCGGAAAGTTTGGCTGTCTTGCAGATCGTATGTAAACAAGAACACAAATTGCAAAATCCAGAAATGGTCCGTTTCTGCTGATACAATTTTTGTTCTGGTGGTGTCCATTTATACTATTGAGGATGAGGAGGACTTGACCAAGACTTGATCATTATTTCGGGTGCAAAATGTCACGAATTCAAATCCCGTCATTCCTATCTATGAGCAGCAACGGGGGATTCATTTAAATCGATTAAAATCAGGCTTACATAATCTTTTTTTTTAATTATTATATCATATTCTTTATGATGGTCTTATGCATACATTTAAAAGGGAAAAAGGAAAGATAATATCTATCCTTATGTATTAATCCGCATTTCCATGAATCTCAATGATTACTAATTGGAAATTGACCTGATAAGAAATTGTAGAGTGTCTACATACCACATAAAGATTTTTATTTTATGCATTTTGTTCATTCGATTAATTTTAAATAAATTATATTTTGATCAAACCAATAGATGATCACTGCTTAAGAGACTGAAAAAGCTTATCGTCTTTGAGATCGAATAAGTGCAAAGTAGCGTTTGCACACGAGGATAATCTTCAAGTAAAAGATAAAAGAATGATCATCTGCGTGCGAGCATAATGTGACCTAATGAATCTACTTTCAAAATTTAGGTTTTGTTTGTCTCGTGATTTTTTTTTTATTAAAATGATCACTTGTATCGTTTATGAAAAATGTATTTTATAGAGTAATTGTGTTAGGCGATACAAGCGATCAATTTTAGGAAGATGATTTCCAAATCATGTGTATTTCACAAAACAAATGAAGCTTAAACAACATGAATTTGAGATCCATCCGAGAGGATCAAATGGCTCATGCAACAAGGTGTTCACACAAGCATTGATCAAATCATCGCCCTCGAAGATGCTGCATTTGGTCCAGAAAGTTTCCATTTCCTCACCTAAGGTAATCGTCCTCGATTCGAATGGACCGTCTTCCCTGGGATGTACGATCGATCGGTCAAGATTATGAAAATGAAAAGCATCGTGCGGAAACACCTAAGTTTGGCCCTGGACAAAGCTCTATTCATTTTCTGGTATTTACTTATAACCTCTCGATAGTTTGGATTATTATTAAATAAAAAAACTCAAAATTGATATATTTATGAAAAGATTACTAAAAATCTTAAATTGATACATTCATGATAATTTACTTTCCGTTAGTTTTTATTAAATTTTATCCTTAAATTATTGAGCCGGACGACATATGACAATAACTCAATTGATATAGTAAGTCTATGTATATCTATTTGAGTTTATAATAAATTTTTGACAAATGTATTAGTTTGAAGTATTTTATGAACGAAAACTTAGTTTGGGATATTTTGTTATAATTGTACCAATTTATAGTTTTTGTTGACCCAAAAATTAGTTGGTGATATATGTATCGGTTTAGGGTTTTTCATGATATTAATCCCATAGTTTTCTAATAAAAAATAGAAAAAAAAAAGTAAAAAGAATATCATAATATTAGTTTTGAGTCTTTCAACATCCTATATCTCAACCAAAAATTTTTCAAGGGATAAATATACTGAAATTCTTAAATTTTGTCAAGAAAATATAATTGAGTCATAAAATTTTCAAATGCAATCAAGTCTTCAAATTTGTTAAATTGGTGCAATCAAGTCATTTCATTAACTATGTTCACTTTGATTAAGATAAAATACTGGCGTGACTTTTTATTATTTTAACTCTCACATTGGCATTAATGTGGCTAAAACAACAAAATAAGGTTAAAATGGCACCGTTTTCATTCAAATTTGAATTTTCCATCAACATATTATTCAAATTAAATTAAAAAATAAACTAAATTATTAAAAAAAGAAGAAGGAATGAAGGCAAAATTAGGCAAGGCCTTGTAGGCCCTCACCATTATTGCCTCACCATTAGTGGAGAGGGCTAGCAATGGTGGGCCAAGGGTCGACTATGGTTGTCGAGCCCAGCTAGTGGTCGGTGACTCGATTGACCACAAGCGAGGGTCGTCGGCTCTATCTAGATTTGGTTAGGGGTTGCTTAGTTGCCATTAGTGGGGTTGTCGCCGCACATTACCACATCAGCGTGGCGACTAATATTGCGAGCTGACGTTGTGAGTATTTATTTATTTATTTATTTTATATTCAATTGTAACTTGATTTATGGACATTGATTTGGAATCAATTAAAAAAAACTAAAAATCTCATATGCCTCTCTCTTCCTCTTCCATCCAGAGTCATTGCTCTAGCCGGCCAAATCCAATTTGGCAACTTCATCGCCCAAGCTGCCGCAACCTCCATCCTGGAGCCCATCACCTCGCCTTGGCCGCCGCACCAACTGGCGAGTTCCCTCCCTCTACCTTCGTTGCCAAAACCTCTATGTACCCTCGCTTTCTTTTTCAAAGCTTGCTATATTTTGTGCCAACCAACGCCGTTGTTGATTCCTCGCCGATGACAAAGCTCGGTGCGGCATTAAAATCTATGTTGGCTATCCGACACCACTGGTCCAGATTTGACTTGGCAGAATGTCGTCGTGCCCCCGGATCTGAAGCCATACCTTCAAATTTGGTCATGGTAGTGATGGACGAGGTCACGTTCTCATTGGCGCTGTTTCTACTTGAGAATAGATGTCATGCTCAGAAAGATGGAGCCGATCATAAATATGACAAAGAGGTGGCTTCACTTGGATGCCGTAGCAATGGCCGACCTGGACATGGTGTGGGCTTCTCCGCCGGTGGCGACGGTGGGGATGCGGAAAGGTTGGGCTCAAAGTAGCTGTAGATGGAGTCGGAATATAGAGGGGACGAAGGAGAAAGAAAAAGAATTATGCTTTATACGTACACGTGGCAATTTGTAATTGGATTTGAGGAAATAAATGGTACTGGATGCGGTCATCATGGTGATGTGGAATTATCAAATATTTTCTTGATGGTCAACATCGACGCAACACATAATTACCCGTTTAGTTGGTTAAGTTCATCGATGACGGGTCGACAATCTATGCTTCGAATACAGCCCATCCAGCCATTTAACCTCTTCTGGGCCAAGTTCCCCAAGAACTCAAGCTCATTCACAAAATCCAGGGGAAACACTAATGAAAAAAAGCATGTTTATACCCTTGTCTTCAGTAAGCTCATTTGGCCGATTGCACTTTCGTTAAGGACTGAAGATGCGTTTGGGATCAATATTTGAAAGGTGGCTCGGGTGTCCAAAGCTCAAAAATTCAAAAGATTCACGAGATCTAAGGGGGCCATTGCATGACACGACGGAAGAAGACGGACGAGCGACCGTTCTCCACGTGTCCGACATCGGTCAGTTCGACAAAACTATTAACAGCCATAATGATGTGATGGGCAGTTTCACGGGAGGATTAAGCATGCGAGAGGTGGGACAATGATTACTCTCTCTCTCTCTCAAATTTAATAATGATTTAATGATTTATCAGTTTTTTAACCTACGAAATTTAGGTGCATTATTGAAGTTCCCTAAGTCGCGTCTTAACCATAATGGTAATAAAAAGAGGCTAATTCCACAAAAAATCTCAATTATTATATTTGTGCCATGTTTACTCCATATTAATTTTTATGTTACAAAAAAAATCATAAATTAATAAATTATTATGTTGCAAAAAATCCCAAACTAATAAATACCAAACCGATATACTTTTATCACATTTATGTCTTAAAAGTGGTAATGGTGTATAGATTTGAGAAATTTCATGGTGTAAAAATTAGTCAAGGATATACAAGACATGAGTATATCGATTTGGATAAATGCGACACTAACATATCAGTTTGAGAGAGCTTATGATACGAAAATTAATTTGGGGTCAAATAGTATTACCTTTAAAAAAAAAAAAAACAGCTGCATTTAAGAAAAATCAGACAATCAATTAAATTTCTTTTTATGCGTAGATCGAATCAGATCCCACTTAATCTAAATTCAGTAACACTTCTCCATCTTTGCACATGGATTTTGTGTCTTTAAGCACTTGATTCTGCAGTTAATGATGAGTCATCATTTAAAAAACAGGGAAGCCTAGCCTTACAAAGCGGCCAATGTATTGAGAAAACACAAGCGTAGAGATCTGGCTATCGAAATCTATCTCGGAGCAATGTATAGATCCTCTGGACAGTGCCTTCTCGTCCTCCTCCTTCCCCTCGTGATCCCGCCGCTCGCGGGATGCTTTGGCCCGGAGGGCGCGGGCGATCTGATAGACGGGACGTGCGGGCAGACTCTGTACTACGGCCTCTGCGCGAAGTCCCTCCGGTCGGACCCGCGAAGCGCGTCGGCAGACCTCAAGGGCCTCGCCGTTATAATGCTCAACGTGACGACGGCAGAAGCGGCCGACACGCTGAGCTACATAAAGGCGCTCGTGAAACGGAAGGTGGACCCTGCAGAGGCGAAACCGCTGGAGTACTGCGCCGGGCTGTACTCCCCGATGGCGAGGCTGACCCTCCCGCTCGCGGCCAAGGCTCTGATCCAGGGTCGATACAGGTTCGCCGACTACAGGCTCGCGGAGGCGGCGATGCAGCCGCCGACGTGCGAGGGGAGGTTCGGGGGCGCGGTCGAGTCGCCGTTGACGGACAGGAACGTGCTCGCGCACGACCTCTGCGCGGTGTCCATGGACATCGTTAACCAGCTGATGAAGGGCTAAAAAGCAAAAGAGGATTTTTGCAGTAATTACTGTTTTCTGTAGATGAGTTTTTGTGTTCCTTTGAATTTTCAAATGTCTGAAACGAGATAGTCTCGGTTTTGCTGTCCGTACGAGCTTTGGAGATCGTGAATTTGGCCCGTGAAAGTTCACCTTCTTTGTCGCTACACCCGGTCGGGGATCGCCATCGATGAAAAGGACGGCTTCTTGAAGCTTCGGTGGGGGCACCAGCTGCCATGCACATTTTGCCGATTTGGCCTTCGCCTTCTATGAATTTAAAGAACTCGACTCGTCTTTTTATAGCTAATAAGAAAAAGGAAATTAATTAACGAAATAATACTTTAATCGCCCCACCCTTTGTCCTATCTATTTTCACGTGGACAAGTAAGAATTTCAATTCATGTGTATCGAATAAGACATTATTAAAGAGAGAGCGAGCATTGCTTTTCGAGTTAATATGAAAGGGAGATGCCGTGGGATACAGAACGCATGTGTGTATCATGTGAAAGAAAGGTAAAAGGAGTTTAGAAGAATTTAGGAACATAGAAAAGAAAGATGCAAAGAAGTAAAGAGGAAACTAGGAGAAACAAAAGCCCGAGTCGTCATATGCTCGATGAATTAGGTGGTCTTGGTCTAAGTTAGGCGATCCGAGAATGAAACGACTTCTCATCGAGCCTCCTCCTCCTCCTCCTCCACCCATGAGTCCATGACGGCTTTGATAAGCTCTCAGGAGACTTCTTAACAAGAAGATACTCCACGCGTTTTGGCTTATGAATAAAATCATAGGATTTGCGATCGCACATGGGTTTTGGTCCAATGCATTCTCCTTGAAAGACGCGGCAGGAGAGCGTGACACGTGGACCACGGGAGCTGGGAAACGAACAAAAGGCGGGGAAGGAATAACGACCCGTGAATCTTAACACTCCCTGAGTGGCCATCCTTTCCATTCCACGGGCTAAACTCCAAAACTCGACCACCGCATATTTCAACGCGCTCTCTCCCCCTCCAGCAACGCCCAACCACCACCACCACCACAACATGAAAGCTCTCGTCCGCTCTCTCCTCCTCCTCCTCCTCCTCCTCGCTCTCCTCGCCGCCTCGCCGGTGGCGGCACGGTCCCTCGGGTTCCCAGCGGCCTGGAAGATCGATGGCCTCATCGAACAGACGTGCAGGCTCACGCCCTTCTACGACCTGTGCCTCTCCTCCCTCAAGTCCGACCCCACCAGCAGCGCCGCCGACATCCGGGGTCTTGCCCGCATAATGGCGGGCTCCGTCCTGGCGAGCGCCAGCCATACGCTGGACCAGATCCAGGAGCTGCTGGGCCAGGCGCCTGACCCAGAGACGGAGAAGCCCCTGGCTTACTGCGCGGAGCTGTACATCCCGGTGGTGAAGTACACCTTGCCGCAGGCGCTCGACGCGCTCAACAAGGGCCAGCTCGGGTTCGCGGTGTACGGGCTGTCCGATGCGGGCACGGAGGCAGAGGAGTGCGAAAAGAATTTCTCGGGGCAGGGCGGGGGGTCGCCGGTGACGCAGGGGAATAAGCTGGTGCGGAATCTGGTGGACGTGGCCCTGGCGATCGTCAAGATTTTGCAGAAGGGCTTCTAACTCTCTTCTCAATGATTGATACGGTGAATATAAAAATAAATTACACATATTCCAGACACGTATCTCAAATACCCTTTTCCTCATTTAGTTTATAATCATCTATATCGCACTTGAGCTCGATGATCGTCAATGATAAAAAACTAGATCTTTTAACCCTTTTAATATCAATATATCGCTCAATTCGCGCATTTTTAAGGTCTATTATATCCAGCATATAAATGACATTTTCCTCGACAAAGTGAAGCCTGTCAGATCGTCCGTGGCACCGGCGAATCAACTCCCACGAAATGACAAGAACTCCAGCCCGTTAATAAGGATACACAGAGGCTCGAACACCTCACGGCTTTCTTTGTTTGTATGTTTTTTTTTAAAGACCAACACAATGAAATGACACATGTTGAGATCCCGTAACACTAAAGTATGTCTTTATGCAATGAGGTAAGATCACTAGCACAATTTAAGTCTTTGATGATGGCTAGTCCCTTGGGATCGGCGACCAAGCCCCACGAGTCCATTCGAATGATCTCAATGCAGAGCTAGTAGTGCGGCGCGTGGTTGTTGGAAGTTTGTTTGTAAAACAAACAAAGTGTGCTTTTCCTTATCCTACATAGGAAAATTGAGAAGAGATTGATCAATTAATAAATGTGAGGCATCTTTAGTATGTTTAAAGAAAATGTTAAGTTTGGGTTAGACTTCACAATACCCACGTGTGGGTATGCAAATAATTGCGTGATTTTAATGCTATTATTAGGCGCACCTAGTACTTGAGAACTGAAGGGAGACAATTCGAATTCGCTTGGCATTTATCACGAAAATATATTACCCTTTGTTATGTAAGTTAATTAGGTAAGATGAAATATCAGGAGAATCGATCTGACATGTCAAGTGATGGAAAATATTACAACGTCCTATCACATGCGATGCTCATTGCTCATGGTGGGGCTTCCCCTTTTAAAGCGGCACCGCACTGCGTGAACGCACGAGCACTCGCTCGACGGTCAAGAAGACGCGTGATCATGCTTCCCCCTTTGCCGCCACGTCTGTAAGTCGGGGAGCTCTCTCATCCTCGCCCTGTCATTCGCCACCAACACCTCCGTCTCCGCCTCTGTCGCTCCGAACCTCACCCGAACTTCCTTCTCCTCCATTTGCCTTGCGACCCCCCCGATTGGGCCCGTTCCCACCCACGACGCCGACTTCTGCTCCATCCAACGCTCCGACCCCGTCTCCGGCTTCTTCAACCCTCCGCGCAAAGTTCGCCATCCCCTTCGACAAGCACGCCTTCTCCTCGGAGGACGTCAGCTCGGTCGACGAGCTCGCCTGTGTGTTGCAGCTCCACAAGCGGTTTGAGCTCTGGACCATCCAAAGCATGTATTTGTGGAACTCGGCCATGAGGAAGCTGAGGGACCTGGGCAACAGCGACGTGGTGCCGCGCCTTGCCAGTGAGACTGGGTACCGGGTTCACAGGATCGGGCACGGCCGCAGGGTCGCATTTATCGGGTCGTGAGGGTCACTCGCAGCCGCACGAGCAAGGGGGAGAAGGAGAGTTCCAAGGAGGCTGTCTGAGCTGTCTAGACAATGCCCACCAGGTGTTTGGCGAAATCCCTGTACGGGTTTTTGGTGCAGGCCTTTTAGCACTTTGATTGAAATTATCGACTCTTGTGGTGAAGAAACCAGCTTGCCCAATGATCGGGTGTTATGTTGTTTTGGCAGCTTATGATTAACTGTTTGTGCATTTGACTTTGTTTTTGGTAATCGAGTGGGTCGTGGTCCTCATGTGGTGAGAGTGGAAGGTCGTGAAGAGAGAAAATCTTGCCAATGATTTGGTCGAAGTGCATGCCATAGAACGGATGTAGGGGAAATCCTTGCTTGGAATTTATTTTACTTGCGATCATGGTAGACTGGCCTTTCTGTTCGTAAGGCACTTTCTCATTAATGTAGAGTATTCAGCTTTTTGGTTGACATCGATCGGTAGGACAAAAGATCATAACATCAACATTTATTAGGAGATCAGCTCATCCCTCACTGTTCCCTCGCTCTAATTAGGAGATAAGCTGCAATGTGTTGTTAGGCTTTACATAACTTTGTCCAGAGCTTAGAACACAATCGTCTCAGTTCAATCTAGAGTATCCGTGCCTTCATCCAGAAGTAACTGTCTTGTGTCTTAAAGACCCAACAGACTCCATACTCACTGGTTTTGTCACGGCAAGAGCTGTTTGGCATTATCACCAACCACTTTGACAAACCCCTGAAGAACAAGGATTACAAAATGAAGGTTCTGTCAGATCCATTGTGCACCTAGTGCCAGGGAAATTACAGTTTTCGTGTACTATATTTACAGAAACCGCAGACAAAAAATACGAGGAATCACTTGGAACCTGCGGTAATTTATCGTTCAGTTTAGAAGCATTAGCAAGCTCAGCAGCAGGGCCCATGTTTGTTCACTTGCCGCAGCATCTGTTCCGTAAGGAATCCATCTTGAAGCTTTGAGTGAACAAATACATGCCAAGTAGGGTGATATGATCACCGTGTTTGGGGGCTGATTAAATCGTCTTTAATATAAGGTGACACACCACTCCAGGGAATGCGACGAGTAAAGTTTTACCGAGACCAAATTCTCCTAATCGGCACTGCAGGAAGAGTACTACACTTTCCTATAAATTCTTTCCAATTAGGTGTTGTCTGTTGACATGAAGCTACGTAGTTTGAATAGTTGCTAGTTGTCACCAGCTTCGAAAGTTTTAAGATGCATCTTGTAAAGGACCGTATAACACTTGTTAAACAAGCTTTCTTATCCTAGTGAGCAAAGACAAATTAATCACCTGCGACGCTACTCCCCAAGCGCCCCCTTTGTCTGCTTTATTTTCCTGACTATAGAAATCAGAGACACTCCCTGTGATCACTCAAACACGACAGCGACCGGGGTGCGAACCGAATGCTGAGCAGATATCCATGTGATCGCCCCTTGAGCAAGGGGCAGGGTAGCCGTCGCGTTCCTGCCGACTCTCCTCGTGAAGTCAACCCTAAAACTCGCTGTCTGGTTAACATTTGCGAACTCCAGATCACTCGGGTACACGCTAATTGAGTCTAGACCCAAGATAGGGTCAATGACCGACCTGTAACGCGACTTCGCGGGTCCAACGTTCCTCACTGTCCTCGTCACACTCACCTTCGATACCGAACCCGTGAACTTTAGGCTGATCGATGGGTAGTTGAGTTGGTAATCGGGTATGCTCCTTATGCTAGAGCATTTGACTACTTTTTTAACTATGAGCTCGACTTCGTAGTCAGTGTAGTTGAGCCCACAAAGGTAAGGAATGTAATCTTGGGGTGCGATGTCGTAAATGAGACCCGGGTCGACAGCCTTTGATGGGTTGATGTATCCTGCGCCGGTGGTGAAAATGTTAGCTGGATGGAGCGTCTGGTCCACAATGGGTCGGCCCTCCATGTTCAAGGTAGCGGCAGTGGTGATGATGGCGGACTTGATGGCCGCTGGTGACCAGTCGGGGTGCGCGCTCTTGAGCAGCGCCGCCACACCACTGAGGTGGGGACAGGACATGGAGGTCCCGGAGATGATGTTGAATGTGTGCCTCCTGTCTATAGAATAGTCCAAAGGAAATGCCCAAGCGGCGAGAATGTTCACGCCCGGGCCGATGATGTCCGGTTTGAGGATGCCTGGGCTTTGGTAATTGGGGCCGCGGGAAGAGAAGAATGATACAGTCGGCGCGACCGATATCCCGATGTGAGTGCCTTTGAATAGGATCGTGGCCATTGGCGCTGACGCCGTGCTCAGGTAGCCCTTGATCTCTCTCCCTGCGATGTATCTCACATGGACGGCGGGTAGGACATGCAACTCGGGCGATGTGGTGTATCCCGCAGTGGGGTTGTTCACGAGGATCATGGCCGCACCACCCGCATTCTTGACCTCTTGACCTTTCGCGACTCCCCCAGTTCCATCGCCCGCGTCGCACACAACCACTTTCCCTCGGAGGTCCGAGCGGCTCTCTAGTGATCCAGGAAGGCAGAGAGCTGCGGATCCATCTCCGTTTACTCCCGGATAAACAAGGGGGAGTAGCACCGGATGGAAGTCGTGCGGTTGGTACAAGGTCTCCCCATCGAACTCTTGCCCGTTCCCAAGCCTCACGGTGGTCTTTATGCTGCGGTCGATGCTGCTTGCTCCCACGGTGAGAATCCACGGTGCCTCGTTTGACAATGTGAAGTTGGATGGCCCCAGATTCCCCGCGGAGCAGCTGACGAAGATGCCCTTTTGGGTGGCGGAGAATGAACTCAATGCAATCGAGTCGTCGGAGAATCGCTGGGATTGTCCTCCCAAAGAGAGAGAAAGCACATCGACCCCGTCCTCGATGGCCGCGTCCATCCCAGCTAAAACGTCGCCCTCCAGGCACCCGGAGGGATTGCAAACCTGGTACATTGCCAAATGCGCAAGAGGCGCCATGCCTACGGCCGTGCCTCTGGCATTACCGAGTGCACTGGCATTCCTCACAAAAGCACCGGCAGCTGTGCCGGAAGTGTGTGAGCCGTGGCCCACACCATCATACGGCGTGGCAGTGTTTCCAACGGAAACGAAAGACCTCGCACCGATGAGCTTCTTGTTGCAGGCCGTGCTGTTGAAGTCGCACCTGCCCTTCCATTTGGCCGGGGGCGGAGGCATCCCCTCGTCGCTGAAGGAAGAGTGGCCAGGGAAAATCCCCGTGTCCAATACTCCGATGATCACGCCCTTACCGAAGTTCGAATCCTTCCACAGCCCAACTCCTCGGTGCAATCCCAAGAAGTCAGGGGTGTGAGTTGTGTGTAGAGAGAGCGCCTTCTCCGGACGCACGTACAAAACACCGTCCTTCTCCTGAATGGCTTCAGCTTCCTCGGCGGTCAATTTGGCCGTAAACCCGGATAGCACATGCTGGTACGAGTGAACCATTCTTTGCTCCTGGTTAGAGCCGGCTGCTGTGGCAGGTAAAAATGACCGGTACAAAGTATGGAGATCCCCCATCGTAGCGAAATGTTTGTCCATCGGCTGTCGTACATGGACGATATAAGTTGACAACGAACTACTTGCATCAGCTACTGCAATAGCAGCATTAGCATGGGAATTGCTTAGAATCCAAACGAGACCAAGAACGAAAATCGTCGAGGTGGTAGCAGACAATCTGCATTTCTGGTCCTCCATCTCAAACTTGCAGAAGAAACCGAGAAATGCTTTTTGCTTTGTTGATACCAGAACTTGGAGCGCATAAATGTATATAGTAGAAGTGAAATGAAGACATGGCGTCGGTCCAAGCAATTTAATTTTTCTCTTTTGAGGAAAACGATCCATAGTGATTTTTATTTCCTAACGTGCATATGCATTTCCATACAATAGTCAAATAAGACCAGCTGTAGCTTCGAGGACGGGGCACCGTCCATGATAATTTACTAAATGGACTAATGTATCAATGGAAATATAATTATCCAAATTTTAACAAGCTATACAAAGACTTACCCTAAATAAATCATTTCCCTATGCATATGCATTTCCATGTACGAATTGAATAAGACCTGTTGTAACCCTCGAGGACCGGCCACCGTCCACGCAAATTTACTAAAATAGACTAATGTATCAATGGAAAATATAAATCTGCAGATTTTAACGTGCTAAAAATAAAATTTGACCAAAATCCTACCAGTAATGCAATAAAACATAAGTCTTTTTTTTTTTTTTTTTCATTTTCATGACTCTTAAATTGTGCACAAGAGGAAAGTAAAGTTATGTTTAGTCGTCCGGATTTCTAAACAAGATAGAATTAGAAAAGATAAGATATGAAATCTTATAATTTTGTTATATTATCCACAGTTTGGTGAATTGCAGTAAAAATATATTGACATTATATCATGTATATTTTTTTGTATAACGACATATTAGTGTAGATGAACCTAAAAGTTCACAAATGGAGATGATGAAAATTTCTTGCAACACTATTCCCTCATTTATTTTTATTTTGTTTTCCTCACTTTTTAAATTATTTTCTTTATTATTTCTTTTTCCCCATTCCATCATTTTCTAATAAAATTTTATTAAATAGTAAACTATACTAATATACCTAAAATATTTAATACATATAAATATATATTTATATTTATAGATTGAATGTATATTATAAGATAGAATTAAAGTTGAATATATAAATAAAAATAAGATATTATATCGAATTCAAATATTAATTATATTGAAATATATATTTTTATGTGCGATTGAAATATAATTTCAATTTTGTTAATTTAATAAGTTGTTATTCGAAAAAATAACTTTCTTATTATGGACATTAGAAATCCTATCCATCTTTATCATATCTTTTCGATAGGATAATTTTATCCGGCCTATATTCATTTTATATCCAACTTTATCATGTTTTGAATAGGCACCAAACACAAGATAGAATAAATTAGGAGTGTGCAAAATACCCGGGAATCGCCCGGACCGCCCGGAACTGGACTGGAACCGCTCGGAACCAGCGGTTCTTGAGAGAACTGTCCGGTTCCCTTTCCAATTTATGGGAACCGGTGGGTAACAGTGATCTGTTCTCGGTTCCATGGGCGGATCCGCTCGCCCGCCCATCCGGACTGGACAGAACCTTTTTAATATTAAAAAAAAATTACTAAAATAAACCGTAGATCTCATTTCACTTCCTTCGTCTTCGGCTCCTAATCCTATCGCCATTTCGCTGTGTTTACTTCTCCCGCCGTCCGCATCTCCATGTACTTAAATTTGGTTTTTCTTTTTTTGGCTTGATTTGATGTCACGTAATCGTTCTATGTTGAAAACCAAAATTGTTTCGCGTCAAGATCGGTTCCATGGATCCACCCGGGAACCGGACCGGATCGACGGTCCGGTTTCCGGGTGGATCCATGCAATAAACAGGTGAATCTCGGTTCCAATTTTTCGGAACCGGTCCTTAGCGGACGATTCCCGGTTCTAGATCAAGAACCGTCCGCCTGGACCATACACACCCCTAGAATAAATCATATCCTATCATGAATTTATCCTATCACGACTGCTAAAAGCAGCCTAAAAGTATCTTATGATGTAGATACACAACTTTACCTTTAATGCAAGTGCAATCTTAAAGTTATTTTTTTTATGTGATTTTCTATGAAGATGTAATTTAGAACTACTAATTTGGAAGAGATTATATATTTTTATTTTGTATTTTCATGACATGGAAATGAGGCATGTAAACCAAAATGCAATCTAAACGATCTACCGGTGACAACAAAATAGTATTTGACGAAAGTTTTTACCTTTTGTGACATGGCATTTATGACGATGCAAATACAAGACGACGTCCTACTCTATTTTGCAAAAAAATATGCAAATTCTTAGTTATGCCAGTATGTGCAAACGAGAACACACTTAAATTTGAAAATATGAACTTTTCTGGATAAGTAAATATTCAAAATGCAATTCCTTAAACGCAGAAAACTTAATTGATACATGTGATTTTATTAAACATTATTAATGCTTAACACTTACAACATGCTATCAATGACTTTTGTGGAATATTAAATCGTATCGGTACTTTTTTCTCTTATAAGGATAACTTTTCATACAATCTAGAAAGATCTTTTTTCCTAAACACGCATCTAAATGTCCATGCATTTATGGTAATAAATCAAACATTTAAAAAGTTAAAAATTCATAAAATGTACGTTAAGCATTAAATAATTGAATAGTTAAAGAGAAGAAAATAATAATTCCAGCCGTCTCAATCAACAATTAAACGATCTCCTGTTTTAAGGTAAGTAGAAAGCAAATGCAAATATTTTGAAATATACTAATGTATTAAAGCAAATATTTATGGGCACGCGCGTGACGAGCTATAAAAGAAACAACCTAAATAAATTCCTTTTTATAAAATGTGCTTTTATACATGAAAACAAAATTAATCTAATCTCCAACGTGGGATCTTATTGTAATTTTATGACTCTCAATTTGCGAGCAAGGGGCAATCTATTCTACTCTAAATCATTGGGAAATTTGTCAAAAAAAAATCTTAAAAATTTATTATTCGGTGATCAGTTCAATCCTAAACTTTTAATTCATAGAATTATTGATACTCGTGAAAATACTATCCTTAATTATACCATGCTATCAATCACCCACTTCGTAGGATCGCCATAACATCGCGTATTCACAATTATTGCAATTTCATGATTTGGCAATAGCAATTACCCAGGCGGGTCGTGTGAAAAAAGCAGGCTCCTTACTCAATAGTTCATCACCCCAGGCGCAGTTCCAACCGAGTCAACAATTTCCATGACTTTAGATGTACAGATCTTGCAATGGATGCATTTGAATGCGTTTTCTTTCTTCCCTACAGAATGAATTTGTGCATAATATAAACATACGGTGGATATAAATAAATTACTCATTTTCCGGACATGTATGTCAAATACCCTTTTTCTCATCTAGTTTACATCTTCATCTATCTCTCACTTAAGCTATGAATGATGTCCAATGACCTCTTTTTTTTTTTCTTTTTCTTTTTTTAATATGTACTAGTGAGTCATTGAATTTACATAATCTTTCCATTTAAATTCCTCAGACTTAATTGTCGACTAAATAGAGTTGACGTGTTAGCCATAATTCGCAAAAATTATGACGTAGGCGAAATTTTTTTTTTTGCCATCGTGGACTATGAGCTAATGCGCAAGACCAAATGTAGAGCGATGAAAATTCTCACTGTGAACTCGGCACTCAAGCTTCTCATGCCGTATTTAGTTAAGTTGATTCGAAAATGTTTGACTGAAAAAGTCAGGTAAGTTTAAAAATATTGATCACACAAATTAAATATCCAATGACAAAAACTAGACACTTCTTTCTTTTGGGCGAATTTGGGTGAGATCTTTTATTTCGATATGTGGCTTAATTCGCGTATTCATTAGGTCAATCATATCAAAATATACAAATGACATTTTCCTCGACAAAGCGAAGCCTGTCGGGTCGTTCGTGGCACCGGTAAATCTTTTCACACGAAGTGACGAACTCTAGAACATTAATAAGGAAACAGAGTTGTTTTAGGTTTTTTTTCCAACCACTGCAACGAAATAACACGTGTCGAATTATCATAACATTAAAGCTTTTCTTTGTGGCAATGAGATAAGATCAATAGCACTAACTAAGTTTTCTTAACTGGTGGTCGATTAATGAATCGTTCTTATGTTCAGCTTTTGCTTTCGACATCTTCCCCTTGAAACTCGAATTGCTGGCTAGACTATCGATCTCGAGTTCAAAATGAACATCCTCTGAGCAAATGCTTCCAGGTTGGACTCACCATGATCATGTTCGATTCATGTTGCAGAAAATCACCTCGAATGAAACTGGAACTATCCCATGAATGCTACAACCTTCAAATGCAAGACGAAAACCAGCCATTATGGTTAGGTCTCAAAGAACCTAAGTTCCACCATGAACTCTTGCCGCTTCGGAGCGTACCAAGCAACAGCCTTGGCAGAACCAAGAACCTGTAGAGCGTATTCAACAGCAAACACTGAATCATCGATGTGTACAGGTCGGTCCCGGTCCTTCAAGTCCACTGAGACCCTTGAATCAACTCTGACACTGAAAGGTCCACCAATCTAGGAAAAGCAAGTAGAGGATGTCAAAAACAATATAAAGTTACCGAGCATGGTTTCAAGAAAAAGCGACAACTCTCTCATTATGTGGTCGAGATTGTTATTAGGTGATTTCTTCAAGGCAGTAATAAAAGCTTCCCACAAACATTTACAAATAGAAGGCGTCAAAACAATGTAAAGTTGCAAAGTGTGGCTTCAATAGACGACAATTCTCTCATTAAGAGTTGAGACTGTGCTTAGGTTATATACTTCAAGATTGTTATACCAAGGTTCCTCCAAACATTCTGTTTGAACTATCTTGAGCTAACTCATTGGAAAGAACTTTACTTGTGACCAAGAACAATTATATACCTCATTTTTCCAGAAACAGGACCAGATCTAAGGAACCCCTCTGCCCAAGTATTCACTCTAATGTAAGAGTAATTACCTCTTGTACAGACTTATGCCCCCTTCAATACACATTTAAGACTTCATACAGCACATCTAAAAATAAATTCACTCCTAACTAAATGAACAAATTAAGAATCTGGTTAAAATAAGCTCCTCCTCTATGCTGCTGACAAAGTGTCCAAACACCGAGTGTGCTGGTTTTCCCAAGCAGAAGACGACGGATGACGAGAAAAAGGTATGGGAAAGAAGATGACAGAAGAATTGGAAGAACAAAAATTCTTCATGGCCAATTTCAGCTATTTTGCATACTAATGGATAAATAGTTCATATAAGGAATGCATGTACCTGCTGCTGAAGAGAAAGGGTCGCATTAGGACAAATCGCCTGGAGTGTCTCTAGGTTTGGCCTTTGAGAATTTAGAAGATCTTGAGCTAATTGCACACCACCAGTTAGAAACTTGGAACCAGAAGGAAAATCTAGGCAGGCGTGGAAACGGGTAAGATCTAGGAAAAGCCTCTGGAAGTTGCCGTGCTGAGCACTAAATGCAACAGTAGCAAAAGCATCGCCTTTTAGGGCGGATTTTATTGCAGGAGCATTGAAGCAGATTCCACTATGATCCTGTGATATATCTGCTGCATCTGACTTTACTGCATTATCCCCGAAGGAGGCTGTCACAGCAGCACCTGTTCAGAAATGGACAAAACCAAGTCTTAAGAAATAAAATACTACTTCAAATCACCTAAAAAAAGAAGATAACTTGATCATAAACAGATAGAAGATATAGCCCCAAAACACTAATTTGGTCCCAAATCTAACATATGACATGATTATGCTCCACACATAACTTGCCATAATTGGATGAAAATATGGAGAATGGACATAAGATAAACAGAACTACCTCAACTTAACATGCTAGAAACATCTCTCCTGAGGCCTGACAGAAGTTGGATTGAAATGGTTTTTAAACTGCATGTGAAGTATGGGGACTCCACTTAGGTAAAAAGAAGACTTAAGGAGGGGTCACCTTTCTAATAACCAAAAGAAAAATGCTTGTACACAGTCACCTAGCAAATGATTTGAATAATATGGTGAATGCCAACATTTTTTTCCAAAGAACATAACATCACTAACTGATACAATTCTTTAGAGAAAACAAGTGCACTCCACACCAACTTGATATTGCAGGTAATCAATCTCACTCCTCTTTTGCATATGAAAAAGATCAAACCAACAGAACATAAAGAAAGGACAGATTAGTAGATAAGTCTGATTTAACATGCTAAAGACAGTATCTCACCAACAATTCCTGATGCAGAAATGTGGGGATTTGAGAGGAACACATCATATGGTTGCACTAGCTTCAACTTTGGGGCTTTACTTTTCCATAAATCAATGTCCTTCTTGAATGAAAAGGCACCTTTAAGGGCTGTTCCAGGAAGAAGTGTGGCAGGTACTCCGTGAGTAGGTATCGTTTCATTACCTTCATACTGCCTCAATGAGCCCGAGTTATGGTGCATTGATAGATGATAACTGGTACCAGAGTCAGAAGCAATAGACGCGAGATCAAAAGCAATTGAAAGCGGGACGTCCCAGAAAGTCCCATCCTTACTCACAAAAAGTCCCGGGGAGAATGCCTCTACCAACAAATTGTGATGTGGAAACTGCAAACAAAATGTAGCACAAACTCAGATCGCCTTGTTTTCTGCCCATACTGTATTTGATGCATTCGACAATAATTTTGGCACTTTCCCATTACCTTAAAATTTGAATGGATCTACCACTCACAAGCCATGAAATTATGATTTCCATTTATAATTGAGAGTTCTATTTGACAACTGAAATCTCTAAACAGAAGACTAGGTCGCTCATTAAACTTGCCTTGTGATGAAAAACTGCCTTCCTGCGAGGAGTCCTCCCGTCACCATACTCATCTAAGCTAACAAGCAGTGTATCTTCCGGTGTTAACAGCATCTCTGAGCAAAAATTCAATGCGTATAAAGATTTATCCCGTAGATGCCCCCTGATGCCTCGCCACCAAGTCGAGTCCTGCCCTTGCAATAGCCCCTTTTCTTTAACAGAAGATACAAACTTCTGAAGATTGAACTGACCTAATAAAGTAGCAAACCTGCAGAGCTTTAAGTTCCAAAAGATCAGTCAACACAAACATCTAACTGCCAAAATCATCACCAAGCAACAAGTCACCATTGAGATCGACACAAGAAGCACAGGTGATACCTTGCCAGAAAATTACGAAATTGGTGGCATGCAATTAGATTACTTATTGACCTGTTCGGATGCTAGAATCTTTTTCCTCATCTAATTTGTGCAAAACAGAATATGACCATACTCTTACTACAGCATCCAAAACATCAGTGGATCAACTTAGGTGCACAAAGAAAGTGATTCATGCATGGTTCAGGCGTGTAGCACAATATTTGAAGGACCCCAAATAAAATCACCTAAAGGAACAAAATCTACTTGAAATTCGTATCTGGCATAGAAAAGAACCACATGGAAACTAACATCTGTTTCCAAAAGCAACCTATGATCCCATCAGAAATGCAGCTCAACTCATTACATAATCAAGTCAGACATGGAGCTACAAAAGCAACCAAGGATTCCCAGTTAGCAATTCCTTAAAAGAAGCTCACTTTCACCACAAACACTACCCAAATATGCCCCCACAAAACGAGGAGACAACAAACGAACCCAGCCTTGCTCCAGTTCATCAGCAATTGAAACAAGACAACACACACAAAGACATTACCAGTTCTCCCCAGAGGGGATGGTGAGAACCCTCTGGAGAGCAAGCCCGGACCCGCCGCGAGCCGGGTCGCCGGCGAAGGAGGGGACGAAGGGAGCGGTCATGAAGCGCTGCATGAAGTCGATCTGCTTGGGCCGGGAGAGGCGGGTCCCCCTGGAGAGGCCCAGGGGGAGCGGGTTCCCGGGCACGGGTCGGGCCAGCCCGTCCAGAGTGACGGGCGTGGAGACGTCGAGGTCCCAGAAGGCGTCGTCCATGGCCCACCGGAGCTTCTTCATCGTCGTCATCGCCGCGATGGGTGGTGGTGGTGGTGGCTGGTGGGTCTTCGTCTTCTTCCGGCGCTCGAGGAGGGCCGGTGAAGAAGAGTGGCTTCTCCTTCTCCCAGGCAACTTTATTAAAGTCGGTAAATTTTTTGTTCACCGTACGTTGGCACTATTATGTGTCCGTGACAAACATGTATCGCGCACATCCGACATTTTCAAAACCCATTTTTGACATCATCACATGATGCTCTTCATCTTATTCATTAGAACAACGAATTACATATTTAAATATCAAATTTGTTGAATAATATCACCTCGTGTGATCTTTTAGTCCTATTTGGACATCAAAATTTCGACATGACTAATAAAAACGTTATATTTATGATTCGCTATAAGAAATGTTACGAATTTCTCTTTATCAATGACATATGTTAAACATGATTGCAAAGTCTAGAGGCGGCCGATCAATGTGTTGGAAGCTCGTGTAACATCTTCCTTGAACTTGACATGGGCGCAAACTTTTGTAGGTGAATTTTCTTAGGACAGACGAGGTTGGACGATAGGATTTTACTTGGATTCCGTCGAGGTGTTCCGCGCCTACTACGGACCTCTTGAACCCTTTCTACCGTTGTAACTCGTGTCATTGTCTGTACCCCTTTTTTACCCACATGTTTTGCTAGGGGCTTTGATGTAAATGCGTTGCTGCCGGCTTTGGCCACATGGCTTTGGAATCAGTGCTTGCTTAGTACGAGAGGAGGGGCTCCACTTCCTCCCGCCGACACTTAAAAAGCAAACGAAATAAAAGCAAACAAGAGGACTTCTCGAGCTCCTTCATGTAATTTCAGTTCTTCGCGCTATACTAAGTTTTCTCCGCAGCTTAGATTAACGATGATTTCGTGCCTACGATGCTTCCGTCTAGCTACGCAGGTACATATGCAGTCGCAACCCGCATCGGGCTTCGAGATACTGGGGAGCAACGCCCGGAGTTGCGTTTGATCCCGGTGAGTCGACGAGCTCGCCGAGTGGGCACTATATATGGAAGTGCGAGTGGAGAGACTTGCTCGACTTTCAAGAATAGTCCGTTCATGCAAAAGATGGGCAAACCGCACGGTATTGATGGAAGGAATTTTCAATGGGCCAATGACTTGAGTGTAAGTGGAGGTGAATTACAAATGAGAATCAATATTTTACTCACATGAGTCTTCGCAAATCAAGATTCTAGTAATCTTCAATTTCGGCTCATCCGTTCAATTCATATTTGCAACTCTTGGACTATTTAGAAAACCCCCCATTTATTTTGGCTAAATCATGCTTAATTTTGTGATTACGCTCAAACGTCATCGGCAGTGAGATTAGGATTTGATTACACCTATTTTAAAAAGGTTTGTGACTCGATTAATAAAATATAAGAATATAGAACTCAATGAACTAATGGTTTTAATTTGAACTACGGAGCACAATCTATGCAAAACGGAAAATCGCATGGAAATCCTAAAGTCTGTGTATGTTAGATCATGAATTTTTCAAATAAGGCCCTATTTCTTTTCGTAAAAAAAAAAACAATCTAAGTCGTTTTGATCAAACTCTCTCCATCTTACCTAGGTGGCACCATCTTAGGTAGCCACATGAACTTTTGAAAGTCCATAGTTTGATTGCACCAATTGAAAAGATTGAGGATTCATTTTTATACAAGGTTAATGACTTCCGGTGCAGTTTCTAGAAGGCTGGCTGGGAGTAGGCATAGGGCATGGGAGCTACAAGGATACGCGATACAACGGACAAATGCAGAAGAGAGGTGGTCCTTTGGCCTTTTGCTTATATCAGATTCCTTCTGCACCTAACCGATTTTATATTTCACATAAGACGGCATACAGATTGTGATTTGAAGTTTAATCTAGAACATCGAATCTGAATAAAATCATCACAAGCAAAGGAAATTCCAAGCTGTCCACTCTTGTCTTGACTCCTGAAGGATGATTGCTGTTAGCATGTACCACACGCTGTTTCGACAGATATCAAATTGGGCTAGAGGGCAAAACAATCTTAAGAAAGATCGCCGGTGTATCTAACTCATGATATCGTCCGTCTACAAGGCAAGATTTCGAAGGACAACAGATGATGTTGCAGCTGCACAGGGTATACTTTGTGACAAATGAGATAAGTTTCGTGCAAAAAATGAAGTCAGAATAGTTTTCTTGGCTCTTGGTTTGATCCAGTGGAAGGAGAAATGGTTAGCACCTGTTCTTCTTCCTTCGACTGAGGGAAGGAGAATCTTGATTTTAAAAGAGGACGTGACCATCTCTGTGGGTTGCTGATGATGGCCATAATCACTTTTTTTATTCCAATTTAAGAAGATAATATTTGTTCCAACATAGGTCCAAATGTATGTAGTTTTCAACAGTACAAGAGTCTCTCTGAATGATGGAGTCGGTAGCATATAACCGGCATCAGCCAATAAACATCGCCTGGTCGCAGATCATTTCAAGTATAATAATGTTCATGATGGTAGAGATAGCTATTATCGTATGACCCAGCGAGACGTAAATGAAAATGATGCGTTCGTTGGCAAGTCGTCGTCGCATCACTTCACAAGGTTGAACTTCAGCAGAGAACAGAGGAAAGCTGTCTCTTTAGCTCAAACAGTTTCCCCAAAAATTCATCTAGAACTTACTCAAGAATTATATATGTGATTTTGAGATCTTTGTCGTTGAGATACTTTGCTTTCCGAGCATCATCATCTCCATCATATCATAAGCTTGGACCAGCTTCTGGGATCACCAAGAAAGTGAAAGATTAATTAAGAAAGCAAAATGCATTGTCACCGTGATAGCTTCACAATGTCTCTATGTCAACCGTCGGCTACAAAAGTTCACATCACACTTCTGATAGCATCACAAGATGCTCTGGTGAGTCTAGTTTTGTTGCATTGCTAAAGTAGTTTCTCTCTCTCAGTCGCTCTAAGTTCCAGAGAAGCAAGAGTTGAGTACTGCGATACTCTCCTGCAGCAGAAATGCACACTATTGACATCCTTGTTGAACTTCTAGAGATCCTTTTCCTCTGAGTTCAATTGTTCTTGAATTTCTGAGTCTCTTCATTCTCTGACATATACACTCCGAACTTTCAGTCAGGCACGACTAACTGTCTCAGTGTCAGTCCTGATCTAAGTGCATGATATACTCTGTTTTCTTGTATCAAACTGCATTTTGTCTAGAAAGCAATTCTCGAGTGGTGACCAATTATACCTCAATCCTTCTAAAGTTTTGACCCTCTTCCTTGGTTCTTGATTTGGTACCATCTTGCTTCTGAGAAGAGTTCACTTCAGCAGATCTCAAGGTAAACCCAGTTTTGTATTCAGGTGAGAACACCCTTGTATGTTTTCATACAGATTCTCATGCAAACAGCTGATGTTCTTGTCACTGAAAGAGATCGACACCTTCTTGTTCATCAGTTGTGGCCAACATGGCTGAGGAAAGCAGTGTGGATGCCGAAGCAAAGATCACACAGGCTGTTGTGACAACAAGCTATTCACTAGAGGTGATTTCAGAGGGAGGGCCAGCTCAGGAAAATGGCGGTCAGGAAGATGCCGAAAGGAGCTCCAGGAAACAAGAGCGCCCCTTTACAGTGCCATACCACAAGCTTTTCTCGTTCGCGGATTCCATCGATTACCTATTAATGTTAGTAGGGACGATCGGCTCTGTTGGAAATGGGGTCACTATGCCTCTCATGACACTACTCTTTGGATCACTCGTTGATTCTTTTGGAGCAAGTGCAAGCAACAAACTCATAGTGCATGGTGTTTCCGAGGTACTCTATCCTAGCCTTTGTACTTTCCTAGCCTTTGTACTTTTGTACAAATTCTTTCCCTCAGCGTCTGGACTGTGAAGCTCAATGTCACGATAAATAGCAATTTTACCTTGGCATCTAGTTTATCTCCGTAAAATTTTGTTGGAAGTTCATTTTGAAGAAACTGTTATTATGCTCTTTACTTCTTTACCAAGAAAAGCTCTCAGTGCTCTCTCGTGCTAACGTTTTGCTATAAGTCAGCGATCTTGATGAGACTAACTCAAGGACTAATTATACAGGTGTGTATGAAGTTCATTTACTTGGCTCTGGGGTCAGGGGTGGCGTCTTTCTTGCGTAAGTGCATTGGCCTACCTGCATCAGTGAACCTTAACATGCGCTTTTTAAGGATTGTATGATGCTTAAATTAACGGGCCTTTACTTTTACTTGTCATCATTAGAGGTTGCCTGCTGGATGGTAACTGGAGAGAGACAGGCTGCACGGATACGAAGCTTATATCTCAAAACCATTTTGAGGCAAGACATTGGCTTCTTCGATAAAGAAATTAACACCGGCGAAATAATTGGAAGGATGTCCGGAGACACCATTCTGATTCAAGATGCCATGGGTGAGAAGGTAATGATGTAGCAGAACAAGTCGAACATCGGCTCGTTCTTGTTCTCCTTTTCCCTTGGCAAATGCATTTTTAAATGCCTTAAACAGTTGGCTTTGGAATTGACAGTGTCCCCTTAATTCTGATACACTTTGCTTCAGGTTGGAAAGTTTATACAGCTGATCGCAACATTCATAGCAGGTTTTGTCATAGCTTTTGCCAAGGGATGGCTACTCACCCTAGTCATGTTGTCTTCAATCCCGCCCCTCGTCATCTCTGGTGCGATTATGACCATCATTATATCTAAACTGGCTGTAAGGGGACAAACAGCTTATTCAGTTGCAGCAACCGTGGTAGAACAAACAATCGGGTCGATAAGAACTGTAAGTCAAAATGTGTAGGGTAGGACTTTCCTTCTTTTCGATTAGCTTGCTACGACTATAATTAGTTATGTCCCAATATGGCAATACCATTGCAGGTTGCATCATTTACTGGAGAGAAGCTGGCTGTAGCTAAATATAACAAATCACTGACTAAGGCTTATAAGTCGGGTGTGCAAGAGGGTTTAGCCACGGGGTTCGGCTTTGGGGTGGTTATGTTCATCATTCTTTGCACATATGCCCTGGCTCTATGGTTCGGGGCAAAAATGGTACTCGAGAAAGGTTACTCGGGAGGAGATGTCTTGAACATCGTTTTTGCAGTGCTGACGGGGTCCATGTATGCAACTGCTTATTTGCCCTGGAATCTTGAATGTGATGCGGCAAATTGTTCATCCCAGATGGATTGATTTTCTTATGCTTTGCTTCTCAGGTCTTTAGGTCAGGCATCTCCATACCTCAGTGCATTTGCCGCAGGACAAGCTGCTGCATTCCGGATGTTTGAAGCGATTGAGAGAAAGCCGCTGATAGATTTATATGACACCGACAGACGTATTTTGAAAGATATCCGGGGGGACATCGAGTTGAGGGATGTGTACTTTAGTTACCCTGCGAGGCTTGAGGAACAAGTGTTTAACGGGTTTTCTATCTCAATACCGCATGGCACTAATGCAGCATTTGTCGGGGAAAGCGGGAGTGGAAAATCGACGGTCATAAGTTTGATCGAGAGGTTTTATGACCCCCAAGCTGGTGAAGTGCTTATTGATGGGATCAATCTGAAAGAGTTCCAGCTGAAATGGATAAGGCAGAAGATTGGCCTTGTGAGCCAAGAGCCTGTATTGTTCACTTCAAGCATTCGAGACAACATCTCTTATGGAAAGGACGGCGCAACTGACGAAGAAATATGGGCTTCTGCCAAACTTGCCAATGCGGCTAAATTCATCGAGAAACTACCCCAGGTTCACTGCCATTTTCTTAAAAAATAATGATTTCCTTCTCCTACTTCTTCTCACAAGATGGAACAAGCCTGTTAAACCTTGACATTTCAAGCTCTTGCTGTTCAGGGGCTAGATTCAATGGTCGGTGAGCATGGAGCTCAACTGTCAGGGGGTCAAAAGCAGAGAATTGCAATTGCCAGAGCAATTCTCAAGGACCCAAGAATTTTACTCCTCGATGAAGCCACAAGTGCCCTCGATGCAGAATCCGAGAGGATCGTGCAAGAGGCCCTGGACAGTATCATGGTGAACAGAACAACTATCATTGTAGCTCATCGCTTAAGTACAGTGAGGAATGCCGATGCGATTGCTGTGATTCATCGTGGAAGGATTGTTGAGAAGGGTTAGAATTTCTGATAATTTTTAAGTCTTGGCAATTACATTTTACCAGAGACTTCTGAAAACTTTACTTCTAGAATAACCATTTATATCATTGATGCCTTCATATACTGCAATCGAAGTATCAACCAGCTATTCATGACTGCATTGTAATTATTCCCCAATGGCCAGGTCCGCATTCCGAGCTTCTCAAGGACCCTGATGGAGCATATTCACAGCTTATACGGTTACAAGAAGTCAACAATGAACAGTGCGCACCGCCCAATCAAGACAGGCCAGAACTAATAGTGAACTCAGGAAGACATTCGAGTCAGCGCATATCCTTCCTCCGAACCATGAGTCAGGGGTCATCTTCCATTGGAAACAGTTCCCGCCACTCATTTTCGTTGTTTGGTGTGCCAAGCGGGATAGGCGCTTTGGAGACAGTCCCACCTGATTCCAGCTCTCCTCCTTCAGAATCACTTCCAGATGTTCCATTGTATCGCCTGGCTCAGCTGAACAAGCCGGAGATTCCTGTCTTACTTCTCGGCACTATAGCCGCTATAGCCGCTGGGGTGATAATGCCAATTTTTGGCATTCTGCTGTCGTACATAATCAAAACCTTCTATGAGCCGCCTCATAAACTCCACAAAGATTCGCAGTTTTGGGCATTGATGTTTGTTGTTCTTGCACTTGTCTCTCTGCTGGTGCACCCATTAAAGTCCTACTTCTTCGCGGTCGCCGGCTGTAAATTGATTCAGCGGGTCCGGTCCATGTGCTTTGAGAAAGTGGTTTTCATGGAAATAAGTTGGTTTGACAGAGGGGATCACTCTAGCGGCGTGATAGGCACAAGACTATCTTCGGATGCTGCTTCTTTCCGTGGTCTAGTTGGAGATGCTCTAAGTTTGCTCGTTCAGGACATTGCCACGGCAGTTGCTGGCTTAGCCATTGCTTTTGCAGCGAACTGGCAACTGGCTCTTATAATCCTTGCGTTGCTGCCCGTGATGGGGGCAAATGGCTATGTCCAAGCGAAGTTCCTGCAAGGATTTAGCACTGATGCAAAGGTTCGATCAACCACTCGTACTTCATAATGTTTGTACATAATGGGAGATACACATTTTGCAACAACCGACAAAACATTTTAGTCAGTCCCTCATAGTAAATAACAATTTCAAAATTGGTTACAGAAACTGTACGAGGAAGCGAGCAAAGTCGTGACTGACGCGGTGGGAAGCATAAGGACAGTGGCTTCATTCTGTGCAGAAGATAGGGTCATGGAGCTGTACATGCAGAAATGTCGTGGCCCGATTAAAACAGGAATAAAGCAGGGCCTGATAAGTGGGATTGGGTTCGGGACATCGTTCTTCTTGATGTATTCCGTATATGCCGTCAGTTTCTATGCCGGAGCACGACTAATTGATGATGGAAAGACGACACCAGCTGCTGTTTTTCGTGTACTTCGTCTTCATCCTATGATCACTTGATTAACCACATGATTTGATAATTAAGGCCAGATTTATGCTAATGTCAATATTCTTGTACCAGGTTTTCTTCGCTCTTCTTATGTCGGCATGGTCAGTGTCTCAATCCACTGCTCTTGTCCCGGATTCTAGTAAAGCAAAGAGTTCTGCAGCTTCTGTATTTGCCATCCTCGACCAGACATCAAAAATTGATGCAAGCAGCGATTCCGGAACAACACTTGAAAATGTCAAGGGAGATATCCAGTTCGAACACGTCAGCTTCAGATATCCCGCTAGACCCGACGTGGAAATATTCCGAGATCTCTGCTTAGCGATCAAATCGGGAAAGGTATGACACATTTTAGGATTCGAAGTGCTCCTACATAATTTTGTTAACAGCTCTATAGTGTAGCTTCTAATGAGGAATACACCGAACATGCTAACGTCAGACAGTTGCACTGGTCGGGGAAAGCGGCAGCGGGAAGTCAACAGTGATCTCGCTGTTGCAGAGATTCTACAATCCAGATTCAGGACAGATCACATTGGACGGGACAGACATAAGGCTACTGCAGCTGAAGTGGCTGAGACGGCAAATGGGTCTAGTGAGCCAGGAGCCTGCGCTGTTCAACGACACGATCCGAGCGAACATCGCCTATGGAAAAGAAGGAAACGCGACTGAAGCAGAGATTGTCACCGCAGCTGAAACTGCAAATGCTCACAATTTCATCAGCAGCCTACAAAATGTGAGACTCCTATTGCGATTCCTGTCTTGAGCATCTGGTGATGAAAACTAGCCGATCTTAGGTCCGCCACGTTGTTAAGCCGTTCTGTGATTCGATTCGTAGAACAATTTTCCCAAATGGAACATCGACAAAATTGCTTCTGATAGTGTAGGAGCAGAACTATTAGTCCAAATGAATTATGAAGTATCACTGAAAAAAGCTCATTGCCCAAACTCCATGGAAAAAATACTGCAGGGTTATGATACGACAGTCGGCGAGCGAGGCGTGCAGCTCTCAGGCGGACAGAAGCAACGGGTGGCAATTGCGAGGGCCATGGTGAAGGCTCCGAAGATTCTGCTCCTCGACGAAGCCACCAGCGCCCTCGATGCCGAGTCCGAGCGCGTGGTGCAAGACGCGCTGGACAGGGTCGCAGTGGACAGGACCACGGTGGTGGTGGCGCACCGGTTGTCCACGATCAAAGGCGCGGACTTGATAGCGGTGGTGAAGAACGGGGTGATTGCGGAGAAAGGGAAGCATGCGACCTTGATCAAGATTGAGGGTGGTATCTATGCTTCCTTGGTGGCCATGCATTCCGCTACATCATCATCTGGGTGAAATTTGTGTAAAATTTGGTCAAAGGGACTGTTTCTTTTGGGCTGCTGTTCCTCAATATATATGGTTTTGGTACGATTGTATACGTACTTAATAAGGTCACCTCTTTCTTGATCCAGATGCCTAAAGTGGACAATAATGGACGATAAAAGAATTTTCCGATGAAGGATTGAGATCTGTTCTTTTGTAGTTGAATGGTTTCATTGGTTCATCGAGAGTTGGAAGTTGGTTTTTCGTTGAATAATTCGGTTGATTGTATGAGAAACATATCGATTAAGGATATGTTAATAGTTCGTGTTGATGATTTGACCGTAAATTAGTGTTTTCAAATTCAAAATTTCTTGTCGGAGTGTCATGAGGTTGGGAATTAACGCTTGAATCGTGAGAAAATTACAGATGTGAAAGTCTTATTACACTTATCCGTAAAAAGGGTCGATTTGATTATGCGAATTAAAACTTTTAGGATTGAATTACTATTTTTCGATGAAATTCATAGAATTTAATTGCATAGACTAAAAACTTTATCACTAATTTAAAATATCCTTGGCTTTCATTTTTAGAGTTAATGAAAATGAATTTTTGTTTCACGTTAATATTTCCCCTTATGACAAGTTTAGTTTATGAAAATTAATATTTTTAACGAGATAAATTCTGAAATGCATTTCAAGTTGTATTGTATTGTATCCTATGTTAATAAGCATATTCTTGTTTGATAAATTGGTTTCTGATTAGCAAATTAGTAATCTTGAAAACAATTTTTTTTTTTAATTAGTGATTTGTAGTTTTGAAAGTGAAAACAATTTTCCTGATTTTTCTTTATGTAAAATAAAGGTATCGTCTTTCCCTCCGGGCAAATTCGAGTGGAAGCTGCAATGAGTTCACTCGCTCGATCGCTCCGGCGAGCTGCTTCGTCGCCGCCGTCCAGCGCCGCCGTACCGGCGCTGCTGCGTCTCTGCTCCTCGTCTTCTTTCGAGCGCCACTCGGCCGCTTCGCCCGCCGTGGCGTGGAAGCCCGCTGCCACCCCCGGGGCCAGGTCCGCCGATAAAGCGTCCAGAGATGGTGGTGGTTCCGGTTCCTCCTCCGCCGCCGCCGTCGATTGGCCGAGGCCGAGCGAGATACCGTTTCAGGCCAAGGTCGCCAACTCCGTGACCCTGATCGGTCGCATCCGCCTGCCGGTTCAATCCCGGAACGGTCCCGACGGCAAGCTCTGGGCGGGCACCGTCGTCACCCGCGACGAGTCTCCGGACTCTCCGTCGCTCTGGTTCGTTTGGCCGTTCTTCGTTTTTGGGTTTCTCCCTTCTCAGATACTAGCTAAGAATGTGCGCGTGCAGAAGTGAAAGCAGTTCAATTTATGTAGAGAAAGCGAAAATGTGTGATCATTCTCGTCGTTTCTGGACATGAATTTCAATGGTTGCGGGATTAAGTAGCAATTATTCCGGTATTCTTATTTAGAAGTTTATCCATTTTTGTAGTAAACCACGATTAAATTTATCTTGATAGTATGCGTGGCCACTCATAAATTATGTGCAAAGATGTATTGGGTTTGATTCATGCTGAGCAGACATGCTGTTGTTGGGTTGCCAGCTGCGAGTGTTCCACCAGGAGCATTTTGTAAATCCTTTCGAACTGTCTTCTTAACAGGATTCCCATCACATTTGAAGGTGATTTGGCTCATGTTGCGGCTTCACATCTGAGAGAAAATGATCATGTCTGTATTGCTGGACAACTGAGCACAAATCCACCCCCATTGGATGTTAACCAGGGTCAGACCAAGGTCCAGGTAATTTTCTGAACTGTAATTTTGAAGGCACGACATCTTTGGATTGTGGATTCCTCTTTAACTCTTTGAGTAAGGTGTTCTGGTTGTGTTACCCTTTTTGGGGTTTGAGTTGAAACAAATTATTTATCTTTTTAGTACATTTAAAAGTCTTTCCATCAGCAGATTTTCTTTTCAATCTGTGTTGAAGTATTTGAATTGCTTTGCTTCTCTATAGGCATAAATGTTTTGAGATATAGTGCTTGATAGAATTGCTTTGCCACCTGTTGAAATCATACAATTCAGGTATCAAACCATATGGTTCTGTTGGATCCATCTTCAAAATGATTTGACATGAACATGTGGGGAAGGAGCCAGAATCATATGCTCGAATTTGATTTTCGATTGTGAGGAATGAATCAAATACAATTGAGAATCAAGATCGAGCAGTTTGGAACTTTAGATACAGTTTTGATTTTTCTAGTTACTGGTTAAATCATAGCTTTATATGATTTCAAATGTTTGAAGGAGAAGAATACGGCAAATCTCTTTTGTGATTTTTTTGTTTTGTTTTTGTGAAGTAAAGGAAATTATAATGCTTATTAAGGATTTAGTCACCCACGTTTCTGTGGAGGAATCAAGGTTTCATACGTTGGGTATTTAGTTCACTGCACAGCCTAAACCTGATGTACACCTGTTACACTTGCAGATATCTTGTATATAGCTTGATTGTAGCTTGGGGCAATATGGGTATCTCTTGCTTTTGATATCTAATGATGATGATAATTTTATTCTTACTTCTCTGAAAGTTATGAAGAGAAAATGGGTTCACTTCTGTTTCTTTCCTTGTGGCTTCAGTGTGTCCACAATTGTACTTTCAATCAACAATTAACTAATTGAAGCTGATTTTGATATTTTGGCTTTACCAGGTGATGGTACACAGCATTAACTTTGTTGAAGGATCTTCTCAATTGAAAAAGAGCTCTGTCTCGCATAGAAATGAAAAGTCTACTGGTAGTTGTGCTGGTATGGCCCTAGATCTGTGGTCTTCAACTATTCTTGCTTACCCCATGGAACACACTAGTCCATTCTGAGACCCTTAAGCAGTAATTTCTGCTTGAATTCTCGGTGTTCTATGTTTGTTTAATTTATGGAGACCTATCTGCATCAATTAACATCCCATTATCTTAATTCTTCTAGTGAAACTAAGCTTCAGACACGTGCCCTGACAAATTTTGGGGGAATGATGCCTAATTGGTGATTACATGATGAGTCACATGCATAGACGCAGACAATTGACCGATTTAGGCAAATAACTTGCATTTTTGTGTGGAAAATCTGGTGGAGCTGCATTTCTTCTTTGCTGTTCCTTTACCTACTTTATTTGGGTATTGTGTATGCCTTTGAGTCCAAGTTCACTCCTGGTCAGGCTGGGGTAGGAAGGACTAGTGCGTGGCTCTTATACCCATGTAGACGACCTTCCAAAAAGCTTTTGTAGGAAATATACCTATAATGTACATCAACTACGTCTCTTAAGACAGACATACAATTCTCCTATTATTTGCAGGGAGAGAAAAAGAGGGGGAGAGGAGAAGGAGGAGGAAAGGGAAGGGGAGGGGGGGGGATGAGCCCATACACCCTCTCTTATGATATTTATAATATGTAAGGTATATGAATATGCTGAGGTCCCTAAACTTCAGGAACAATCTTTTAGATGGTGAAAACCCTCATGTGTTGGAGGATCTTCTAGGTAGCACTTGTGAATGGTGAAATTAAGATTCCAAAAGGTGGATATCATTGTGATGGTCAGTAACCTTTTTGTCTGAAAAGGAAAGATTTCTTTTACCTAATGTTTTGATTTGAGATCTAATTGAAGACTTCAAACAAAAAATGAGCAAAATGATCTGAAAAGACCCATGTTTACTACCCTACATAGTGGGAAAAGGCTTAACTGTTGTTAATGTTTTAGCTAACAAGACAATTAGCAGGGTCCACAATGTCAACAAGAGTTGTTCTGCATAATAAGTCAGCCATGAAATGGATACTAACCTGAATGAAAAATGTCCAGAATCAGAAAAGAAAGGACATGATCTATTAGCAAATCTCATCGTTCCCTCTTATACAAGTTATTACATGGCTACTATGGGTTTCATTCTTTTCAATTTCTATGGTCATTGTCACTGTCATTCAGTTACACAAAAGTATGAGGAAGGCCCATGGAAAGACCTCATCGATAATCCGACAGACTGGTGGGATAACCGTGACAATAAGCACCGTGGATTGGTGATGACCGTTCACTGAGACTTGTTTCTTTCATTTGATTATTCCAACCTATCTAATTCAGATTTCTAACATTTTCCAGGTGAGTCCTAAGTACCCAGATTTTAAACGGAAGGATGGTGCTGTTGCTCTCTGGCTTGGTAAAGCACCCAAGTGGGTTTTGCCAAAGATTGAAGGCCTTCAAATTGACGCTCAATTTTGTGGAGCTAAAATTGCAAAGGAGCAAAATGGTTAGTCATGGTTTATTTCAGTGGTATGTATGCTTTTCATTCACATAACATGATGATTCCCAGATGTTATCTATGTGAACTTACTTAATTGTTGCATGCTTGTTCGAAACTAATGGTGCCTTTGATGGACAACATGGAGAATTTTCTTAGTCGGTGATTTCCTCTGAAAATAAGGTTCTGATTTCTGTGAACCAACCGACACTATATGACTGTACATCTGCAAGGCCTAAACAGAGTTGAAAGCTCTGTATAATAGCAAAATGTTCTTTTTCCCATGGTACACTTTCTATCATCCTAACCTGGGATATGTCAGTTTCTGTGAGGAGTAGATTAAGTAGACGAGACTTTTGAGAATTGACAGTTGTGGAAGTTAAAGTTCAGAGCTTGAATATATGGATCTCATTTTGTATGTGATGGTGGAGCGCATTGGCATCGCAATGATCTGTTTGTTGAATGACATACCTTTTTTGTCCTGGTAAGGAATCACTTGTACTCCAAAAAAGTGCAAACTAAATTGTTTTTCTAATGGCTAGTTTGGGCACACAGCGCATGCCTAAGGTTATATTTTAGCAATTCAGAAGATTCTACAGTTTCTTTAGATTATTGCAACTCTTTCAATTTCTCCCTTAATTAAAATATCTTTTCTTTTGTGTTTTCATTTTGATAAGTCTCTCTGTGTAATTATGTGTGATTTGATTAAGTTTAATTATTCAAGTATTTTCAACGTGTCTATTTGCAATGAAAAGTCTCTAGTTTCTTTAATTGGGCATGTCTTGTGTGATGATGACCTTTTTTTACAAAATGAAAAAGAAAGGAGTTTTTTTCTTTTTCTTTTTTGGATTATTCAATGTAGGGTTGAATTTCTGGGGTGGAATATTGATTTTGAGGGGTGAACTTCCTCTCCCCCTCAAGATACTCCTCTTGGAACCTCGATAAATCTCAACCATTGATAAAAATCTCGTTTCCAATGTAATTTCAGCAGAGAATTGAGAAGTAAAACCATCAGGACCTGGATTTGCCCCCTTATTTCCTGAAGGACCTTCTTATCCTCCATAGCTCCAACTGTTTCAATCAATAGCTACTTCTGATATTTGTTAACTTGAATACTGCAGCCAATTCATTCCTCCTGAAAGTTTTACTTGAGCAATTCACATCAAAATCTAGGAGCTTTGATAAAGCTTGATAGCTTCCTGGGGTACATCGACGTACCCATCAAATCTTTGTCCCTTCTCAGTTGAGGGCTCTAATTGCTTCTTCAAGTTCCCTACTAAGACAACCCTGAAGATGGGTTCAACTTTAAGTTGCCTTCATAATTTTCCTCTCTCCACAATTACCTGTACCATATATGACAGTCAAAGGAAAGATCATTTCTCTGTAATTGAGCAACCGTGCTGTTGACTATCAATAAACAAACAGCTAACCTAAATTTGAACTCAAAAGAATCAAAATCCTGCCAGACCTATCACAATTAAAGTTGTGATCCAATGACCGAGCAAAATGGTGAGTGAACGATTTTCAAAGCTCTAGACTCTTGAATCTAGTTTGTAGCGGGCAAAAGAACTTTAATATAAAGATGAGAAAGAAATTAGAGAACCTACGTATTTGCACAGGTGCTTACTAAATGGAACACTTGAGTGTCATAATTTTGATAATGTACAGCTTCTGTTGGTTTTAGGTGATGATGCCTGGAAGAGCTTGTTGGAAAACCCAGAAAAGTGGTGGGACAACAGATCAAACAAGGTAATACATTGACTTCTGAGGCATCAAAATGACAAGTAACTATTTTAAGCCAGGATCCCTGCTTGTTTTCTTACCAGCCTCTGTCATGGTCCTTCATTTTCACAGCTTAAGGAAAAGTCCCCCGACTTCAGGCATAAAGAGACCAGGCAAGGCCTTTGGCTGGATGGCTTGCCCTCTTGGGTACTAGCCAAGTTGCCTCCGATTAAAGCTCATGAAGGTGTGGCTCCAAACAAGAGTAATAATGTGCTCTCTTGATCAATGCAAGTAGGGAAGAAATTCAGGAGGAAGTTGAGTCTGATGACTCGATTCCTAGTTGGTAAGGCGTACAAATTATCAAAGGTTGTTGGATCATGAGAAACTTATGCTTGACAGATTTGGCCTGTCATCATTGCTTGGTCCAGAAGCTGCATTACAGGTTATTTAATAAAAATAAGAGTTCTTTTGGCTGAAACTGCGGAAAAGGTTTGAATCATTGTAGATTTGGACGTGTGATGGTAATCAACGCTGTTAGCTTCCTATTGAACAATAGCATTTCCCTTTTCTCCTCTTGTTCTTTTTTTATTTTTCTTTTTGCCTATTGTGTACATTGGTGAATATATTGATATTAAAGAGACAATTACATTGGTGATAAGCGTTATTCTGGAGGAATCTATCAATTAATATTAGCAAACTGTATAATATGTTGGTAATATAACCGAGGACAACTGTGAGTCTCCTTTAGTCCTATTGCATGCGTGCTTCTGTGGAGATGGGACTTTATAATATCTAGTGCAGTTGTTCGGTCACCCGTTGAAGATGTGTTTCCAAATGAGAAAGGAGTCTATTTTACCAAAGCAAGTTGTCGAAGCTATGGAGCAAAAGCTCTATGACTTTCTTTTGGGGACGCTAAGGCTGATAAACTTCATGGAGCAAGAGTTGCTTGGGAGATTGTACGTCCCTCCATCCCAAGACACATTATCTTCTGCTTGGTCTCTAAAAATAGATTTACCTACAGAAGATCAATAGGCTATCGAAATGGGTACCGACCAAGAACTGCTTTGAAGGATGTCGTGAGAATCATGCGATAATCTCTCCCTTGTATTTTTCCCCCTTTATGCTAAAATTTGGTCCAGATCACTTTCACTGAGTGGAATTTCCTGTAAATACCGCTGGCAGACGGAGTTCAACTGAGCGGAGAGAGCTTCAAGAGAAATGATTTTTAGGCGCGGCTTTCTCTTCCATATATGGAAAGCTAAGAAAGTGAAATCTGCACCAGTCTGGTTCTCGTAGCGATGTGGATTCCACTCTTCATTCTATTGTCTCTATCATGTGATTCAAATTTAGTTTTCATAAGAAGTTTAAAACCAAGGTTTAGTTTTCACCTCAAATATGTTTAACAAAAGAGAACCGACATATTAGACTACATTCATCATATAAACTGGAAAAAAAAAAAAGTAGTGAATTTTATTATTTCAGTATTGATTCTTGATGTGAGAAAAAGTCAGGATGTTATAAGATTATGGGATGACCCGGGTGTCCGTTGAACTTCACCTCATAATTTAGTATTGTCTCTGAACATTTTTTTTCATTTGATATAGTTTTCAAACTTCCAAAGGTCGGCGTAGTCTAGTGCCTTCGTAAATAAAAACGATGGTGGTGTGTTTCACTTGTTCAATGGACGGTCCAAATGATCTCATGTTACCTTCTTTTTCTTCTCCTTGCAATGACTTCCAATTTTTTCGTTGAAAGAGTTCTACTAGCTGCCTTGTCGACATTGCCACTGCTGCGGTTTGCCACCACTGACGTTCAAGTACCATTGCCACCATCAAACTTGGCTGCTAATAGCCGTTGCCAATCACAAACGACAACGACAGGAAAGGAGGAAGAAAGAACTTATCCAAACAGAGGATAGATCGTAATTATGGTAACAAGGCACCGGACTACTGTAAATGTATTATAAATTTTAACTTTTGAATTTAGCATGTAATTATTATTTAGGGTTAATATCACAAAAAATTCTAAATTAATATATTTGTGATAAATATTCTTCAAAATAAAAAATTTCAAATTGCTATATTCGTGATAAATACACGATAAATCTTAACTTTTGAATTTATTGGGTAATTATTATTTATTATTATTGTCAAGATATATCTAAATTTTGCTTACTGACTCAAAAGTTACATATTTGGAGAAGGATTATATTTCAACTTTCTTCTTACCCTTTTCTCGTGGATCATTTTTGTAGTGGTTAACAACGTTGTGAAAAGGGGCTGAGGCAATAGCCCGGTGTCGCGTTGCCAAGAAGATGACGGTGCATTGTCCAAAGCTGAAGACTTTGAATGGGACTTGTCCTATGGAGTACGAGGTTGGAGCAATTGCTAATTAGCGTTAAGCTTCAGAAACCGCGCGCATGTCGCCAAGTAGTGATCGGAGAAGGAGTTTGAATGAAAGAAGAGCCGTCTATGTGGAATGAACAAGCTCAGACCTTTGCTGGGCAAAGGCTTGACGCCCTCAAGGCCGCCGCCGCCGCCCCCCGCCGCCGCATCTTCGACGCGTTCGCTGAACGCCACCATCAATCGTCTGTCATCACAAGGGGCTCATCGCGACGTCCTTCTCGCTTTCTCTTCCATGCGCATCAACAGAGTCCCTCCCGATCCTCACACATTCCCAAGCGTCCTCAAGGCCTGCACTCATCTGGACCTCTACCCACTTGGCCTCTCGTTTCACCAGTGCCTAATCGTTCATGGGTTTGCTTCGGATGCTTATATTGCCTCTTCTTTGATCACGTTCTACGCGAAGTCTGGGCAAGTGCGTAGTGCTGGCAAGGTGTTCGACTTAATGCCTGAGAGGAACGTCGTTCCTTGGACTGCCATAATTGGATGTTACTGCAAGGCAGGTGATGTAGATGCGTCGATTGATCTGTTGAATGATATGCGTCACGAAGGAGTGGAGCCCAGCTCGGTGACAATGTTGGAGGTGCTTGCTGGTGATTTGGAGCTTATAAGAGTGCAATCTTTGCATTGTTGTGCACTAGTATATGGTTTTGGGTCGGATGTAGTCTTATTGAATTCTTTCTTAAATGCTTATGGTAAATGCGGAAGCATTGATGATGCAAAGGCTTTGTTAGAACTTATGGATCAAAGGGACATTGTCTCGTGGAATACTTTGGTCTCGGCATATGCTCGAATTGGTAATTTTGAGGAAGTAATGCATCTCTTGACTAGAATGAAAGATGAAGGTGTGGAACCAGGCCAGCAGACTTTGGGTTCTTTATTGTCTGCAGTGGCAGCACATGGTGATCTTTATTTGGGAAAGGCGGTGCATGGGCAGATTTTAAGAGCTGGACTCGAAGTGGATGCTCACATTGCATCTATTCTTGTAATTATGTACTTAAAATGTGGTAACCTGGATGGCGCATTTCGAACATTTGAGCTGGCCCATGATAAGGATTTTGTTCTATGGACTGCATTGATTTCAGGACTTGTACAGAATAATAATGCTGATAAGGCACTACTTGTCTTCAAATCCATGTTAGAATCCGGTGAAACTCCCTCCACTGACACAATAGCTTGCACCCTTGCAGCTTGTGCACATATGGGTTCCTATAGTTTGGGAACCTCCATTCACGGTTACGTGTTGCGGCGAAGAATTCCTGTAGAGCTTGCTGCACAGAACTCACTAGTTACAATGTATGCAAAATGTAATCATGTAATGCAAAGTCGTGCTGTTTTCGATAATATGGAGAAGAAGAATTTGGTCTCTTGGAATGCGATTCTAGTTGGTTATGCTCAGAAAGGCCAGCTATCTGAGTTATTCACCATGTTCCATGCTATGAGGGAGGCCCTTCAGTTACCTGATCCAATTACTATTGTATCTCTTCTCCAAGCTTGTGCTTTAGTGGGGGCACTCCATCAGGGAAAATGGGTCCACAGTTTCATCCTAAGAAGTTGCTTTGAGCAATGTATTGAGGTTGAAACTGCTTTAGTGGACATGTACGCTAAATGTGGGGACCTGGATAATGCTCAGAAATGTTTTGATAGAATGTCACAACATGATCTCGTTTCCTGGGGAGCAATCATTGGAGGATATGGATCTCATGGGAAGGGTGAAACTGCACTGAAAATTTATTCGGAGTTTCTTCATAGAGGTTTTCAGCCAAATGATGTGATTTTCCTCTCCATACTCTCTGCTTGTAGTCATACTGGGCTTGTCAACCAAGGGCTCAGCTTATTTAAATCAATGACTGAAGATTATGGTATTGTACCTAGACTTGAGCATCACGCTTGCATAGTTGATCTTCTATCTCGAGCTGGCAGGGTGCATGAGGCATATGCCTTCTACAAGAGAACATTTCCTCGACCTTCATTTCATGCGCTGGGCATACTCACTGATGCTTCTCGAGTTAGTGGCGATGTAGAACTTAGTGAAATTATTGCTGGAGAGATGTCCATGTTGGAACCTATTGATGCTGGATGTTACGTGCAACTGGTGCATAGCTATGCATCATTGAATAGATGGGATAATGTGGGTGAGTCATGGGCCCAAATGAGGTCTCTTGGCTTGAAAAAGCTCCCTGGATGGAGCTTCATTGAGCTGTATGGGAAAGTAACAACATTTTTCAAAGATCATGTTTCACATCCTCAATTTGAGGAGATTGTGTGGTTGTTAAAAACCATGAGCTTGGAAATGAAAAAGAAGGACTATAGTTTAAAAGTTGCAAGTGATTCTCAGCACATCTCTGATAGTGCTAGGTAGACTTTATGGGTGGTATTAAAGAATATTTAGAAATTTATCGGAAGATAAGGAGCCTGAAGATGTCTCCCCACATCCCTAATTCAGCTTTCATTCTATTTGGCGTCACTATGCCTAAGAAAGCTAGTATATCACGTGTTACATTTCTTTATCAGATGCATCTCAAGCTTTTTGGAGCTGTTGACACCTAGCAACTATCTAACCTGTGTAGCTTCATGTCACCAGACAACACCTAAATGGAGAACCAGTTTTGAGCCATGGAATTTTGTGGGCATAAGATGTTGTGGACTATTAGGAAAAGACCTAGAGTGTAATAATTTTCCCACAGTGCATATTAGAAGAATTTGCCCCTGGTAAACTTCACTGATTGGATCCCCTGGAGTGGAATGTCACCTAATATTGAAGACGATTTAATCATCCCCCAATCATGAGAAAGAAATCAGCCTACTTGGTATGTGTAGTTCACTTGAAGCATCAAGATTGGAATAGATGCTGCAGCAAGTGAACAAATACGGGCCCTTCTGCTGAGCTTGTTAATGCTTCTAAACTGATCAAGAAATTACTCCAGGTTTTGAGTGGTTCTTCTTGTTTTTTGTCATTGGGAGTGCGGTTTCTGTAAATATAGTACATGAAACTGTAATTTCCCTAGCCCTAGATGCAGAATGGATCTGACTGAACCTTCATTTTTTCATCATTGTTCTTCAGGGGTTTGTCAAAATGGTTGGTGAGCATGGCGATCGGCTCTTGGGGGACAAACCACCGAGTATTGAGTCTTAACATCTAGGTCGGTTCTCAAAGACCCAAGACAGTTACTTCTGGATGAAAGGCATGGATGCTCTAGATTGAACTGAGACGACTGTGTTCTAAGCTCTGGACTAAGTTATGTAAAACCTAACAGCTCATTGTAGCTTATCTTCTAAGTACAGTGGGGGATTAGGTCATATTGCGGTGATTCCTTGTCGATAAAGGTAGATGTTATGATCATTTGTCTGACCAAGCTGAATACTCTACATTAATGAGAAAGTGCTTTATGAACAGGAAGAAGTAAAAGCTTTTAGATTTTCGATGCTTTTATATATTCTAATGTCAATATTATTATCAGGGGCACTGTTTCTATCTCTCCCAAATAAAGTTTACAGATTATTAGCGTCTCATCACTATCTCTAATATTGGCAACCATAGGAATTATTATGGTTCGTGATTGCATTCTAAGTCTTGGTCATTCACAGGTCCTAATGGAGTGTCTCCACTTATGCCGTTGCAAGGACCAAACAATATCTCCACAAAGAGCAACACAGGATCAAGACGGGCCAGAACTTATTATGGACTGGGGAAGGCGTTCAAGTTAGCATGTATTGTTCCTCCAATCCAAAAGTGGAGGTCGTCAGGCTTTGAATACTAATGCTGTCACTCTTTTTTGGAGTGTGTATGCCGACGGGAATTGGCAGACCTTTGGTAGTGCTTCTGGAAGTTCCCTTGCATGATCTGGCTATTTGAACGAGCCGGAGACATTATTGGGTTATATTATGCACAAATTCATTGTGTAGGGTAAAAGGAAAATACATTCTTATACATCTATTGCAAGATCTGAATATCCAAAGTCATGGAAGTTGGATTGTTGACTTGGTTCGAACTGTGCCTTAGGTAATGAATTCTTGAAAAAGGGATGACTGCTTTCTTCACACGACCTGCCTGGATAATTGCTATTGCCAAATCATAAAACTGCAGTAATTATGAATACACGATGTCATGGCGATCCTATGAAGTCAGTAATTAACAGCATGGTATAATTAAGGATATGTTTTCGTGCATATCAATCATAGGATTGCAATAGACTAATCAAAACAGTTTGACAAAATTTAAGCACTTCTCCTTCTACGCAACTGCAGAAAAACTTTGGAGAAATAAAAAATTTTAAGAACCTCAGTTCTGAGAACATTTAAATGGTCTTCAAATGTTCTTCTTTGACTCTATAAATGTTTACTGTCCTGAAACCCTAGTCGGCTACCTGGCTGCGTGCAAAAATTTTCCAATAAACTTTCAAAATCCCCTCTCGTGTGTTAAGTCCACTAAGAAAAAGTCACAGGAAAAGGCAAAGTAGCAAGGTTCACCGGCCCTACATGACAATATTTTTTTCTTAGTTTTATCTAGTAATGTTTCCCCTCAATTTCTTTCATTTTCACAACTTGCTTTCATCTCCATAAAAACTCTAGTTTTGGCTAATGGTATACATTCTCTTCTCTGTAAAAGTCCTGCCTATATACTACTCCTTTGAAGTTCATTCTGTCTTTCTCTTGCTTGTAAATTGTGCAACAAAAATGAGGGGAGAGTCATGAAACCAGCTTCCTCCTTATTTTCTGCTTGATGAGTCCCCTTTTCTAGCATCCCTCTGTTAACTCTCAAATGGTTTTCTGGTTTGCTGCTTGTCCTACTATATCATTGATTACAGTCAAATTCTACTTCTTAACGCAACTGTCAGACTTTCGCTTACGAATTTCGTTACTTCTGATGCAAACGTTCTCTAATATTACGGACCCCAAGAAGAAAACATAAAAGAAGAAGCAGTTGTCATGTCACAGTGTGGCCAAAAAGTTTGTGTCAGCGCTATGGTGTTCATCATGCCGATGAGTTGATGCATAATTTTGCCATTCCATATTTGAACCTGCTTTGGAATTAGGTTCTCCTTCCTTTCCCTCCATATATGAATAACCAGTTACTCTACTAAAGTTCTATTGTTCAGGCTTTTTAATTGGTGAATTATAGCGGAAGATTTCATTTTCTGCCTAGACAACGATGGATAATGAGAAAGATGGAGATGAACACTCACGAACAGAGTTAATAGATGAGCTCAAAAGTCGATCCCCGGCACTGGAGACAGAGAAACAAGATTCAAGTGATTCCAATGATTAAGAGGAACTTTTCCTTTAGAGTACCGTTTTACAAGCTTTTCTCGTTCGCTGATCCGGTGGACTATGTTTTAATGCTCTCTGGTTCTATTGCTGCGGTTGGGTGTGGCATCAGCATGCCCCTCATGACTCTATTATTTGGACAACTGGTCAACTCTTTCGGCAACACCGGAAATACCAAAGAAGTGGCAAATGCAGCTTCCAAGGTTATCCCAGCAATTCTCATTGGACAATGATAGTATTTACATAAAAATACTTAGAATTTTGGATTAAGGATTGTGGGTGCTACTATAATTATCGAAACTTTCCAAAAACCTTAAGAACGTATTCACTTGAAAAACTTAAAAAGTTGAAAACTTAATTGCTTATGCCGAAAGTTGGAGAACTTAGGGTGAGTTTGGGAGAGTTTTGGGGAATTGCCATTAGGTAAATGCTAAGGATTTAAAACTTAAGGGTTTTTATGAAATACAGATAGCATTTATCCCTAGGTATAGGTATGATTTAAAGAGAAAAATGAAACTCTGGCTTAGCCACACCTGATAGCCAGGTGTCACGGTCACAAGGTTCCCGCAACCGAGGACCGTGCATGATTTAGGAAGACGTCAAATGGTTTCCACTAGAAATTCCGGAAGGTTCCCAAGGACAAGCGAAATGGTAATTGCCCTAGGATCTAGAACTCTCCTAGCATAAATGTCGGTAGTTGGTAGGTTAGAAGGTACGATCGTCCGCTGGATGTAATCTCGATTAATGGATGTAATTCGAGGGACTCAAGTATAAGAAGGTGTCCTCTTCATTGTAATCATCCAACCATTTCATAATCTAAGTTCCATTCTCTCATAACTACTTTCTTTAGAAATTTTCTCTCTAAAATCCGAGTAAGCAAGTGAGGATCGATCCAAGTAAGACTTGGCTTAGGCGCAAGCTTGGCTTAGGTGCTCTAAGTCGCCGCACAATGTCGATCCTAAATGATTAGCCCGTGACAAGTGATATTAGAGCAAGAAGGGAGATCCGTTTCAAGAGATCAAGGAGCACCAACTGTTCGGAGCATAGAGCAATACTTTGCATGTTGATTGCTTTGGTGCTATCAGCATCCAAGACTAGACAACGAAGGTAAGAACTACTTCAATGTTCCTAACTGATACCGCAATACTTTAGTGGCGCAATAGGTGCAACGAGACCAAGCACAGCGCTAATCCATGAACACATGGGATGATTCCTAAAGGAGTTTCAAGACTACCTCTTCCCCAAGTTTGCTCAACAAGAAGCCAGCTCCATTGCCTCAAACAAAGAGAGACAATCCGAGAGAGTACGTGAAGGAATTCACCGAGCTCAAGCGTCGGGACATGAAGAGTCTCACTAGGGCGCTAAGCGTGGCCAATTCTCTTGTCAACTTCACCAAAGTTGATCCATCAAAGAACCGAGCAAGGGATTGGTGGTCAAATTGATCTTCCAGAGATGAAGGTGGAGACACTCCAAGCCATGGGAGAAGGAACATCCAAGCCGTTCTTCTGAAAGGATTGACCCCAAGTGGACTCCAAGTAAGTTCAACCAACCCCACCATCTCCTTGCTTCATTTGCAAAGGTTCACATTGTCAAAAGTGCCCGAAGAAGGGCAAGATCAATGCTCTCATTACCATAGGAGGAGGAGCCCAAAGAAGAGGAGGCAAATCCAGCTAGGAACTGCGAAGTATCTCAATGTTGTCCAAGCCTCGCTGCCCAAAAAGAAGGAAGCCACCCAAACACGAACATGTTTTTCACGGAGATCGATGGCCAAGCTCTATATGCCTTGGTTAACATGGATGCTTCCAACATGTTCATGTCCACTGAGATAGCTAAGACCTTGGGACTTCGCATAGAGCCAACCAGGAAATCCTTCAAGATCGTCAACTCCAATGGCCTCAAAGGTGTAAGCTCAACTCCTGACATGGACATCCAAATCGGTATCTCCCCTTGAAGGTGTAGACTCAAATCCTGACGCGGATGTCCAAATTAGTAATTCTCTCTTATTTTGGGCATACAATTCTTCCATAGTGTGAGGTCTATAATCGACATGAGGACCAAGTATCATCATCATGGACCCGCAATGTCCGACGATGATCCCAATGATCAAGGGGTGATAAACACCAAGACCATTGCTGCAATCCAACACCTAGAAAAAGATCTAAAGGCCAAGAAGGGCACGATCGAGTCACAACCGAAGCTGCAACCCTTGGAGAAGCCGCTTCTACTCCAACTAGTGACATGCTGATCCAAGCACTCTTCCCCGAGTAGAGTACTTGCCATGTGCCAAGCCCGAGCCAAAAATGGAGCCGTATTGTCCACCGATCTAGAGTCACAAGACCAAGCGGAATGAGCCAAAAATGGAGCCGTATTGTCCACCGATCAAGAGTCGCAGGACCAAGCGGAATATGAAAAAGAGAGCTCAAGCTCGTGCCAAGAAGAAGACCACTCCCTAAGCCCAAAGCGCCGAGGATGTCGCTCAAATGAGTGGGAGAGAATGTCCTAGTCACGAGGTTGCCGCGACCAAGGCACCATGCATGATCGAGGAATTAAAAATTTCGGAAGGTTCCTAGGGACAGGTAAGATGGTAATTGCATTGGGAACTAGAACTCTCCTGACATAAATGTTGGTAATTGGTAGGTTAGAAGGTACGATCTCATCCATCGGACATAATCTCAATCAATGGTTATAATCCAAGAGCCTCAAATATAAGAAGAGGTGCCCTCCTCTTCATTGTAATCATCCAACCATTTTTCCATTCTCTCAAAGCTTCTTTCTCTAGAAACTCTCTCTCTAAAATCCAGGTGAGTGAGCGAGTGAGCAATTGATCTGCCTAAGACTTGGCTTAGGTGCCTCGACGATCCAAACGATCCAAAAGAGCCTAAGTTGCTACACAATCTCGATCCCAAACAATTGGCCCATGACACATGGCTCAAGATACCTACCTTAGGCGTAGAGCCGTCAAAGGTCATACGACCTTGGATGAGCCACCCTAAGGTTTCAAGGCCCTACGACACCATGCCAAGGTTGCAAAAAAACCCTCAAGTGAGGCTCACTAATTTAAAATCTAGCTTGTGGATAGTTTTTTTTTTTTTTTTTTTTTTTTGGTCGGTTCAACTTTGCTCCTACTTTAATTTTTATTCTTAGACTTTTGTCTTACATCCTTGTAGGATACAGAAGTCAAACCCACACTCAAAACAAAATCGTCCTCCCAACCCTCTTAAAAAGGTAAGGATTTAAACCCTCCATTTCCTCTTCCTATATGAGAAGGGTGGCCATTAGGACAAATCGTACTGGTTACTCGTGGACAATCTAGGTTCACCTACAATGTCACTACAATGTCACGCAAGACTACACGGTAAAATGTTGAGAGCAAAATTGAAATTTAGAAAGTTTAGCAAAAGGAAAGTTGAAAAACAAAAATCCATTGAAGATTTGCTCAAAGCCAAAGCTAGTAGGATTTGCATTAAGTTAAAAGGCTTTTTACAAAAGCTGCCTTTGGTTCAAACGCCTTTGAAATTTTCTTGTCAAATAGCTTAATTTTCGCAGCCAAAGCCCATTTCCAAAGACGAACTAAGTCATTCGACATCCTTGGCCACCTTCTTCACACTCACACAAAACCTATTTAAATTTAGACAAACTACAAAATCCTAGTACCATGCGATCGCACCTGTGGCAATTCCACCATATTCCCCACGAATGCAATGAAGCCTGTCGAGATTCCATGTCTTAGTTAATCAAAAGAGAACCACATTCCTCCACCACCATGCACAATGATATTGATGAACTGAATATCTCTATTCTGATACATTATCAAAAGGCATTCTTATCCAGACAACAATATCAAACTCTCCCTCCCTCTCTGAATTACAAGAACAGCATTGTAGAATAAATCAGGAGTCATCGCTTGACCTTGTTTGCTTTCAGAATCCCGAGTAGCAATGAATAAGGAACTTGAATGCGAAGCAAAGTTAATACTAGCAAAAGGTCACAACGTCGGAAATCAGCCGCCAGAGTCAAACCTGTACATAATCAAGCATACCAAAGGACATATCAAAATATCCACAGGAGATTAGCTTTCAATTGTCAACAGCTGGCATCAAACTGACAAGACCTCAAATTTTCATTTTGAAGCAAAAATCACCGTCTGCTTGTCACCACTTCAACCAGCAAATCGAACAAAAAATCTGGCTCCTTTAGTAGCACGGAAGCTTGCACTTGCTGATGGTATGACTCCTTCCCAAACTCTTAGGAGGGCAACCTAACGGAAGCTGCATGTGCTTTTCAATGTAATTGACAGCTATAAGACAGAGCCCATGAGGTGGGGCAGACAACGAATATTTGGCTAACTCCTTCCGGTCCCGAGATGCTAGAATCATGGGAACAATACCAGGAGGTATTGCTTCCTTTCCGATTTGTATAAGCAGAGCAGCCTTCACATGCAATTAAAACAGAGTCAGAATTGCAAATCCCAACCTCCATGAACAAAACTAATTTTAGCTACTCTCTACTTTTATAAATTGTTGGACATCATTGTCCTTCAATGCAATTGAACTGTTTCAGAGATTCAGCTATACAATGAATGTACTAGACAAAAATATTTAAATCTAGAATAGGGAGTACTTTCATTTACCATGTTCCGCACTTGTCTATACATAAATCCAGAACCTTCAACCTCTATCTGTAAAAGAGGTCCCTAACAAAATATTCACAGATTAACAACTATCCTGAAAATGAAAAGGTAAAGGAAATCATAATAGAGCAACAAGCAGTTGTAAAGAGATATAAATGCTTTCTCAGATATTTAATACCCAACCAGCTCAGCAGAAATCTGAATGAGATAACTATAGATTACCTTTTCAATGACATCAAAACTGAATATATTTTTGACAGGATTGGGTGCTCGATCATTGCGTGATGCATTTGCAAAAGCAGAAAAATCATGTCTTCCAATAAAATATTTAGTGGCTTCTTTCATTGCTTCTGGGTTTAGCTTGTAAGCACTGTGATAAGCATAGTACCGCTGAAATGGGTCCATGACAGTATCATTGTATATTTTGTAGTGATAAATCTTGCTTCTCACGGAAAATCTGGCATGAAATTCAGGCACTGCAGGGCTAATCTCTCTTACACGGATATCAGATGGAAGAAGACCATTAAGAGCAGCATGGAGGTGATCCAAGCTGTCATAATTAAAAGGTGTGACAAAGTGTGCTACCTGAAAAGTCAATGACCAGAAAGTTTGTCCTTGACATTTGATGGGTGGATCGTGTTTAAACTTCATTAGCACAAGAATGCCTGACCTGACCCCAGGCATGAACTCCTGCATCTGTTCTGCTTGCACCAACCAGAAGGAGATCCTCCCTTTCCACCTTTGTGATTCGAGTCAAAGCTTTTTCCATGATACATTGTATGGTGGGTGGAGATTGCTGATATTGCCAGCCTGATAGTAAAGTGAACAGTACTATAAGCGAAAGAATTACCAGCGGAGAGATCACGTTCATTCATTGATATAGTAAAGTAAGAATGCATATAACTGACTGACATGTTCTCATGGGCTATCATGTCGGCCAAAATTAGAGATCTTATCATAAGGCTGTCCAATCCTACAATCAACTAGCCATAAACAACCCTAGTAGCTTCAGAATTATATGCTAGTTGGGATTGACAAGAAATTGAGAGTCATGTTATGGGATCTTGAAGGACTGACCATGATCAAAATTGCTTGGCTTCAAATTAGGCTTTCTCAACAACATTTGACTAAAGTTAGGCCCAATTTCTCATGTATCTACACCCTTATATGCTTGAGACCAATTCTTAGGGCAACATTGACAGATTAGGGCATGTTAATCAAAATAACAGATTCTCCTAGTGACTGGTGAGATCAAAATAACAAAGACCGTCAGCCGATGGCCTTCCTCTTTGCCTGCTCAACACAATTAGCAGCATCGTTTTTCATGGTGTTGTAAGTAGCACGACACCGACACGCGACGTGCGACATGACAACACGTCATTTCTCAAAAATAGAAAATTTCAACATGTTGGGATAAGTTATGTATTAAATGAATTTTTTTATAGATACATGATAAATTATCATTTTTATGATTATTTAAATCAAATTAATTTGATTCAAATTCATAAATAATTAAATAATAAAAAATAGCCTAAAATGAATTAACACTAATAACATCAATAAATCTATTCATAAAAAATTGGAAAGATATATTCGTAGGACATGTGCCCCCAGGTTTGGGGACATGTTTCCGACTTTAACAAAAGTTATCGATAAAACTAATGACTAACAAGAGACTAGAGTCAACTTATTTTAATAAATCTATGATCTTCTAGAATGACAAAATTATCATTATTCAACATTTAGTGCTTTAATTTCCCGATATCATTTTTTAGCCCAACCCATTTATTTCACTCTCTCATTTCTTCCCCAGCACCACCTGTCACTTCCTTTCTTGAAATCACCCTCCCCCTCCTCCCTCCCAAAAGAATAAAAAAGAAAAAAGAAAAATCAATCCATTGCCTTCTTCGACAACCCTCATTTGTAGACACGCCCCAAAACCCCCTCCCTCTCCGCAATTTACGCCAAGTCGAACTCAGAGGTGACGAGCATTGATGCTGTCTCGTCGCCACCGTGGTCCCCTCTACTACATCTAAAGCCCCTCCAACCACAAGGCCAAGAAGATGTCCTATTGCTCGAGCCCAGCAGGCTCCCAGAACTACCCGTACTACCACTGCTCCCCATCCATCACTCCCACGAGTTCTCCACCTCCCGCTTCTCCGCCTCCCTCAAGAACACCAACCTCGCCACTTTTATGGCGGCGTGTGACAAAAGCTGTAGGAATTCCTCAAACCCTGTGCGTGTCAAAATCGCATGTTAAAATTCCAAACTTGCATGTCGGAGCTTGACGAGAGAGTTGACCACATGTCAGATTTTCCAACACCTATTGATCGCATGTCCAAACGTGTCCGAGCGTGTCAAACACATGTTAGGGTGTCAAACACCAACACAGAGGCTCCCAGAGAGTGTCCGTGCTTCCTAGGTAGTGCTTTCTCTTTCCCCACTTATTCACTACCTTTTAAGAAATGACAACATATCTTTGGACTTTGGCAATTTTAAGCTATGTTTTCCATTACTGGAGTTTGGAATTTGTTGTTTTGCCATAGCTTTCTTGGAGTTATTGTAGTAGAATATCTATCAAGCTTCTAGATATTTGTTAAATTAATTGTGTTACATTCTTATTTAAGTTTCATGTTGTGTTTATATCTGCTTCTAGATATTTGTTAAACTAATTGTGCTACATTTTTATTTAAGTTTCATGTCATGTTTATATTTTCTTAGATAGAGTTTTTCTCTTAAGTTGGAGAGACAGAATGCAAGAATTCAAATGTTGAGTTCTCTTGAAGGACATCTACTTAATGAGCCAAACAGCCATACCAGAGATTGCTAAAAGTTTATGGTTTAGGTGTTAATATGATGAGCCCGTACAATCTCATAATTTCCTGCGTTAGATTCTCGATAACCCCAAAAGCATAGTACTCAGGGTGCAGAATTTAACGATGTTGGGATGAATGCATTCTAACATCAATATCTAAAACATGAAACTAACTCCACACAGCAATATGAAATATCCCACACGGAGATTTTTTATCACCAAATGTACAATATATGATGATGACTCCTTCAACCTAATGAAAAGAACATGGAAAAGTCATCAACGACACTATTTAAAAGCTTGAGTTTTGCAGAAATGAAGAAACTAATGGTATCCTCATTTTAGTTCCTAGAAGCTTCCTATTTTTCCTGCTGATTCTGTCTTGTAAAAGTTAACAATGAGCTCAACAGGGTGTGCTAGCACAAGATCCAATATTCAGGATGGTGAAACAACATATATCAGCTTAAAACACGCAATCACTCTTTCCCCCAACAAACAATACCTGAACAACATCAAGGGACAGCCAAAAAGGAAAGGGGAAAAGCTAAATCAAACACACAAAAAGGTGCGTCGCCATATTATCCCCAGATTATTACTCACTATGATCAAAGCAAGAAGAAAGCCAAAACCTTGCATCATTGCTTCTCACGCAATGAAAAGAGGTGCACAGGAGGAACCAACAGCTAGCCAGCGAGAACAACACGAATATAAGCAAGATTTCGACACTCGTTATCACTGAGACATAACATCAGACACTTGGGAGGCAAGAAACGGGGACCTGCGTAGTGGGTGCCGTCGTATGCTATCACCAAACGCCACTTGTAACCCGCCACACTCGTTTTCGCCTGGCAATCGAAATTACCCAAACATCAGCTTCCATTTGCCCAAACGGTACTCTACAAGACAACACACGCAGAGAGATACAGAGAGAGAGAGAGAGGGAGCAAACCATGTCGACGCAGTCACTTGCGGTTGAAGAGGAATTGCCGTTGAGGTGCAGAGGAGGAGGAGGAGGAGAAGGAAGGCCCACTGCATGGCTCATCATCCTCAAGCTCAACATTCACGACTTCCCCACAACAACACCCACGACCTTGGGGAAGAAGACGAGTTCTGCTTCCCTCAGAGCAGACTGATCTTCGACGGGTGGGCTCGGAATTTGCAGGTTCTCACGGCCCAGTGGGCTCTCAGCGTCCTCGTTGGCCCGTCTTAGTCTCGGAGAAATTCCATGCTCCGCGACGCCGATCGACATGAGAAAAGCCCATTCTTCACGGCCTAATAGTAATGGGCTCTCTCTCTCTCGCCCCTGCATTTTTGTTCTCTCTTTTGTTCCTTCTTCTTCTTTTTCGTGGATTTTCCTTTGCCTTTTACTTGACCGAACTAAATCACAGTTAGTCAAAGTAATTAGTTTCGACATTTTTGAACATTAAAGACTGCTAATGTCACTAGTGAAGTCACCATGACGAAGTTCACGATTAGAAATTTTAATTGCTCGGATCAAGCGAAGTTGATAGCTCGACTACATTAAAAATATCAAAAGCCAGATTACTTAATCATATTATGAACCGAGCAACGAGTCTCAGTATTCGCTGGTGAGAACAGTAAGAAAAAGTTCCATGAATGGTTCATTAGAGGAAGATATGTTCTCGAATAAAGAGAAATAACCCAATTTTCATAATTCTTTAGCCAAATTGAATTTTATTTTTATTTTATTTAGCCAAAAATCGATACATTTGTCACAACGAAAAACATAGGACATGTGACTATGTGAGACCTCTAATTCAAAGGGGTCTAGTTTTAACGTGGTGTGACAATGTCCAAATCTATAGGACACATATGGTCATCAACATCGATGCTATCCAATTAGCACAACCATTGGTACTCCTCCTCCTCATTATCAAGTACAACCAAAAAATTCTTCGTAAGTTTCCCAACTTCTCTAAATTCCAAATCTACTGATATAAGCATCCATCCCTTACTCATGTCATGCTTCCTAACATCTTTACAACCGAACACGCAATCAAATTGATAACATACGTCCTGCTTTCTAGATAAATCAAAGCATCACGCGACAGTCACAGGATCGAACACCCTTGCAAGTTGCAATTCCAATCATCATCACATGCATAACACGACGGATACACAGACAATTGGGCACGCATCATGCCGCACCGCCGCATGATCGTGACATGGGCGCGACATCGCAGCCCCAACTGCGACGACCGTGACCGCACGACTGGACCCCAAGAGCCCAAGAGGGCCACATCCCCTGGGTGGCCCTGTATAGCCAGAGTAGCGACAGCCTAGCGAACCTTTGTGTGGGTAATCCGGCTTCCTTCCTGTCCTGTCCTGAAAAGGAAAAAAGAAAAAATCAACTCCAATCGCCACAACAAGAAGAAAAAATCTCGTCCCAGCTAGATCCAAACACGCGAAAAAAGATGTGGACGAGGTTAGGAGGACGAAGAGAGTAGTGGGAACGAAGCGATATCGATTCCGGGCTACCGACCAGGACCACAACCAGGACCACCCCATCCATCCCCATGTTTTTCCCCTGAACGGCGACGTCGATCCTCACCTACAAGATCAGAAAAAATGGGGGGGGAGGGGAGAGAGAGAGAGAGAGGGAGACAGCAACTCCAAAAAGAGAAGGGAGCCCCTGGGTGGAGCTTGTCTGCTTTCTCATGATGAGGGTGATCTTTGTGGGAAAATGACTCGACGCCATGTGAATTTTGGGTTAGGGTTTTCACGTGAAATATGAGAGGTCCCGCGACGGTGAGATGTGTTGCATTATTATGCCTCGGATGTCACATTTTCTCCAGAGTCGAAATTCGAGGGTGATTTTCTTTTCCTTTTGTTTTTGTTTCACGAACGAGTGATGTTGAAGTTACTCATGATGTTAAAAGAGTGTCATCAAGATACTTGTTGGGTTTTATTGAATGCGATTTTGATTTTTTCATTCAGAGTGATTGATTTTTATGGACTTTTGAGACATGGGACATCCTATTTTTAGTTCGCTTAATTGGTGTCTTGGAAACATTTGGTTTTATAGGAAAGAATACATCGAAAGTACAAAGCATTCAGCCAAAACACTAATTAAGTTTTGAATATTTAGAAATATGCGATTAAGTCCTGAATGTTTTGAATTTGGTGTAATCATATCCTTCCGGCAACTATTGATGCAAGTCTCAAGTAACTTAGATTAGCTTGATAAAAGATCTCCAAGGTGTGACGGAAGTGTGCAATGGTCAGTATTGTGCAAATTGAATAGAGAGAGAGAGAGAGAGAGATGGTGATGAGGGATGGAGGCAAAGGCAATGTACAACCGAGAGGTGCAATGAAGCGTTAGAGAAAAAGAGAGGGATTTTTGGATTAGGATTGAAATTTGTTGGTGCACTAATAAAATTGTTTCATAAGTGCAAGGAAAATTTTTGGTGAAATTAGGCTAAACGGATTGATGTGATTGCATCGGATCCCATTGTTGATTTGTTCCTACATCAACAGGTACTTAAGAGTAGGTAAGTAGATATCAATTTTATCAAATCAATTAGGAAACGACTCGCAAAAAGCAAAAGGCTAAAGTATGCAAAAAGACTTGCGATTGGGCACTTAACTCTATGCATCATCACGTGAACATAAACATGCGTAATTGATAAACTTCATTGATAGTTGTTCTTAAGCCAACCCATCGCCACAATAGACAAATCCCTTAATCACAAGCATGTCTAGCATTATGTAACCAAGTCAAAAATTCACAACACCGGTATATCAAATCATTTTAAAAAAAGTCTCGACACGGCGATTTGAGATATCATTGATGAGCTCAACAGGAACAACACGATATCTTTCTCAATACATGTCTCAAAATCATTAAACTTAGATCTTTGTTGTATGTGAAAGAAATTAGATATGGTTGATCTCCTTGATTAACCACCTCGATCCCCCATTAATCAATTTTCTTTTTCCAATACGCTCAGTACATATTCTCAACCAAGCAGAAGAACGGAAATTCCAGTCGATTTCCATGATTTTTACTTTTATTTTTAATATTTTCGTAGGAGTAATTTTCTCAATTTTTCTTCTCCTTTTAGAAAATTCACCACCGCCTACGTGTACCTGAGCGGACGTAATTGCCCTCGTCGCCTTCTCATTCATGGCGGGAGAATCGAGTGGGGCCCGCAACATCAGGGTTGGATTTTTTTAATTTTTTTGTGGTCGTCTAGCGGGATTTTTGCTCGGGTAACGAGAGGATGCGAATCGTGCTTGGATATTTTATAATTCGCTGGATTTCGTCATTTTTTTTGTTCAATGCTCTATTGGGCACGCTTAGAAGTACTTAAATATCCAAGGAAATTTAAAAAAAAAAAAAATGACAATATTCAAGAAGAAGCTCGTTCTTGTTTATTCCGATCAAATCGCCATGCGCCACTTGCCAACGCTTGGAATCCCGCCAGACAGCAAGCTCGAGACCCCACCACGCAACCTTTTGCAAAACCCTTTTCCAAGTTCTCGATGAATCCTCAAATGGAGCCTCGGATTCTTAATTGAAACAACGACCGAAAATTCAAATTGTATTTGAGGGTTTGTCCAGCCGTTTAAAGTTTGATCAAATTACAGAATTATTTTGCACGGATCACGGGAGGAGATCGACCACATAATGTGCAGGGAAAAGTCATGCTTTGGTCCGACATCAAGGAAGGAGATAATGGTGAATTGACCGCATGTCTCATTCCTCGAAATCTGCATGGATCGATTCTCGTTTCTTGCACGTTAGAGTGAATGGATCAGGGAGATGGTGAAGGGTGGGGACAGCATCCGTTGTCGTCATCGTTCGATCCCTCTCCCATGTCGTTGTCATTTCTTACCACATGAGTCGTCGCCAATTGCCGTCACCGTCATCAATCCCTCTTTCACGGGTTTTTTACCTGACTCTGTAAAACCTTCTAAGAGACTCTTACCATGTTTTCGATGGTTTCTTCGTGAACAAAGTCGCTTTGGAGAATCGATTGGTGGGATGATATAATCCCTACTTGTCTTTTCGTAAGATGGTAGTGCCTTGCTTAGTTTGAGGGTTTTGTATTATGATATGCCGTTGACATTGAAAGCACCATTTCAAATATAGAGCTGTCATTAGGATTTCTTAGTAGCTGTTCTTTTCATGCTTTCAAGTTGTCGTTTAGTGTTCTAATCTAATATGCGTGATCGAACCAGTAGGGTCTGTAACCCACCGAGATAGTTGTCTAGTTGCAAATGGATCATCTCTCTTCCACAAGTTCCAAAATTTGATTCCCATCGCGATCTTCCGAATGGTTTGAGTGGATCATATGTGATACATAACAAAGAAGTTTCTCAAGTAGCAAGACTTTTTGGCTATTTGCGACTCGGCAAGGGCTACAGTCACGAGTGGTGTGGGGGAAATTTATAGCTCAAATCGAACATTCGATTGCAAGGTTGTGACCCTTGTGATAATGCCTACCGCAAGATTTGGTCATTTCCTCGGCCTTTTTATTGATTTTAAAAATAAAAATAAAAATCTACTACATTTATTATGTATTTTGAGGTAAAAATAGGTGGTGTCAATTCTGTTCATGTATGATAATACATGATTTGGAGTAATGAGTCAGCGATACATGCCTCGGTGGCTCCACATAAATGTCCGAAATCTTCTGAGCATGGTCGTCGGACACACGGAACTACTAAGCCAATGGGGTTAAGCGACCCTCAGCCCATCGAAAAGTATTGAAGGGCCAATTATCATAGATCCGGACCCCCTAACTCTGTCATTTGCGCGCATCAGGCGATCAACTCGAGGTAGCAGAGGTTTCCAGTAGTTTCATTCTAAGCATCGACAAATATCGATTTTTTAATCTAACAAAAGGGTTCATCTGGTTAATTCAAATGTACAAAGAACCATCTCGCAAAATTTAAAATTCGAATAATCTCTTCGCCAGTAACTTAAAAACACATCCTAGACAAAAAAATTAATTAATTAATTAATTAATTAAAAAATAGAAAACTCATCCGCTCATCAAGGCGTCTATTTTCCTTTTTTTTTTTATTTACCATCAAAATGGGTGGTATCACTTGCAAGATATAAGGTGTGGGATTGCGGGTAAACGAAATTGGCTGGACCAGCTATCCTTTCTTTTGACCCGCCGCGCCGATGCACACGGGGGCTCCATGATTGAAATTACGCTATAACTAGAAGTGATCATCTACCCCAAAGCCTATATTCATTTTCTTGGTGGAGGTATGAGGCCTTTTTTTTTAAAAAAAAAATTCAGAAATACAACAATATCCATTGATCGGAAATTAAGATACACCCGGTTCTTGTTACGTAAATTAGGAGACTAGGGAGTAGCGGAAATGAATCGATCGATTTGGACTAACGATCAGGACCACATCTCCTCCCCCATGTTTTCCCATAAACAACAATGATGTCGATCCTCACCTACAAATCAGAAAAGGGAGAGGAAGACAATAACTCCAAAAGAGAAGGAAGGCCTAGTGGAGCTTGCCTGCTTCTCATGATGATAGTGATTTGTGAAAATGATTTGGTACCATGTGAATTTCGGTAGCGTTTTGTGAAAGATGATGGGGTCCCGCTACTGCAAGATGAGTTACATATCGTGCCATGGATGCCGCATTTTCCCAAGTGGATATTTAAGGGCAATTTTCTTATTTTTCGTCTTACAAGTGAGTGATGTTGAAGTGATCAATGATGTTGAAAGATTGCCCTCGGGATACTTCTTAGGTTTTCCTGAATACAATCTGAAAATAATTGAATTTTTCATTTGAAGCGAGTACTTTTGAGACATGTCATTCCCTTTTTAAGTTGACTTAATTGGTGTCTCGGAGGCATTTGGTTTTACAGAGGATGGTGTACTGAAAGTGCTTAGCGCTCGCCCGAAGTGCCAATTAAGTCCTAAATATTTGGATACATGCGATTAAGTCTTGATCATTTTGATATCGGTGCAATCAAATCCTTCTAGAAACTCTTTAGCACAAGTCTCAAATAATCTAAATCAGCTTGCTAAAAGACCTCCAAGGTGCAACAGATATGTGCAATGGTCGTTGTTGTGCAAATTGAACATAGAAAGAGAGAGAGAGAGAGAGGGATGGCAACGCAGGATGGAGGCAACAACAATGTATGGCAGAGAGGTGTAACCAAGCGCAAGATGTCAAGGGTTTCATTTCCTCCATCATCGTGCGAACGTAAGTGAATATGCATGATCGTTGCTCTCATCGTCACAACCTATAATCATATCAAACATTTCGTAATTGATTCAAAATTTATAATATCGCTAAATTCAATCGCTCTTTAAAAAATGTCTCGACACAGTAATTCAGGACATCATCGATCAATCAGTAGGAACAATGCGACATTATAAAATAAACCACCAATTGCTATTAACGAAAGAGATTGGACACAACTGCTCTTTTTTATTAGGCAACTCGATCCCACCACGAGTCAAATTTTCCTTTTCCCCTTTTGGAAAGTTCATCACCGCCGACAGCCAATGGCCAACCACCTACGTGTACCCCCGAACGGACGTAACGACTCTTCTCGTCTTTTCATTCGTTGCGCAACCGAGTGGAGCCCGCGAGAGCAGCGTTAGGGGTTTTTGTCGTTTAGCGGAATTTTGTTAAGAACAACGTAGCTGCATCGAATATCATCTCGTGCGTAGTTCCCGACACGGAAACGAGAGGCTTCCACGTCATCCGGATGCGAATCGTGCTTAATATTTTATAATTGCTGAATTTCATTTTTTTCCTTTTATTTAATGCTCAATCGGTCACGCTTAAAAAGTGACAAAAAAAAAAATTTGTTCTAATCGTTGGGAATATTGTGGAAGAAGCTCGTTTTCGTTTGTTTGCCCCTTTGCTCCGATCGAATCGCCGCCCATGGGAATATTTGGCTGTCCGCCCCGCACCGCGCCGTGCCTTCCAATGCTCCAAATCCTGCCGGACGGGCATCGTGTCACCTTTTCGAAATCATTTTTTTGAGTTCTCAATTAGTCCCAAATAGAGCCTCCGATTCTTAATTGAATGACAACCAAAATTCAAGTCATGTTTTCGCCCTCTTTTATATGTCGTTGCAGATCGGGTGAGGGTAAATCTAGCTTTTTAAAGTTTGGTTAAATCAGGAAATTATTTGCATCGGTCATGGGAGGAAATCAACCACGAAATGTGGGAGAAAAAGTCGTGCTTTGGTCTAAGGTCAAGGAAGGAGATAATAGTGAGTTGACTGCACGTCTAATTACTCAAAATTTGCTCAAATCTATTGTCGTTTCTTGCATGTTTGAGTGAATCAACCAGGGAGATGGAGAAAGGGTGGCGCGTAGCGTAATCCCTTTTCCATGTCGTTGTCCTTTATTATCACATCCATCGCCTTCGATTGTGATTGCCATTGTCGATTCATCTTTCATGGGTTTTGCCGGACTAATGCAAAACCTTGTAAGAGACTCCGACCATGTTTTTGAGAGTTTCATTATGAACATGGTTGCTTTGGAGAATCAATTGATGAATTGATATGATCCATTGCTGTCTTTTCATGGGATGGTAGTCCCTTGCATAGTTTGAGGATTTTGTATTATGACACGCCATTGACATTAAGTTCACGATCGAAAGTAATAGTTGTACAAATCAAGTGAACGGGATAGCCTAACTACATTGGAAAAAAATTAAAAGCCTGGGAACACGATCGTATTATGAACCAAGCAGCGAGTCTTTGTATTTGTTGGCAAGAAAAGTAAGACAAAGTAACTTGTATGGTTCATTAGAGGAAGATAGATACATTCTTGAGTAAAAAGAAATAACCCAAATTCCATAAATCGTTTGTCAAATTGATTTTTATATTTTTGGCCAAAAACTAACACATTGTCATGATGAAAACATCGTACATGTAACGATGTGAGACCACAAATTCAATGGGATTTGAGTTTAACCTCGCTATTAAGCAAATTTGATAACAGGAAAGGGCATAACAACGTTCAAATCTCTAGGACACATCTTGTGGTCAATATTGACTATCCAACTAGCTCAATCATTAATACTCCTCCTTATCAAGTACAACCTGTAAATTCTTTTTAAACTTCCAAGCTTCTCTAAATTCCGAAACTACCGATATAATTACCTGTCCCTTGCTAATAGTCGGGCTTCATAAAATCTTTATAATCGAACATGCAATCAAAACCCGCTTTCCAAATAAATCAAAGCGTCACGCAGCAATCATTGGACCAAACACCCTCCCAATTCCAATCATCACCATACACATAACACAATGGATACGCAGATAATCGGGTGCATATAACGCCGTGCCGCCACATGATTGCATCGTCAAGCCACCAACCGCGACAACTACGACCACAGGACTTTTACCCTAAGAGCCAAAAGAGGCACATCCCTTGGTGGCCCTTTAGGGCCAAAGTACCGATAGCCTAGCAAGCTTTGTGCAGGCATTCGTGCTTCCTGCCTGTCCTGAAAAATTAACTCCAATCCCCACAACAACAAGAAATAATCTCAACCGAGCTGGACCCAACTTGCGAAAAAGGTATGGGCGAGGGAGCAATGGGAACGAAGCGATCGATTCGGGCTACCGATCAGGACCGGGATAAGGACCACACCTCCGGCCCCCATGTTTTTCCTGTGAACAGCGATGTCGATCCTCACCTACAAGATCAGGAAAAGACGGGAGAGAGAGAGAGGGAGACAATAACTACAAAAGAGAAGGCCGGCCCCTGGGTGGAGCTTTTTCTGCTTTCTCGTGATGAGGGTGATTTTTGTGTGAAAGAGACTTGACGCCATGTGAATTTGGGCAGGGTTTTTCGAGTGAAACATGAGGCGGTCCCGCGAAGGTGAGATGTGTTGCATTATCGTGCCTCGGATGCCACATTTTCCCTGGAGCCCAAATCCAAGGGTGATTTGATTTGATTTTCTTTTTCTTTTTGGTTTTATGAGTGAGTGATGTTGAAATGACTGATATTGTCGAAAGAGTGTTCTCAAAGTACTTGTCAAATCCTACTTAATGCGATCCGAAAATGATTGATTTTTTCTATCAGAATGAGTGATTTTTATGGATTTGTGAGACATGTGACGTCCTATTTTTAGTTGGTTTAATTGGTATCTTAGAGACACCTAATTATATTGGAAAGAATGTAATGAAAGTATAGAGCATCTGGTCAAAGCTCCAATTAAGTCTTGAACATTTGGAAATGTGCAATTAAGTCTTAAATGTTTTGAATTCGGTGCAATCAAATCCTTTTGGCAACTCCCAATGCAAATCTCAAGTAACCTAGATCAGCTTAATAAAATATCTCCAAGGTGTGACAGAAGTGCACAGTGATTGATACTGTGCAAATTGAACAGAGAGAGAGAGAGATGGTGATGAGGGATGTAGGCAAAGGCAATATAAGGTGGAGAGGTGCAACAGAGCGTGAGAGAAAAAGAGAGGGATTTTTGGATTAGGATTGAAATTTGTTAGGTGCACCAATAATATTATTTCATAAGTGCAAGGATAAATTTTTGAAAAATTAGGCTAAACGGAGCGATATGATTGAATCGGATCCTCTTATTAATTTTTCCTACATCAACAGCTACTTAGAGTAGGTAAGTAAATATCAATTTTGTCAAATCAATTAGGAAACAACTTGCGAAAAGCAAAAGGTGAAGGTATGAAAAGAGACCCCCCATTGAGAACTCAGCTCTGTCATTGTCATCACTTGCGAATGTCTTTTCATGGGATGGTAGTCTCTTTTCAATAGGGTTGTTGTGGAGAATCGATTGGTGAAGTGATATGATCCATTGCCGTCTTTTCATGGGATAGTAGTCCCTTCCATAGTTTGAGGGTTTTCAATTATGATGTGCTATTGACATTAAAAGTGCCGTTTCAAATAAAAAGCTATCATTAGAATTTCTAAGGGGTTGTTCCTTTCGTGTTTTGAAGCCAATGTTTAGTGTTGTGATCTAATATGTGTGATCGATCTAGTAGGGTTTGTAATCCACCCAGATGGTTGTCTAATTGCGAATTGATCATCTGTCTTCCACGAGATTAAAAATTCCATTTACATCACATCACAAGCTTCCAAATGGTTTGAGTGGATCGTGCTATGTTACATAATGGAGATATTTCTCAAGTAGAAGGACTTTTTGGCTATTTGCGACTCAACAAGGGTTACAATCATGAGTGGTGTGAGGGAAATTTATAACTCAAATCGAACATTCAGTTGCAAATTTGTGACCCTTATGATAATGCCTACTGCAATGTTTGGTCATCTCCTTAGCCTTTTTTGTAGATTAAAAAAAAAAAACTATTATATTTATTGTGTATTTTGAGGTGAAAATAAGTAGTGTCATTTCAATTCATATATGATAATGCGTCATTTGGACTAATGAGTCAGTAGCAGTTGATACATACCTCGGCTTCAGTGGGCGATCCAAAATCTTCCAAACATGGCCAACGGGCACACGGGACTATTAAGCTATTGGGGTTGAGTGACCCTCAACCCCTCGATAAACATTGAATGGCCAATTATCACGCATCCAGATACCCTCTCCCTGTCATTTGCATGCATCAGCGATCAACTCATGGAAGGAGGGGTTTCTGGTAGTTCCATTCTAAGTATCGACAATATTGACTTTACAACCGAGCAAATGGGTTCATTCGGTCGATTCAAAAAGTACAGAGGACCATCTCGCGAAAATTAAAATTCGGACAATCGCTTCGCCAGTAACCTAAAAACACCTCGACGCATCGAGGTTCCTTTTTCCTTTTATTTCTTATCATCAAAATGGCTGGTATCACGTGCAAGATACAAGGTGTGGGATAGCGGATGGATGAAATTGGTTGGACCAGCTGTCCTTTCTTTTGACCCGCCACACCGATGTATTCATTTTCTTGGGGGAGGTACGAGGCCTTCTCTTTATTTGGAAATACAACAATATCTGTTGATCGGAAACTAAGGTACACCTGCTTTTTATCACGTTTTTTCTTTTTCTTTTTTTCCTAAAGGGCGAGAAAGCCTTGTAAATTAGGAGAGGAGATGAGAGAGTAGTGGAAACGAATCGATGGATTCGGGCTAACGATCAGGACCACAGCCCCTCCCCCATGTTTTCCCATGAACAACGATGTCGGTTCTCACCTACAAATCAGAAAAGGGAGAGGAAGACAATAACTCCAAAAGAGAAGGAGAAGGAAGGCCTGGTGGAGCTTGCTGCTTCTCGTGATGAAGGTGATTTGTGAAAATGACTCGATAACATGTGAATTTCGGTAGGGTTTTGTGAAAGATGATGGGTTCCCGTGACGGCGAGATGGGTTACATATTGTGCCACGGATGCTGCATTTTCCCGGGTGGAAATTTAAGGGCAATTTTCTTATTTTTCGTTTTACAAGTGAGTAATATTAAAATGACCAATGATGTTGCAAGAGCGCTCTTGAGATATTTCTTAGGTCTTCCTAAATACAATCTGAAGATAATTGAATTTTTCATTTAGAGTGAGTACTTTTGAGACATGTTATTTCTGTTTTTAGTCGACTTAATTGGTGTCTTGGAGGCATTTGGTTTTACAGAGAAGGGTGTATTGAAAGTGCTAAGCCCTCGCCCGAAGTGTCAATTAAAAGTCTTGAATATTTGGAGATGTGATGTGCAATTAAGTCCTTGATCATTTTGAAATCAATGCAATCTAATCCTTCTAAAAACTTTCTAATAAGAGTCTCAAATAACCTAGATCAACTTGATAAAAGACCTTCAAGGTGTGATAAATATGCGCCGTGGTCGCCACTGGGCAAATTGAACATAGGGAGAGAGAGATGGTGACGTAGGATGGAGGCAATAGAATGTATGGCAAAGAGGTGTAATTGAGCACGGGATGTGACTAAATTAGGGTCCTATGACTACTAAGGAGAGATCAACAAATGTCAATTTCATCATATCAATTAGGAAGCGACTCTCAAAAAACAAAAAGGCCGCAAATGAGGACCTAGGTACGAAAAGAGACTCAAAGTCAACAACTTTGTTCCCTCCATCGTCGTGCGAAGGTAAGTGAACATGCATAGTCGATAAACCTCACCGATAGTTGCTCATATCGCCATTATTAATAATCATATCAAGCTTTCTTAATCGGATTCAAAATCCATAGTATTGCTAGATCCGATCACTCTCTAAAAGAAGTCTCGACACTATAGTTCGGGACATAGTCGATGAATCGATAGGAACAATACCACGTTATAAAATAACCACAACTTGCGCAATCGAGTGGGGCCCGTGGGAAGGGCGTTAGGGGCTTTTTGTCGTTTAGCGGAATTTTGCTTGGGAGCAACGTAGCAGCATCTGATATCATACGGATGCGGATCGTGCTTGATTTTCTATAATTGCTGAATTTCATTTTTTTTTGTTCTTTTATTAAATGCTGAATCGGTGACGCTTAGAGAGTGAAGGGAAAAAAAACGCGATCCAATCGTTGGGAATATTCGGCCATTCGCGCCACGCGCCCCTGTCTGTTGATGCTCGGAATCCCGTCGAACAGGCAAGCTGGATACCTGATCGCACAACCTATTCGAAGCCCTTTTTTTTCGAGTTCTCAATTACTCTCAAATGGAACCTCGGATTCTTATTTGCATCGCTCACGGGAGGAAATCAACCATGTAACGTACGAGGAAAAGCTGTGATTTAGTCGACGTCATTGAAGAGATAGCGGTGAATTGACCGCACCTTTTAATTTACTCAAAATTTGCTCGGATTAACTGTCGTTTCTTGCACGTTTGAGTGATTAAACCGGGGAGATGGAGAAGCGGGGGAGCACAGCATCGATCCTCGTCGATCCCTCTTCCATGTCGTTCTCATTTCTTACCAAGTCCGTCGTTGTCAACCGCCGCCATCCATCCCTTTTTCTTGGGTTTCGTTGGACTATGTCAAACCTTGCGAGAGACTCTTACGATGTTTTCAAGGGTTTCATCATGAACGGTGTGCTTTGGAGAATTGATTGGTGAAGAGATGATCTCTTTGCATATTTCATGGGATGGTAGTCCCTTACGTAAGTTGAGGGTTTTATATTATAATATGTTGTTGACATTGAAAGCGTCGTGTCAAATGTAAAGTTGATATTATAATTTTCAAGTAGCTATCCTTTCGTTTTTTTAACTTGCTATTTAGTGTTAGAGCATGTCTTTCACAAGATCAAAATTTTGATTTGTATCACGAGCAAATTGCAAAATAGTTTGAATGGATTGTATTGCATTACATAATCGAGAAATGTCTTGAATGGATAAATTTTTTGGCTATTTGCGACTTGATAGGGGCTACAGTCATAAGTGGTATGGAGGTAATTTTGGCTCAAATCAATCATTTAGTAGAAAGTTTGTAACCCTTACAATAATGCCTATAAAGAAATTTGGTCATATTATTGATAAAAATAAATATGCTATTATGTATTCTAAGGTGAAAATAAGTAGTGTCAATTCCATTCATATATAATAATGCGGGATTTGGACAAAAAAGTTTGCATCGATGGATACGTGCCTCGGTAGGCCCCACATAAGGGTTCGAAATCTTCCAAGCATGGTCATTAGGCACACCAGACTATTAAGCCGATGGGGCTGAGTGGGCCTCAACCCGTCCCTCAGCATTGAAGAGCCAACGATCATGGACCTCTATGCTCTTACCCAATTCTTTGACCAAAGGTTTCCGGCGGTTTAAGCATTGACAATATCGATTTTCCAACCTAGCAAATGGGTCTTTTCAATCGATTTAGAAAGCATAAAAGGACCATCTTGTGAAAATCAAAATTGAGATAACCGCTTCACCACTAACCTAAAAACACATTTTAAGGCGCCTACTTTCCCTTTTTTTCTTATCATCAAAATGGCTGGTATCACACTGCGGTCCATGTGATCTATAGTTGCTAATGTTGTACCGTAGACCTGTAGCAAGATTAACTAAGCGCTTCCCTTATGATCCACGCCCCATCACCGTCCGATCACGTCCAAGATCCGTGCCGGGATTGTGGATGGATGGAAAATTGGAAATTGGCCGGGCAGCTGTTCTTTCTTTTGACCTGCCATACCGAATGCACATTGGACGCAATGATTGTATTTACACCATCCGAAAGCCTATATATTTTTTTTTGGTGGCAGTATAAGGCATTTTTTGGTGCCCGCTTTTTGATGCGTTCTTTCTTTTTTAAAAGGGCTTCCCTATAAATAAATTCCAGACTCAAAAAATGTACTACCAACCTAGCTTCCACATAAGATCTTCCATGTTCAAGACATACAGCATTAGTCGATTCACACACATGTCTCAGTTTTATTCACGTTAACTTGACCTTTTAATTTGCACATTCCACTTGACCTTTTCTAATCTATATGTTCCCTTGTATATTAATATTACGCTTGGCGACATTGGCGACAGAGACAGAGGTTCAATGAACTCGATGGAGGGAAACGGATCCATTCCAAAACTAAATCATCCTTAAATCAAATGAATCTTTAAAAGAGAAAAGGGGACAATGAAATTAAATAACAACGGGAGTCGCAATTCTTCCGCCGACCTTCCTAAGAGAAGTGACAGAGCGTCTAGAGCGACTTTTAACCTTTAACGTTCCGCAATTTTTTTTTTTTATGAATTTTCCGTGGAGCTCATCTTTTTATTTTAATTCAGAAAAGTCAAAAAAAAAAAAAAGTCGAGGGCATGTTTACAGCTCAATGACAACATCGACAGCAAAACTCCAACGGGGTGAGGGCAATGCATGGTCGGTGAATTTATTTATTTGGTAAATTTAGAAAATATAATCTCTTATTCCCTCCATTTTAGCAAGACCGTAGTGGTCGTGCGGCCACCGACCCACCGGACGTGGCCCGACCGCTACCGCCCGTTGGAAGTAAAGTAAACTCATTTAAATATTCGCCTTACAAAAATTCGGCAACAAAAAAAATAAAATGCCGTCCGTTTTATTTTAGTCCTATAAAGAACCTAGTTTCAATCCATAATTAAATGCACGAGAAACCTTACTCCGCATCTAAGCAAAAGCTAAACAAATTTCCTAATCATTTATCACGTGATGTCACATGAGGTGCTTATTTTCCTCTCACGGTTATTTTGAGAGAAAATTAATGGTTCATAAAATATATTTCTAAAGATAATAAATTTTTATGCAAATCACTAATTAATTCATCCTGTATCAAATACTTAGAGTGGGGCAAACAAACTTCGAATTTGTTAAATCAATTAGGGAGTGATTTGTGAGAAGCAAAAGAGTGCGAATGAGTAAGGCATGGCAAGACTAAACTTGACTTAAGTCTTTTTGGTTCACCAACTTCAAACGATGGATGAGGTGATAGGAAGTTGCCAAAGGTATTATGAAATATAATCACTAGGTGTTGAGCCGTGAATTGTCAATAAGTGAAATTCAATTCAATCGACAAAGGGATCAAAGCTAAAGCAAAGATCAATGAATTAAGATCAAAGTACGTGTTCTAGTTGTGAGGCCAACAATTTTTGTTGTAAAAATATTAGAATACATCAAAATAATAATGATTGTTAAAAACACAGTAAAAAAGATATGTAGATAAAAATAAATATTTGAGATGCGCAAACACTATCCTTAAGTATAATTCTATCTTTTGAAGTATGAAACTCGGTACGATAGGCTCTAATGGCTAACCTTCTTAAATACAACAAACTGTTTTTCTTTATTTCGCATTAACTAATAAAAAGAATATAACAACATTATATGTACAACCCAATATTGAAAAGAAAAATACCCAAAGAAATAGGAAAAAAGAAACAAAGATATCATTATTTTAATATATTGATATCACTTTTCAATTATGCTCAAAGTAATTATTTATGGATAACAAAAAGAGAGCATTTACAAACTGTTATAAATCCATTGATAATTATTACATGACCATTACAAATAATGGGGGTTTAAAAAGAATTAAATCAAATGTTATAAAGCCTTTCCTTTAGAAAGTTGACCATTATAAAATGTTACAAAACCATTATAGATTAATGGCGGACAAAAATGGTTGCTAATTGATGATGGCTCTGACTATAGGATGGTGTGAGGGTAGAAATAAATCGAATCTCGCATTACTTAGGTTTAGTGAGTTGAAGTGCTTTATGTGTAATGACACTTGTCCTAATTTGTAATAAGACATTTTATGGAGAACAAAATCATGCAAATTCCGACACAAAATGGACAATATGTTTACAAGCGAGAGTTGGTGTTAACACTAGTTGCTAAGTCTCAATGATGGCGACAATAAATCCACCTAAGATAATAGGCATTCAAGCCAGTGATTCATATTCAAAATTAATAAATCATCAAAATATTTGAAATTAAGTTAATACAATCAAAAGATATAGAATTGATTTGACTATCGTACTTTAATTCTAAGATTTTAGGATAAATTTTTGATCTTCGTGATGATGAGCGCTTGTGAAATGACTCACACATACCAAGTTCGAGGCAAAGGAGGGAATATGAAAATACGAAAGCAAGCTTCTTCCATAATATTCCCAACAATTGGATTCAAGAGGGGTCCACTTTTTCTTTTCTTTTTTCACTTCCTCGGATATTAAAATCACTTCTATATATGACCAATTTGAGCATTAAATAAAAGGAAAAGAAAAATGAAAAATTCAGAAAATTATAAAATATTAAGCTTCGCGATTCGCAATTCGGATGACGTGGAAAGCCTCTCGTTTGCGTGCCGGGGGACCACGGACGAGATGACACCAGATTGCTGCTGCTCTGTTCCCAAGCAAAGTTCGCTAAACGACAAAAGAAAAAAAAACACGCCGTTCTCGCGGGCCCCACTAGATTCTGCAGTGAATGAGGAGGCGACAAGTGTAATCGTGCGTGGTGGTGAAGTTTCTAGGGAAAGTGAAAATAATTACTCTCGAAATATAATAATATTATAAGCGTAGAAATTGATTGTATATTCTCGTCCTCTTCCGTTTGGGGCATTTAAAAATGAGCTTTGGGGATCGAGCTGCCTAATCAAAGAGATTGGGTAGAATCTTATCCTACCTCTTCGCCGAAAAGGTATCGATACGATAATCAATTAATATGTGTGAAACATTATCATTTGATTCGAAAATATGAAATGTAAATTTAATAATAAATTTAAAGATATGAAAAGTGGAGGCATTTATGGCCAACCATTTAAAATAGTGCTGAAATATAAAGATAAGGGATAGATAAAATAGACTAACTGGTGTTGATTGATTGATTAGTGGTGCCTTGCTCGAATTGCAATCTGCTATAGCCACTGAAAATGGATGATAACTGTAAAGAAAGAAAACAACAACCTACTTTACTTCTAGAATTCAATACAGTGCATTTCTAACGTTTCTCAAAATCACTGACCAAAAAAAAAAAAAAAACGTTTCTCAAAAGACCTCCACTGGTTCCAATCACGTCCATTTCCATCCGTATCTTCTCTTTCTAAAGGTTATGACAACCCATATTTCTCGGCTATTATCGTTAGTGGCCTTCAAATTTCATGGCCTCTATAAATTAGTGATTATGCAAACTAAAATTTTTGACCTCGCAATTAGAACATGTACTTCGATCTTAATTCATTGATCTTTGCTTTAACTTTCGATTGAATTGACTTCCACTTATTGGCACCTCATAGCCCAACACTTAGTGATTTTATTTCATAATTCTAGTTGGCAACTTCCTATCACCTTGTTGATTACCTAAAGCTGGCGAACCAAAAAGACTTTAGTCAACTAGAACATGTACTTCGATCTTAATTCATTGATCTTTGCTTTAACTTTCAATTGAATTGAGTTCAACTCATTGGCACCTCACAGCCCAACACTGAGTGATTTTATTTTGTAAATTTAGTTGGCAACTTCCTATCACCTTGTCAATTGCCTAAAGTTGGCAAACCAAAAAGACTTTAGTCAACTGTAGCCTCAGCATGCCTTACTCACATGCATTCTTTTGCTTTTCATAAATCACTCCCTAATTGATTTAACAAAATCAATATTTGTCTTCCCCACTCTAAGTATTTGACACATGATGAATTTATCAGTGATTTGCGTAATAAGTTATGATTTTTAGAAAAATATTTTTTGAATCAATTTTTTTAACAAAAAAAAATGCGGAAGGAAAATAAGCGCCCCACGTGATGTTAGGTAATCAATGATTAGGAAATTTGTTTAGTTTTTCTTGTATGCCGGCTAAGGTTTCTCGTGCATTTAATTATATATCGAAGCTAGGTGGCTTTTTAAGATTAAAATAAAACGGCCGGCAAATTTTGTTGGCCGAATTTTGTTAGGCGAATATTTATATCAGTTGACTTTTACTTCCAAACGGGCGGTTGCGATCGGGCCACGTCCGCCGGGTCGGTGGCCGCACGACCACTTCGGTCTTGCCACTGTGGAGGCAAAACGAGATTATATTATCTAAATTTACCAATAAATAAATAAATAAAATCACCATCCATGCGTTGCCTCATCCCGTTGGAGTTTTGCTGTTGATGTTGTTATTGAGTTGTAAACACGCTCTCCACTTTTTCTTTTTCTTTTTGACTTTTCCCAATTAAATAAAATGTAGAGCTCCGTAAAAAATTCATTAAAAAAAAAAAAAAACCCAAATGGTAAAGGTTAAAAGTCACTCTCTAGACACTTCGTCACTCTTCTTAGGGGAGAATGCAACTCCCGTTGTTCTTCAAATTTGTCGTCCTCTTAACCTTTTTTTTTCCCTAGATTTATTTGATTCGAGGATGATCTGGTTCAGGAATGGATCCGTTTCCTTTTATTGAGTTCGTCGAGACTTTGTCTCCATCGTCAAGTGTAATACTAATGTGCAAGCGAATGCACAAATTTAAAAGGGCCAAGCTAACATAAATAAAATTGAGATGTGAGCATGAATCGACAAATGCCGTTTATTGAAACCTACCATTGTATACAAAAGATCTCATGCCGAAGCTAGGCTGGCTGGACATTTTAAGAGCCCGAGATTTATTTATAGGACTTTCTCGCCCTTTTGAAAAAAGAAAAAATGAAACAAGAATCGGGTGTATTTTAATTTCCAATAAATAGATATCCTTGTACTTCAAATAAAAAAGGCCTTATACCCCACCAAAAAATGTATACAGGCTTTGGGATGGTATAGATGCAATCATTGAGTCCCATGTGCATCGGTTTGGCGGGTCAAAAGAAAGAACAGCTGCCCGGCCAATTTCCATCCACCCGCAATCCTGGCACGGATCGTGCACGTGATCGGACGGTAAAGGGCGTGGATCGGAGGGGAAGTGCCTAGTTAATCTTGCCCCACAAGCCCACAGTATGATCTTTAGTTCTTTGCGCTATAGAAGACATGGACCGCGGCACGATACCAGCCATTTGATGATATGAAAAAGGTAAAATGAGTGCTTCTATGTGGTTTTTCGGGTTAGTGGCGAAGCAAGTCTCTAAATTTTAATTTTTGCAAGGCGATCCTTTGTGCTTTTCCCAAATCGACTAGGAAGACCCATTTACTAGGGAAGTAAAATCGATATTACCGAACCACCATGAGTTCATCGCCTATCCATGCAAATGACTGGATTAGGGTGTCCGGATTTGTGGTGATTGGCCCTTGCGATGCTTATTGACAAGTTGAGGATCGCTCAACCCCATTGGCTTAATAGTCCCGTGTGCCCAATGACCATGCTTGGAATTTTGGGATCCTTATGTGGGATCCCACTGAGGTATGTATCGATACTGACTCATTAGTCCAAATCTCATATTATCATACATGAACATAATTGACATGACTTATTTTCACCTCGAAATACGTAATAAATGTAGCATATTTATTTTTCATAAGTAAAAAGGCCGAGGAGATGATCAAACCCGCCTGTAGACATTATCATAAGGGTCACAACCTCACTACCAAATGTTCGATTTAAGCTATAATTTCCCTTGCATCACTCATGACCGTAGCCCCCACCAAGTTACAAGTAGCCAAAGAGTCTCTCTACTTGAGACACATTTATGTTGCATAACACAACATGATCCACTCAAACTATTTGGAAGTTCACTCATGATACAAATCGAATTTTTGATCTCATGGAAAACAAATGATCGATTCGCAACTAGACAACCATCTCGGTAGCTACAAACCCTACCAATTTGATTGCGCATACTAGATCACAACACTAAACAGCAACTTCGAAACACGAGAGACTAGCCACTTGCAAATTATAACGACAACTCTATATTTGAAATGATGCTTTCAATGTCAACATCACATTATAATACAAACCTTCAAACTACGCAAGGGACTACCATCCCATTAAAAAGACAGTAAGGGATCATATCACTTCACCTATCGATTTCCCAAATCAATCCAGTTCATGATTTTGGAGAGATCGACGACGGAGACAATGGATACAGTAAGAAACGACAGCAACATGGAAGAGGGATTGATGATGATAGATGCTTTGCACCACCCTTTCTCCATCTCCCTAGTTTGTTTGTTCACTCAAACGTGCAAGAAATGACATTCGATCCGAGCAAATTTCAAAGTAATTAGACGATCAGTCAATTCACCGTTATCTCCTTCCCTGACGTTGGACCGAAGCACGACTTTTCCTCGCACGTTATGTGGTCGACCTCCTCCCATGACGGATGCAAATAATTCCGCGGTTTGACCAAACTTTAAACGGCTAGATGGACCCTCAAATGCAACTTGAATGTTCGGTTGCTATCCGATTAAGAACCCGAGGGCTCTATTTTGGGATTCATTAAGGACTCGAAAAAGGATTTCGAGAAAGGTCGTGCGATCAGATCTTGAGCTCCCTATTTGGTGGGATTTTAAGCGAATAATTGAGAACGAGCTTCCTCTAGAATATTCCCAAAAATCGGACCACGTTTTTTTCACTTCCTCGAATATTTAAATACTTCTAAGCGTGCCCCGATCGAGCATTGAACGAACGAAAGGAAAATATTAAAAAAAAAAAAGACGAAATTCGGTAAATCATTTAAAATATGAAAGTGCGTTTCTCATCCTCTCGTTCGTGCGTCGGGGACCACGGACGGATGAGATGGTATCAGATGCTCCCATGTTGGTCCCGACCAAAATCCCGCTCAATGACAAAAAGACCCCCCAGCGCCGTTCTCGCGGGCCCTGCTCGATTCCCGCTCCGAATGAGAAGACGACGGTAGTAGTTACGTCTATTCCGGTACACGTAGGTGGTGGTGAATTTTATAAAGGAAGGAAAAAAGAAGAAGAGAAAATTACCCTCGGGAAAATAAAAAAACAAAAAAAAAATTTGTGGAAATCGACTGGAATTCTCGTCTCTTCTACCTGGCCGAGAAAATTGGAAAAAAAAAAAAAAAAAAAAATCATGAGGGATGGAGTCGGTTAATCAACTGTTTAATGATTTTGGGATATGTATCAAGAAATATATTGCATTGTTCTCATCGGTGAGATCTAAATCACCATGTCGACAGTTTTTTTAGAGTGACTAGATTTATTGATGCCGTGGATTTTGGACTTGATTGCAAAAAACTCAGCGTGTTTGTGATCAAGGAATATCATGGCGATGGAATGGCTTATAAATGACTATTGATGTAGTTTATTGATTACGCGTGTTTAGTTTCATGCAATGATAAAGAGAGGATTAAGTCTTCAACCATGACTCTCCTTTCATACCACAGCCTTTTGCTTTTTGCAAATCACTCCTTAATTGATTTGATGAAATCATTATATGTTTACCTACTCTAAGTAGTTGTCAATGTTCAACCAAAAAAAAAAAAAAGTAGCTGTCAATGCAATAGGAATGCAATAAGAATTGGTCGTAGGATTTTGATTCAATCATATCACTCCATTTAGCCTCATTTTGCCAACAAATGTTCTTGCACTTATAAAATAATAGTATTCGTGCAATTAACAAATTTCAATCTTGATCTGAAAATCCCTCTCTTTTCTCTTGCCGGATTGCACCTCTTTGCCATACATTGCTGTCACGTCCATCCCTCATCACCATATCTCTCTCTCTCTCTATGTTCAATTTGTGCAATGGCGACCACTGTGCATATCTATTGCACCTTGTAGATCTTTTATCAAGCTAGTCTAGTTATATGAGGTTTGTATCAGAGAGTTAAAAGAGTTTGATTGCATCACATCCAAAATATTTAAGACTTAATTGCACAATTCTAAATATGCAAACTTAATTGGCACTTAACCGAATGCTCGATACTTTCGTTACACCCTTTCCTATAAAACGGGATGCCTCAAAGACACTAAGGGTGCGTTTGTTTGCGTTTTTGTTTAAAAATTGTTAGGGAAACGAAATAGAAAAAAGTGTTTTGTTTGGAGACGAATTTTTTGAACAAAACAACGCGTTTGTAAAAAATTTTAGGAATAAAAAATAAACAAAAACATGTTTTGGTAAATTTGGATAATTTTTTTATTTCTTTTATTTTTCTATTTTTTTCTTTTTTTTTTTTTCATTTTTTTTTCTTCTTTTGGCCGGCCGGCGGGGTCGGCCTCGCCTTGATCCGGCGAGGCCGAGGCTCGCCCGGCCTGGCGGCTCGGCCTCGCCGGATCTGGGCGAGATCGAGCTCGCCCGGGCCGGCGCGAGTCGGCCTCGCCTTGATCCGGCGGGAGGCCGAGCTCGCCCGGCGGGCGGGCGGCGCGGCCTCGCGGGCCACCGCCGAGCAAGGCCGAGGCTCGCCGGCCGGGGCGGGTCGGCCTCGCCCGATCTGGGCGAGATCGAGCTGCCCGCCACGGCGAGCCTCGGCCTCGGGGACGGCGAGCCTCGCCGTGGGCTGGGCGAGGCCGCCGGCCCTCGTCGGCGGCCGACGGCCATGGCGAGGCCGGCCGCCAAAAGAAAAAAGAACAAAAATAAGAGAAAAAGAAAAAAAAAATAAGTGTGTCTCAAAGTGTTTAAAAAAAAAAAAAATTTGTGTTTCTTGTTTCTGTTTTAACTTTTTTGTTCCCATGAACAAAAAAACGAAAAAAGTGTTTAAAAACACAAAAAGAAATACAAACAAACAGGCCCTAATTGAATCAACTAAAAACAGAAAATCACATGTTAGTTATTCCAAATGAAAATTTCAAATATTCTCGGATCGCATTCAACGAGACTAGACAAATATGTCGAAGACACTCTTTTCAACATCATCCAATCACTTCAACGTCACTCATCACTAAAACAAAAAAGAAAAAGAAAAGAAAATTGCCCTCGGATTTTGACTCAGAGGAAATATCGCATCCGAGACACAATAATGCAACACACCTTGCCGTCGCAGGACCCATTACCTTTCACGAAAACCCTATCGAAATTCACGCGATGTGGAGTCATTTTCACAAAAAAAAAAATTACCCTCATCGTGAGAAACAGACAAGCCTCCACTCAGGGGCCTTCCTACTTTTTTGGAGTTGCTGTCTCCCTCTCTTTCCCCCTTTTCCTGATCCTGCAGGTGAGGATTGACATCGCTGTTCACGGGAAAAACATGGGGATGGATGGTGTGGTGCTGGCCGTGGTCCTGGTCGGTGGCCCCGAATCGATATCGCTTCGTCCCCACTACTCTCTTCGTCCTCCTAATCTCGTCCACATCTTTTTTCGCGTGTCTGGGTCCAGCTCGGTTGAGATTTTCTTCTTCTTGCTGTGGCGATTGGAGTTCATTTTTTTTTTCTTTTTTTCTTTTCAGGACAGGAAGGACGCAGGAGTGCCCGCACAAAGGTTTGCTAGGTTGTCGATACTCTGGCTATATAGGGCCACCAAGGGATGTGCCGCTCCTGGGCTCGTCAAGTCCAGTCGTGCGGTTGTGGTGGTCGTGGTTGGTGGCTCGAAGTCACCCCCATGTTGCAATCATGTGGCGGCATGGCGTGATGCGAGCCCGATTGTCCGCGTTTCTGTTGTGTTATGTAAGTGGTGATGATTGAAATTGTGAAGGTGTTTGGTCCCATAATTGTTGCGTGATGCTTCGGTTTATCTAGAAAGTAGGATGTACGGCGTCGGATTGACTGCGTGCTTAGCTATAAAGATGTTAGGAAGTATGATATGAGAAAGGGACAAGTACTTATATAGGAGAAGCTTGGAAGCTTAAAAGAATTTGCAGGTTGTACTAGATGATTGTGCTAATTGGATAGCCAATGTTGACGACAAGATATGTCCTAGAGATTCGGACATTGTCTCGCCTTTTCCCTTTATTAGATTTGCTTAGAAGCAAGGTTAAACTCAAACCCCTTTTAATTTGTGGTCTCCCATTGTCACATGTACTATGTTGTCATTGCAACAATGACAAAAAATAAAAGTCAATTTAACAAATAATTTATGGAAATTGGGTTATTTCTCTTTACTCGAGATTGTATCCATCTTCCTCTAATGACCCGTCGTAACCATTGTCAACCTCACTGTGCTCGCACCGGCTCACCCGCCACGTCATCGTCATCGCTAGCGTAAACTACTTCTCCTTTTTATTTTTTTTCTTTTTTTCTTTTTCTTTTTGGGAGGTCACGAGGGGTTTTTCCCGACCGTAGATACCCGTCCCTCTCTCTCTCTCTTTTACTTTATTCTTAAAAAGAAATTATTTCGTTTCACGTGTTTAGCGTGAAGTCCTCAATTGCAGGGGCACTTTCGGAAAAAGGTTGGGAAGCGGTGGTTGAAATTTTGAGCTTTTAGGATTTGGCCCCGGAAATTTGCAGGGAAACCTTGATTTTCTTAATGGTGCTTAATTACATCGAACATTTTCATTCTAACGTTTATATAAAAAATTAGAATTTTCCCCTTTTTTCTTGAATTTTCCCGTATTAATAGGTGTGATTTGGTTGGAAGAATCTCTCTCTGGAATAATCAAAGAAATTGGACCGGGAACACCACCCTTCTTCTAGAGGAAAACCAAGCTCCAAGAATTCGGAGGGGTATATTTTTTTTATTTTTACATAGTTACGTTTGGATCCTCATATGTACTTTATCAGGAAAAAATTATCCAATCAGTCATGAACTTTCCAATTTTACTAATTGAGCTATAAATAATTGCATGAAATTTCAATGTACCATTTCCGACAAATGGTCGCTGGAAATCGATGACGTGGTGGCGTGTTCATGTGAACAAAATTAACTGGAATGATTACATTAGAATTTCAAGCAAAGGTTCAAGACTCGATTGGTGAAATTGAAAAGTTTAGTACCGAATCGATACTTATACATTATGATTATAATTGATTGGATAATTTTTCCCTACTTTTAGGCCTCAAGTACATTAATTTTTAGATAGGTGGTCCAAACTTGGAATTATAAGATAAGTAGACATAAATAGATTTTTCCTATTTCTTTTAATACCAAGTAAGGAGGCAAAACCAATGGTCCTTCCAAATAATAATAGTTCGTGAAATTATTTTGGCAAGTGTGAATTTGAAAAGGTCATCATTTCCTCCCTCTCTCTCCCTCTCTCCCTCTCTCTCTCTCTCTCATATCCCTTTAAATAAAAATGAAGAGGTCATCATTCTAGATAAGCTTTCCCTCGTATTGTTATTAATTGGTCATTAAACGTTTTCCAAACAAGGTCAATATTTACAATCATGGTCCCCCCCCCCAACTCTCTAGGGCCTCAATTTTCAACAGCCCCAATGCATCATGATTTAACGTAAATTAACGACTTAATCATAACAGAATTAGACCGTACCAAATTCACTATTCAGCGACAAAAAGGCCAAAAAAAATCTTTTCATTGCACACGGTTTAGATTTGTCAGCAACCAGAATAAAAAACTTCCCTCGTTTCAGCCGAGTCAGATGTATCTTCTTCTTTTTCTTTTTTTTTCTGGAGAGAATTGCATCGAAAAGTCTTAAAACTTATCTCAAAATTTAATTTCAATTGAGTTCAGAAAAACGTCAGCTTTAGGTGTCATGAGAAAATAATAAAGATAAAACGAAGTTAATGGAATGACTTGATTACATTGATTTGACAAAATTTAAAATTTGATTGCACTTTTCTTATTTAATAAGGGACATTTCAAAGCACCAATCAGAAAAGAACAATCGCAACATTCTCTATGCCAAAAACATTTTACCCGTGCTCGAAAACGCGGAAGGATAAATTCACCTACCATGAATTTTCAAAGGCATCTTTTGACTCCAATTGCGGCTCATGATTCTCGCCCTTTATCCATGAAATTCACAGTAAAAATAAGAAATATCTATCTTTAATAAAAAAAATATTTTACCCCTTTTGTGGTACTTGCTCAAAATAATAAATAATATTAAAGTATTATATTCTCAAAAAAATTTCATATTTACAATAATAATTCTGTTAAATATAATTTCGAGTGATTCACTTAATTACATTTTAAAAAGTAATAAAGCAGCCGAGCGAACCCATTTAGCCTCTTGTTTTGAAAGTCGGGAAGAGATAGTTAATTGACCTATAAAAAAAGTCCAAAAAAAAGAACCTAAAGACTTATCTAAATCAAATCATTAGAAGTTAGAACCATTGAAAAAGTTGGTTTGAAATTCGCTAAATTTTGGACCAGCTGTGGGCAAACGTGTTACAAGTTCCAAATGAGCTGTCCCACGCGGTGGCATGGGCCTCGCCAAGTCGACATCATTTGGGATCTCGTGTTTCCAGATAAACATCGTTTTAGCGTGCGTGGAATTTTCAATGGCCACCGATGCTGTTGAGTGGAGGGGGGGATAACCCATTTTCTTAAAAATTTCGATTAATCCGATGATTAGCTGATTGATTAAATCGGGGGATTAGTTTAATCGTTTCTTGTACGTGATCCTCTCGTCTCACTAGTTAACGGAAGGAAACCGGGGGGGACCGGGCCCCACATGACGTCACGCGCGCAAATGATTGGGGAAGCGGTTTGGCTGTTTTGCGTAGGCGCGAACCGAGGATTTCTCGTGTGTATTTAAATTACCGGTCAAGACGACGTCGTCTGGGGAGGGAAAAGGCGGGCGCCTTTTTAATGCGGGTTTCAATTAGGCGAGTGTTATATATAAAATGGGGTTGACGGGAACCCTTTTTTGCCGACGGGTTTTGGTCGGGCCACGTCCGGGTCGGTGGCCGCACGACCACTTCGGTCTTAGAGATTATATTTTAAGTTCCCACCGGCCATGCAATGCCTTCCCCTCATCCGTTGGAACTTTGCTGTTGTTTATCATTATTATTTATATTATTATCGTTGTTGTTGTTGAGTTATAGCTGTAGACATGCCCTAACTCATGTTCCATTTGTGACTTTCTCCATAATTAAATAAAACCAAAGTACGAGTTCCGCAAAATTTATTATTATTATTATTATTATTATTATTGAGTTGTAGTTGTAGACATGCCCTAACTCATATGTCATTAGCAACTTTCTCCGAAATTAAATAGAAGTCAAAGTACGGGTTTCACGGAATTTATAAAAAGTCACGTGTTATAGGTTCAAGTCATTTTAACTCGTCAACACCTTCACTTAAAAGTTCAAGTCGAAGAGTTACGAGCCAATAAGAATATATTTGTTGTTCCACACAATATTAATTTTCCGATGTGAGACTTCTTTACACATGCATCTCAATAGAATACTTGTGGGAGAATCGCGACTTCTCTTAATTTAGATTTTCGTTCCTCACATTATTCAACTATTTTAATTCGGGGACGATACGGGAGGATCAATTCTTTTCCTTTCATTTAGATGAGATGGAGAGTGATTTTGACTAAACATATGGAAGACGTGCTCAACTTTCAATGGATAGCCGATCGAATCATCAAAAGAAATTTTGAGTTCATCGTGCCTCTCTTTTTGTATCGCTAAATGTAATCCTAATGTATAAGGGAATACACAAATGAAAAGGGTCGAATTAATGCGAGCAAATTAATACGTAAGCACAGAATATGTTCAACACTAGATAGTACAAATAATCTCATGTCCAAACTAGGTTGATAATAAATTTTACGAGGCTAAGATTCATCTAGTAAGTAGACTCTCTCGTCCTTTTAAAAGAAAAAAGAATGCGTAAAGAACTAGGCATATCTTGATTTCGATTAATGAATATCGTTATATTTCCGAAACAAAATGCCTTATCCATCCACCAAAATGAATGAATGAAAGATACATTCACAACTAGACAATTTTATTGGTGGGGGTAATTCTAAAATAGTCACGCTATATTCAAAACGATGCTTCTGCGTCAACCACATATTTTGTGATACCAATTCTCAAAAAACGCCGAGGGACCATCCCATGAAAAGACGCAAGGAATCATGCCATCACTTGAACAATCCATCCAAAGCACCAGCTCGGCAAAACCAAGGTGACTTTTTGGCGAAAGCGTCTAAGGTTTCTGTCTCGTATCTTCATAATCAAGGTTAGATTTTTGACATGGAAGAGGGGAACTGTTGCCACCTTCTACATCCCCCCAGTTGTTCACTAAAGCGTGCAAGAAATGACAATTTCACTCGAGCGACTTAAGCAAATTAGTTAAAGGTCATGACCAGACGACCAGACGTGCGGTGGATCCTCTATTTTCTCTTCATTAATACCGAGCATGAATTTTTGCTCACACGTTAGCTAGTCCATTCCTCACGTGGCGAATTTCGTGTTTGACCTAACTTCAAAAGCTTAGACGAACCCTCACCTAACCCGTGGAATCAATGAAATGCTTTGTGGATTTTGAACATGGGTTGCAGTGGCAAACACAAGATTTGATTTCGATCACCAGTTAAATTAAGAAGCTAAGGATTATTTTTCGGGCAATTGAGGACTTACAAGGTTTTGAAAATTATCACAACCGAATCTCAAGCTGGCCGCTGATGGAATTCAAATGTCATAAGTAACATGTGGCAAATGAACGAATATTCCATGGCAATTCATAGAAATAAATATTTTATACCTTATTGCCGACGGTCAAAACTTCGAACCTGATTCTCACTTATCCTAACGTAAAATGGATTTTTTTGGGTGCTTGACATTTTTTTCTATATCTGCATTCACATTGGGGTGACGACTGACGAAGATCCCATGTGAAAATTGCTTCTGCCACGTAATTTGCACAACTCTAGATAAAGAGATTAAAAAAGACCTTATGAATGGGACCGATTGAGCATTAAATAAAAGGGTTGAGAGGTAAGGAAAGGTCCGCATTTCTTTCCTTCATAAGAGAATATTAAAAACTTTATAAGCGCAACCGATTGAGTATTAAATAAAAAGAAGAAAATCAATACGCAATTATAATAATACCAAACTCATATGATATTAAGAAACCTTAAATTGTTTAATCGAATCTCATAAAATATTCGAAAAATACGGAAATTCTTCGAAATAGAAGGAGTCAGCCCATTAAAACCCATCAAATGTTATATTTATCTTGTTGCAATGAATACGAAAGGGCAAAATTTTCGAAATGCGTATCTGATCGTCCCGACAATTTTTGAGGACGATGTTTGAACGCTCCAAAATCGTCCAATAGTCCCCCTTCATGTCAGTTGCTATGTTCACAAGCAATTCGCTACACGACAAGACCCATGCCCTTCACGGGGGCCCCACTTAATTAAGCCACGAATGGGAAAGACAACAAGAGTAATCGTGTCCGTTCGTGGACACGTATGTTGGCCGCCGTATTTTCTAGGGAAAGTGAAAATAACCCTCCAAGAGGAATAATAATAATAATAATAATCATCAATCATCACCGTAGGAATTGATGGGGGAGATTTCATCTGTTCCATTTAGGGGAGAAAAATGAGTTACGGTGATCGCATAACGCTCAATCAAAAAAAATTATTTGAATCAAATTTCTACTTATTTCGACAAAAAAGCGACACCAGATCACCTTTAAAGATATGGATTGATGTAGAAATCAAATAAAAATGTGAAGAGTTTTTTTTTTTTTTGTTGATTCTTGGAGTGGAAATGCGGATTGATGAGAAAGTTAAAGATAATAATGCTAAAGGTAATCACGACCAGTGAATTGGTGGCACACAACAGTCACAAATCAGCTCGCCAAGTAAATCAAGCTCTCGATCTTGCAAAAGATGCACAACCTACTTACAACTAACTAGAAAGCCATATTGGGGGTACAAATCTAAACAGATCGATTGTACGTATTAGATCATCATCTCACTACATGTCAACGAATATTTTTTACGATACCAATCCTCAAAATAGGCAGGGGACCGTCCCACGAAAAGACGCAAGAGATCATCACTTCACCAATCGAGATCCAAAGCACCGGTTCGCCATCAACCCTTGAAAACATGGGGAGTGTCTCTCGGACGGTTTGCACGGCCGGGCAAAACCCAAGCGACTTTTGCGAAAACTTTGGCTTTTTGTCGTTGTCTCTTCATCATTTAGATTAGCTGGCCGACATCTGCCCGGTTCGTGCAAGAAATGACGATCAATTCGAGCAATAAAGTCATGAGCAGTTAAATGTCAATAGCAAGACGTCAGACCAAGCATGGCTTTTGTTCCCACGTTATGTAGTTGATTTCTCACGTGATTATTTCAAATAATTTCGTGGGTATAGATATAAAATGAATAAGTGCGGAAACATGGACTGAAGTTGACCATTGGTTAACTGAGCGCTTAAAGACTTTGTTTTGATTTTGTTTTGATTGATCGAGAAGTTAAAACGTTTTGAAAAGCTAGAATCGAGTCCAGAGCTAGCTATTGATGGAATTTAGGTATCAAAAGTGATGTGTGGCGAATAAGTGAATGCTCTTTGAGACTCGCCAAGATAAAAGTTTATTTACTCAATTAATCGGCACTCGCAATCTTTATTCTTTACCCATTCTAAAATGTGTTTTCCTTCGCACTTGGTAGCTTTTTGTTTTTGGGACCCTTTTTCCTGTTTTGGTGATGAAGAGCACTTGTTAAGCAAAATATATTTAAAAAGTCATAAACATGTTGCACGACAAGCAATTCTATTCTAAAAATTTTAATTATGCCAATTTTGTCTTAAACATTTTCATGATTGGTCAATTTAGTTCTTCCAATCGATTTTGATTGGATGTTGTTGATGTAGATTCCAGCCATTGTATATGCGCAGCTTGCATTGATGTGGATAATTATTTAATTTTTTTGAACTTTTTTATTTTTATTTTTTTATATTATTGTTAAAGGTTGGTGAGGGCTTGTAGGCCCCAAATTGTAAAAAAAAAAAAAATAAGAAATGAATAGAAAAGATAAGAATAAATACATAAATAAGAAATTAAAAAAAAATTTTAAAATTCAAAAATTGTCAATGTTCACATCAACTGTACTTAGCAATATTCGAAAAATTGGTTATAAAGAATAAATTAACAAACCACTAAAATTTTTAGAATTAAATTGACAATCAAAAAAATTTAATAGAATTGGCCACGACATAACAAGTTTATGAGTTTTTGGACGATTATCTCTACTTGTGAACATGCTTCTACCACGTGATTTGCATGTACAATAAAAGAGTGAATATTAAAAACACGAAAACAACATCCTCCTGGAATATTCCTAACGATTGGAGATGAGATGGTCCACGTTTCTTTCGTTCCAAAGCAAAATATAAAATCTTACGATTGAGGATTAAATAAAAGGAACAAAAAAAATAAGAAATCGGTCAATTATAATAAAACCAAACTCGATTCGCATCTAGTCAAAAGAAGAAGGAAAAATAAAAATAAAATATGAAATCTCAACGACATGGAAGCCTTTGTTTATGAGTTTTATCGGGTCTCTTTCTCTATCGCCAAACGCAAGATTAATATGTACAAAAAGAATGCACGAAAGCCGAGTTACTGTTCACTAAATTAGCATGCGGCGCACGCCATATTGTTGACCCTTCTATCGAGTTCAGAAAAATCTCATTTCTGAGCCAGGTTAGCCGTACATTCTATGAGCTTGAGATTTATCGGCTAAGTGTATCTCGATTTCCCATGAATGAATATTATAGCATTTTTTGAATAAAAATATAAAAACTTTTCGAATAATCACGTAAGTGTTACTTTTGCAAGACAATGACTACTTCCATACCATAGCTGATTTGGGTTGTTGGAAAACCTGAAGTGGCAATAGTTCTATGTTTTTCTAGTCGACCTGGTTTGCCAACAAAGTGAGTCAACATGAATTGCCCTAAATGATGTTGTCTATGTATGTTATTTGCCTCAAATTTGCGAACTGGGGGAAAATTCTCTTCTCTTCTTCAAAACCTAATTTGGATGTGTTCTTCAACCGAACAATTAGGTGAAATTAGATGCTGAAATATGCAATAGAGAGTAGGATCCGGACGAACATCGCCAAATTAAGCACGTTGCTCTTAAAAATCGGACAAACAAGAATTGCAAAGGAAAGGGAGCAACATAGTTACTTGAACAAATTAGTTTCCGCAATTGAGTTTCTTCGGACGAAGATGAAGATGAAGACAAAGACCAAGAAAAGAACAAGAAGAGAAGGTATATTTGTGAGTTGATTAATTGCCTTCTTCAAACCCTAATTCTCTCTTCTCCGGTGGTCGACCAATGGCTCCCCTATCTTCTTCTTCTCTGGTCAAGCTCTCAAGAGAAGACTCAAGGCTTAAGGTTTCGTTCCCAACTCTAATTTGGGGAACAAAAGGGTAAAACGACGTCGTTTTGCCCATTCGCTATCATGTTGGAATCCAATTTTAATTCAAAAGGCCATGCAAGATAAATTACCGGAATAAGCATTTACATGATCGATTCCTCACCGACGTGACACTTAAGTGATTGTTCAAAATATTGCGGCATCAAAGTGAACGTAATGCAAAAGTTATAACATTTATGGTGCTATTTTTTATTTATTTTTTAATTTTTTAATTTTTGTTATTAAATAAAGGGATATGCGTTGTCCATTTCTGATATTACTTTTCAATCGATGTAAACCATCGTATAGATAAACCCTTGAAAACATGGAAGAGTCTTGCAGGATGGACAAACAAACTGGCAAATCCATGTGACTTTTGTGAAAGCTACGGATTTCATGGGGTTTAGAGGATGACATGTGCACAACCATTTGTTTTTTGCTTTGGCTAGTTGTCAACTAGGTCGAGCAAATTGAACTCAAACCTCTCGTTTTGTTCCCACCCTTCTACATCTCCCTGTTTTGTTTCACTAAAGCGTGTGAGAAATGACAATTCATTTTGAGAAATTAAGTAATGAGGAGTCGAAGGTCATGCCGTCACGGCGAGACGTGTCCGGTCAATCATTCGCCGTCTCCCTTGATCCATGTCGGACCAAAGCGTGACATTTGCTCACGAGTTGCATAGTTGATTCCTAACGTGACTGATCCAAGATAGTTTCGTGTTTGACCCAACTCATAAGGGAAAAGTGCCTAAAAAGTCCTAAACCTTTTGCCTTTGTGCCAATTTAGTCCTAAACCTTTTTTTGGTGCCGATTCAGTCCTAAACCTTTTTAAGTTGTGCCAATTCAGTCCTTTCCGACCAATTTTGACCGGATTTTGTGCTGACGGACACCGGCCGGCTGACGTGGCATGATCGGCGCTGACGTGGACAACTTTTAATAATATTTTAATATTTTTTATTTTTAAATATTTTTTAAATATTTTTATTTTTTTTTTATTTTTGTCTTTTTCCTCCAGCCGGTCGCCGGGTCCGGGCGACCAGCCCGCAGGCGATCGCCGCGAGGGCGAGGCCGACCTCGCCGGATCTCGGCGAGGTCGAGCCTCGCCGCCCTCGCCCATGGCCGCCTCGCCGATCCGGCCATGGGCGATGGGCGAGGCTCGCCTCGCAGGATCTGGCGAGGTCGAGCCTCGCCGGCCCTCGCCCGACCTTGCTAGATCAGGCCATGGGCGAGGCTCACCCTCGCCAGCCTCGCCGGATGCGGGTGAGGCGAGGGCGGCGAGGCTCACCTCGCCCATGGCCTCGCCGGATCGCCCATGGTCGAGGCGAGGGCGGCGAGGCTCGACCTCGCCAGATCCGGCGGGGCGAGCCTCGCCCATGGCCGCCTCGCCAAATCAGCCGGCGAGGCTCGACCTCGCCCGATCCGGCGAGGTCGAGCCTCGTCGATGGCCCGATCCGGCGAGGCGGCCATGGGCGAGGCTCGCCTCGCCGGCGGCCACTTCGGCGGTCCACCGGACCTCGCCGACCACTGGAGGAAAAAAATATTAAAAGTATTTTAAAAAATATATTAAAATATTATTAAAAGTTGTCCACGTCGCCGCCGATCATGCCACATCACCACGGCCGGGTCCAAGAAAAAATCCGGCTAAAATTGGCCGGAAAGGACTGAATTGGCACAACTTAAAAAGGTTTAGGACTGAATCGGCACCAAAAAAATGTTTAGGACTAAATTGGCACAAAGGCAAAAGGTTTAGGACTTTTTTGGCACTTTTTCCCAACTCATAAGCCTAGATAGAGTCTCACCTAATCTGCGAACTTAATGAAGTATTTCGTGGGTTTCGAATTCGGGCTAATACACGCGCAGATATAAAATGGGACGAGCACGTAAAAATGACTTAGTTTTGATCGTTATCCAAATGAAAGGTCAGGACTTTATTTTTTCCAAAGCTTACCGTCAGCGGAATTTTGAGGCAAACAATTAAATATTTTATGGAGATTCATCAAAATAAAGCCGTATGTTCTTGATCGCCCCGTGGTCAAAATCTTAAAGTCTTTGCTTTCATAATTATCTCGATTTAAAGTAGTTTATCTTCGTACTTAATGGATTCTTTTATTTAACCCATTTTCACATCTTAGTGGAAAAAATTATCCAAAAAATCTTAAACCTATTATACAGTAATTAATTTGATTTTAAACATTTTAATTGTGTCAAATAAATCCCAAACCTTTTCATGATATACCGATGTAGTTCTAATGTTTTAATGACTTGACAGTATAGTCATTCCAACTAATTTTATCGACATTGACTATTTTATGTGACATGATTGATCTTAATATGAATAATTTTTATATTTTTTTTAAAAAATATGATTTTAAATTTTCTTTTTTTCCTATTTCCTATGCCGGTCACCAGGTCTTGGCTTAGGAAAATTCAGAAAATCCCTATGAAAATGAGAAAAATCGGTCACGTTAGTGCCGGTGGTCTTATGTCTTTTTTTTTTCCCACTTCCTTGGATATTTTAATCCCTTCTAAGCACGTCCAATTTGAGCATTAAATAAAAGGAAAAGAAAAATGAAAATTCAGAAAATTATAAAATGTCAAGCTTCGGGATTCGCAATTCGGATGACGTGGAAAGCCTCTCGTTTGCGTGCCGGGGGACCACGGACGAGATGATACCAGATTGACATTACTGCTGCTCTGTTCCGAAGCAAAGTTCGCTAAACGACAAAAAGAAAAACACACGCCGTTCTCGCGGGCCCCACTAGATTCTGCAGTGAATGAGAATGCGACAAGTGTAATCGTGCGCGTGGTGGTGGTGAAGTTTCTTGGGAAAGTGAAAATAATTACTCTCGAAATATAATAATATTATAAAAGTAGAAATTGATTGTATATTCTCGTCCTCTTCCGTTTGGGGCATTTAAAAATGAGCTTTGGGGATCGAGCTGCCTAATCAAAGAGATTGGGTAGAATCTTATCCTACCTAATTCGCCGAAAAGCTACCACCAAGCACCTCTCGAGATATGAATCGATATGGGAATCAATTGATGCATGTGAAAAATTATTATTTTAGCTGAGATAGGAAAGGCAAATTTATTAGCAGCCATTTGTAATGATGCTGAAATGTAAAGGTAACAAGGAAATAAAGCAGAATGATTGATGTTCTTTTGATTGATTAGTGGTGACTTGCTCAAATTACAATCCCTATATTTATAGCCACTAAAAATGGTTAACAACTCAACAATTGCAAAGAAAGAAAATAGTAACCTCCTTTACCTTTAGATTTCAATAATGCACGTCTCAAACTTTTATCGAAAGACCTACTACTACGACAACCATGGTCTCAATGTTTCCATCCATATTTTGGTCTTCCTTTTCTGATGGTTACAACAGCCCAAATTTGTTGGCCATTATCATTAGTGGCCTTCGAAATTCATGGCTTCTATGAATTGGTGATCACTAAAATAAAAAAATTGTTAGATATTTATATAGTTTTGAAAAATTCCGTATAGGCCCTCTTTGGCTTCGACGATCACTCTTGCCCTTTTTTAACCCAGTTGTTATAACTGGCAGATGAAAATAGAGAAAAAAAAAGAAAGAATAAGATCATAATTTTAAAAAAAATGTAAAAATCATCAATGTTAATACCGATCGTACTACATAAAACGATCTGCGTTAATATAATTAGCCAAAAGGATTACATTAATAAATTATATCAAAAATTCGAATGGCTGAAGCTAAACCAACTACTCGCTTCTTGTAATAAGAGGAGTTGTTGTGAACCCTATAGACCATTAAAAGGTTTAGGACTATGTGGATATATAGTCAAGGTTTGAGACTTGTTTGGCACTATTGGAAGATTTAAGATCAAATCGACCGCCATACAATAGTTTAGAACTTTTTGAACAATTTTTCTCGTCAAGATATAAAAATAGGTTAAATAAGAAAGTCAATTAAGCATTAAGGAAAACCTGCTTTAAATTGAGATAATTACGAAAGCAGGACTTTAAGATTCTGACCATGGGGCGAATGAGGGTTAAAGGCTCTACTTTGATGAATCTCCATGAAATATTTGATTATTCACCCCGAATTCCGCCTATGGCAAGTTTGGAAAAAAAATAAAGTCCTAGGTTTTCAATTGACCAGCTATCAAAATCAAGTCATTTTTACGCACTCGTCACATTTTAAATTTACATATATCCACACGGCATGGCCCGAATTCGAAACTCATGAAGTACTTCATTAATTTCACGGCTTAGGTGAGAGTCCATCTAGGCTTATAAAGTTAGGTCGAACACGAAATTATTCGAATTAGTCACATGAGGAATGGACTATGCAATGTGTGAGCAAATGTCATGCCTTGGTGCGACATCCATCGAGGTCGAGGAAGAACGGTGAATTGACCGCACATCTGGCCGTGACCTTTGACTCCTCATTACTTAATTTGATCAAATGAAATTGTCATTTCTTATCCGTTTTAGTGAACAAAACAGGGAGATGTTGAAGGGTGGCAACAAAACAGGAGGTTTGAGTTCAATTTGCTCGACATAATTGGCAACTAGCCAAAAGAAAAGACAAATGTTTGTGCACATGTTGTCCTTGAAACCCAAAGTTTTCATGGAAGTCGCATGGGTTTGCCAGTCTATCTATCGTACGAGACTCTTTCGTGTTTTTAAGGGTTCATCTTTTCGATAGTTTGGATCGATTGAAAAGTCATATGAGAAATAGACACCGAAAGCGTCATCACTTTCGTATTGCGCTCATTTCAGTGTCACAACATCTCGAGCGATCACTTTTAAGTGCCACACGTGAAAAATCAATCACATAAGTGCCTATTCCGGTAATTCGTTCTACATGGCCTTTTGAAATGAAATTTGACTCTGACATGGTAAAGAAGGGCCAAACGACGTCATGCAACTTTTTTGTTCCCCTAAATCAAGTCGAGAATGAAACCGTAAGCCTTTCGTCTTCTCTTGAGAGCTTGACCGGAGAAGAAGATTGAGGAACCGGTGCTCGACCACCGGAGAAGAGAGGGGTTTGAAGAAGGCAACTAATTGACTCACGAATTTGCCTTCTCTTCTCCTTCTTTTCTTCGTCTTCATTTTCGTCTTTCGTCTTCGTCCAAATAAACTCAATTGCCACAACTAATTTTAGGTAATATGTCGCTTCCTTTCCCTCGCAACTCTTGTTAGTCCAAATCTTGAGAAGAACATGCTTAATTTGGCGATGTTTGTCCGGATCCTGCTCTCTACTGCAAATTTCAGCACCTAACTTCGCCTAATTGCTCCGTTGAAGAACACATCCATATTAGGGTTTGAAGAAGAAAAGAATTTAGCCCCCATTCACAAATTTGGGGTGAATAACATACATAGATGACATGGTTTGGTGCAACTCATGATTACTCACTTTGCCAGCGAATCATGTCGGCCGGAAAAACATTAAACTATTGCCACGTCAAGTTTTTCGACAACTCAAATCAGTGATGACACGACAAGAGTCATTATTTAATAAAAGTAACACTTAAGTAATCGGTTAAAAAGTTTTGACATTTTAATTCATAAAATGCTACAATATCCATTTGTAAAAAATCAAGATACACCTGGATCTTTATATATTCTGTTTTTTCTATAAGGACAAGAGCGCCTGCAAATAAATCTCAAGCTCATAAAACGTGCTGCTAACCTAGCTCGGACATGAGACTTTTCTAAACTCGATAGTAGGGTCAAAAATATGTCGTGCGTCGCGTGCTAATTGAGTATGAGCATTCAATTAGTTGCCGCATGTCACTTTTCATACTTGAATTCTATCAATAGCTAGCTTGGGACTCGATTCTAGATTTTTAAATGTTTTAATTACTCGATTGATCAAAACAAGTCTTAAGTACTCAATTAATCAACGGTCACAATCTAAGTCTATATTTCTACACTTATCTATTTTAAATCTATACCAATGAACTTATTTGAATTGGTCACGTGAGGCATCAAACTAGGAAACGTGTGAACAAAAAGCCGTGCTTGGTCCGACGTCATCAGGAGAAAACGGAGAATGGACCGCACGTCTGGCTACCGAGATTTAACTACTGGCGACTTTATTGCTCGAATCGATCGTCATTACTTGCACGTTTTAGTGAACGAACCAGGGAGACGTCGGCAGACTAATCTTTAATGATGAAGAGACAAAAAGCCTAAGTTTTCGCAAGGTTCAGTTGGGTTCTGCCGGACTAAGCAAACCTTACAAGAGACACTCACCATGTTTTCCAGGATTGATGGTGAAGTGATGTTCTCTTGCGTCTTTTCATGGGACGGTTCCCTGCGTATTTTGAGGATTGGTATGTAAAATATCTTCGTCGACACTAACCCGTCGACCTGTTTAGATTTTGTACCACCAATATGATTCTCTAGTCGCAAGTGGGTCATGCATCTTTGACGAGATCGATACTCGATAGGTTCAATTCATTTCGCAAGCTGGTCGGTAAATATCTCCGTATGGATAGACTTTTTTTTGGCTATTTGCGATTTGGCGGAATCGCAGCAACAAGCTTCTTATTTTTAGATCGAAACTTCAGAAGTGAGAGCTCGAAACCCTGACGCTGACACCTAGAGTGGGTCATCGGTGTTTTGGTTTCTTTCGCAGCCATTATTCGATCAGGAAAAGAACTATGATCACAAACTCATTGAATTTCAAAGGCCACTAATGATAATGGCCCAGAAATATGGGTTGTAGTAACCATAAAAAAGAGAACATACTTGTCGATGTGGGGTAAGTGATGTGGTCATGATTGTCGAAGTAGTAAGTTTTTTAATAACCGTTTGTATATATGAGTCATTAAATTCTAAGAGTCACGTAGGTGACGACAAATTGCAATTATGTATGTTGTCGAAGCATCATAACAGACTAGTAAACTTGAATCTTGTTCTTATATGATATGATCAATTCCATCAAGCATTCAGCATCTATTTTAGCATGAAAAAAATAAAAAATCAGAAGCTCTGCCCTCCTCTATCTATTCAAGAGATGGAAGGGCAGAGGCCTTTGGGGCCTTACAATCACTAGATAATATGGTTTTCTCTATTTGCTTTCTCCACAATAGTTATTGACTCTTTTCAATGGCTATAAATATTAGGATATGAATAAGGCACCACCAATCAATTAATGAATGCCCGTCATCTTTATGTTTTACAACCCTTTTAAATGACGGATCCTGATCTCCTTTAGTATTCTTATCTCTAAATTTCTGGTCGATTCATATTACTTATCCAAGAATCAACAAAGACTACACATCCCAAGTTGATTTCACATCAATCAAGTTGGTGAAAGGTGCTTTGACCACATTTCTCGGCAAAACAAGTAAAAACTTGATTTAACTAATCTTTTTGATTAAGCAACGCGATCCCCATGACTCATTTTTCTTCCCGAACGGAAGAGACGAAATCTCCCCCACCAAATCCTAAGATTATTATTATTATTATTATTAATTATTATTAATGTTCGAGGGTTATTTTCACTTTTCCCTATAAAATACGGTGGCCAACGTACGTGTACACAACGACAAAAGAAGACAGACGTACGTGTACACGAACACGAACACGAACAGACGCTGTTACTCTTGTCGTCTTCTCATTCATTGCGGAATTAAGTGGGCCCCACATGACGAGCCTGGGTTTTGTCGTTTAGGGAATTGCTCGGGAAACATGGCATCTGATATAAAAGCAGGTCTCTGCTCTGGGACGACTTTGGAGCTTTCAAAATATCATGCCAAAAAATTGTCATATGCATTTCGAAAGTTTTGCCATCTCCAAGTCATTAAAAGTAGACAAAATATAACATGTGGCGTGCTCTAATAGGTTGACGTCTTCCATTTTCGAGAATTTTTCATATTTTTGATAAAATTCGATTAAACAATTACATTTCGCTTATGGTTTCATGATCCGTGAACAAAAGATTTTATATGTCATTTGAGTTTGGTATTATTATTATAATTTTGGAGTTATTCTTTTCATTTTATATAATGCTCAATTGGTCCCGCTTAAAAGGTTTCCTTTATTATTATTATTATTATTATTATTATTATTATTATTATTATTATTATATCTCTATCTAGGGTTATGCAAATCAGGTGGTGGAAGCAATTTTCACATGGGATCTTCATCACCCGAATGTGAAGGTAGGTATAGAAAAAAAAATGTCGAGCACCCAAAGAAAAAAAAAAGCAATAACCTTTTTACATCAAGATAAGTGAGAATCGAGTCCCAAATTTTGACCGTCGGCCAATGAGGAGTTAAATATTTATTTTGATGAATCACTGTGAAATATTTGTTCATTTGCCATGTGTCACTTACGATGCTCAAATCCCACCGGCGGGTGAACTCAAGATTCGATTGCGACATTTTTGAAACCTTTTAAGTCTTCGACTGCCGGAAAATAAATCCTTAGCTTCTTAATTTAATAAATCTTGTGTCTGCATCTCTGTTGCAATCCGGGTTCAAAATTCATGAATTATTTCATTAATTTCACAGATTAGATGAGGATCCGTCTGAACTTTTAAAGTTAGGTCAAACACGATATTCATCACCTGAGAAATTAATTATGTAATGTGTGAGCAAAAGCTTTCGGTACCAATATCAATGGAGAGGAAACGGAGGATCCACGTCTGGTCATGACCTTAAACTAATTTTTCTCAAGTCCGCTCGGATCGATTCTCATTTCTTGCACGTTTTAGTGAACAACCGAGAGAGATGTAGAAGGGTGGCAACAGTCTCCCTCTTCCATGTCAAAAATCTAATCTTAATTATGAAGAGACAAGAGAGAAACCCCCAAAGCTTTCGCAAAAAGTCACCTAGGTTTTGCCGAACTGTTGCTTCAGATGGATTGTGCAAGTGATCATGTGACCCATTGCGTCCTTTCATGGGATGGCCCCTTGGCGTAGTTTGAGAAATGGTATCATAAAATATGTGGTTGACGTATATGCATCGTTTTGAATATTATTAAAATATATAAATAATAAATCACGTATATATCTAATAATTTAAATTTTTAGAACAATTAGCGATAATCTTGTAAAATTTCACATAATATCAATGCTGCAAATCCTAAGTTTAAATTTTATCAGACCCCATTTGCGTCTCTAATTAAATTTACATGCTTAGTACTGGACAAAAAAAGACGAAACTAAGCGTGAATCGCTTTTAGAATAGCTAGCAATAGTCTCACAATTATAGTGTAACTATTAGAATTATACCAACAATAAGGTTGCCTAATTGTGAATAGGTCATGTATCTTTACGAGATCAAAAATTCGATTCGCATCGCGAGCTGATTTGTGAATGGCTCGTGCCGAGTTGCATAGCCGCAATGTATCTCATGTGGAGAGGTTTTTTGGCTATTTGCAATTGGCCAAAACAACGATCAAATCCTTTTAATTGACATGGTGTCAACAGAGAGCTCGGTATTAGTCGTTTCAGATACCGACGAGAAGGTGGGAAGAGAAAGCTTGTTGATGAAAACAAAATGTTAGTGAATGACAATGTCAATTTATAGGATGTCTAGCTATCAAGTTATTAGCAAGATGTTTGAGGCTAAGAAGTTTGCCGATGATTATGAACATTGATGAACGAAGGCTGTTATCGACTTATGATAATGACTGGTCGACAATGAATACTTAGTCAATCTAATCAAATGCCAAAGATAGGACTGAAAGTTGGGAAGATATTGATTGAGAAGACATCGATAGTTCAATCAAAAAAATTGCATATGATCATGTAAAGCATATCATGGAGCCTGATGTTAGACAATCGATTGCTATAGAAATATAATCGCCTGTAAATAAGATGATATGGTTACTAAGCACCACCGTGGAACTGAAAATAAAGGGCATTGCAGTTTTGATTTCAAGTTTGAATATTAACCGTATAGAAATGGTTAAGCTAAGTAGCAAGTTAAATAAGCCACGTCGAGGACTCCCAAACAATCGTGCATATAACTATGTATTTTTCAATATTTTTATTTCGGTGTGAGATATTTCATTGTCGATTAAATTCCGACAAAACAGCTATTGTAGAATAGTACCACGGGGGAATTTGTCCTTCAGTTTAGGTAAGTTAGCCTATATTGAAGTACGGAGTCTGGATACGATCCTATTCTAAGCCCATTCACCCACTTTAGCTACCTAATAATCCTCACCACTCATTCATTGGCTTTAAGTATCAGATGATCAATCATCACCTATCTCGACGTCCTAACTCCATCATCCGAATGCGCAGCAGACCAATTCGTGATGGTTCGAGTAATATTCTTTGACCAGAGCAGTGGTATCTAATATTTACAACCTAGCAAATGGGTCTTTCTAGTCGATTCAAAAAGTAGAGAAAGGACCAATCTCGTGAAGTTAAGATCTAGAGAATCACTTCACCACCAAGCTAATAACAAAATCGACACATGGCGGAGCCTATTGTCCTTTTTTCTTATCATATAAATGGTTATTAGCTGGTATCACGCCGTGGTCCATGTCTCATCTATAGTGCGAGATCCTACCGTAGGCATGCGGCAAGATTAACTGGGCACTTCCCTTACGATTCACGCTCTATTATTGTCAGATTTCAAGCAAGATGCAAGGCGTGGGAATTGCGGATGGATTCAAATGGCTGGGCGGCAGCTGTTCTTCTTTTGACCCGCCAAACCGATGCACATGGGGCTCCATGATTGCCTTACACTATAACTAGAACTGGAAGTTACCATATAATCCAAGGTCTTTTCCTGAGGCAGGCTGTGTCTCTTCTGTCCATTTGAACTCTCAATAGCATTATTTTAATGTTATAATTATGCTAGAATAAGAGCAATTAGGTAAGTTCATTGACCCCACTTATCCTCCAACATTTTCCATTTATTCATTTTGGTGGATGGGTAAGGCATTCTCGCTTGGAAATACAAGGATATCCATGAATCGAAAATTAAGATATGCCTAGTTCTTCATGTGTTCTTTTTTCTTTTAAAAGGGCGAGAGAGTTTACTAGATAAATCTCAAGCTTGTAAAAATTATTACCAACCTAGCTTGGACATGAGATTAGTAGGGTTGAACATATGCCGTGCTCACATATCGGTCCGCTAACATTAAGTCGACCCTTTTAATTTGTGTATTCCCTTATACATTAGGATTACATTTGGTGATACAGAAAGAAGTTTGATGAACTCAAAATTTCTTTCAAAGATTCGATCGGCTATCCGTCAAAAGTCGAGTACACGTCTTCCGTATGTTCAGTCAAAATCACTCTCCATCTCATCTTTTTGTCTCTTCAACCCAACAATAAATGAAAGGAAACGGGACAACCCAACAATAAATGAAAGGAAACGGATCTATCCTCCCACATCGTCCGTGAATGAAAATAATTGAATAATACAAAGATCGAGAATCTAAATCAAGAGGAGCCACAATTCTCCCACTAGCATTCTGCTGAGATGCATGTGTGAGTTGTGTTCGACAAGTCCTATATCGAAAAATTGATGTAGTGTAAAGCAGTAAATATATTATTGTTACCTCAATATCTCTTTAGCTTAAACTTTTAAGTGAAAATGGCTCTATCTAAATACGTTAACGGATTAGAGAAACTTTAACTTATAATACGTGACTTTTTTATAAATTTCACATAACTTGTACTTTGACTTTTATTTAATTTGGAGAAAGTCACAAATGGAATGCAAGTTAGGGCATTTCTATGGCTACAACTCAATAATAATAATAATAATAATTTCATGGAACCCATACTTTGACTTTATCTAATTTCATAGACGTCACAAACAACATATAGGTTAGGGCATGTCTACAGCTACGATTTAATAATGACGACAACGATGATCGAAGATGATGGTGATGATGGTGAAGAAATAATAATAATAATAATAATAATAACAACAGAAAAGCTCCTACGGATGAGGGGATGGCATTGCATGGCCGGTGGGAACTTCAAATATAATCTCTAGGACCGAAGTGGTCGTGCGGCCACCGACCCGGACCTGGTCCGACCGCAACCCGTCGGCAAAAAAGGTGCCCTCCGTCAACCCGCAATTTAAAAGGCGCCCGCCTTTTCCCCTCCTGAGCCGACGTCGTCTGGACGCGTAAATTAAAATACGCGAGAAAATCGTCAGTTCGCACCTTAGCAAGGTGTAAAAACAGCCAAACCGCTTCCCCAATCATTTGCGCGCGTTACGTCATGTGGGGCCCCGGGGGTTTCCCTCCGTAAACTAGCGAGACGAGAGGACCACGCACAAGAAACGATGAAACGAATCCCCGATTTAATTAATCAAGCCTAATCATCGGATTAATTGAAAATTTAGAAATTGGGTTATCCCCCCCCTCCACTCAACAGCATCGGTGGCCATTGAAAATTCCACGCACGCTAAAACGATGTCTATCTGGAAACACGAGAGGCCAAACGATGTCGAGATGGCGAGGCCCCAAGCCACACGTGGGGCAGCGCATTTTGACCACGTAACGCGTTTTCCCACGGCCGATCCAAAATTTTAATGAAATTCAGACTCACTTTTTCGATGATCCTAATTTCTAATGATTTAATTTAGAGAAGTCTTTAGGTGCTTTTTATGGACTTTTTATAGGTTGATTAATTATCTTTTCCTGACTTCTAAAACAAGAGGCTAAATGGGTTGACTTGGATGCTTTATTACCTTTAAGATGTAATTATATGAGAAAATATTGAATTTGTCAAGATTATATTTCACAAAATCAACACCGTAAATATAAAATTGTTTTAATAATATAACACTTTGATTTGTAGTGATTTATTATTTTGAGTAATCACCACAAAAGGGGTAATTTTATCTTTTATATAGAGATAGCTTATTCTTATATTGACTGTGAATTTCATTGATAAAAGGCAAGAATCATGAGCCGCAATTGGAGTCAAAAGTCGTCTTTGAAAATTCATGGTAAGTGAATTTATCCTTCCGCGTTTTTGAGTACAGGTAAAATGTCTGGCGAAGAGACCGTTGCAATTGTTCTTTACTAACTCGTGCCATCAAATGTCTCTTAATAGATAAGAAAAGCATAGTTGAATTCTAAGACTTGCCAAATCAATATAATCAAATAATTTCGTTAACTCTATCCGATTTGGTTAACAAAAAATGCTGATGTTATTTTTATTATTTTCTTATGACACATAATGTCAATGTTGTTTTAGACTCTATTGAAATTGAATTTTTAGAACTTTTTTGTGCAATTATCCAAGAAAAAGAAAATGATATTTTAAACAACGTCCAACTCGACCGAAACTAGGGAAGTTTTTTATTCTGGTTGCTGACAAAACTAAAACTTTGTGCAATGATAAGATCTTTTTTGGCCTTGTTGTCGCTGATTAGTGAATAGGTACGGTCTAATTATGTTAAGATTAAGTCGTTAATTTACGTTAAATCATGATGCATGGGGGTTGTTAAAAATTGAGGCCCTAAGGTGGGGGGGGAACCATGATTGTAAATATTGACCTTGTTTGGAAAACGTTTAATGACCAATTAATAACAATACGAGGGAAAGCTTATCTAGAATGATGACCTAAGAGGAAATGATGACCTTTTCAAATTCACACTCGCCAAAACAATTTCACGAATTATTATTTTTCGGAAGCACCAATAGTTTTGCACCCTTACTTGGTATTTTAAAAAAGACAAACGTGATCGGAAAAATCTATCTATATCTACTTTTCTTATAATTCCATGTTTAGACACCTATCTAGGAATTAATTTAATTGAGGTTAGCAAGTGGGGAAAAATTATCTAATCAATCCTAATAACAATGCAAGGGTGTCGATTCAATAATAAACTTTATAAACTTGTCAATCAAGTCTTAATCCTTTGTGTGAAATTTTAATGTAATTGTTTCAAGCAATTTGCTTCACATCAGTACACTGCCACATTATCAATTTCTGAAAAGAATCTAGAAAGAGTACATTGAAATTTTGCATAAATATTTTGAACTCAATTAATAAAATTGCTCGAGCAAAAAACATTAATATAAATGGAAATTTTATCACGGATTGGATAATTTTCCCCTGAGAAATTAAATATGACGGCCAAAATGTAACACGTAAAAATGAATATATATATATATACCCTTTCAAATTTCTGGTGGTTTTCTTCTAGATGAAGGGCGGTGTTCGCAGTCCGGCCTCTTGGATCGTTCCACAGAGATTTTTACAATGAATTCACGCCCATTAATGCGTGTAAATTCTAAAAGAAAAGTGGGAAAATTCTAATTTATATTTCTATGTAAATATTAAAATGAAAATGTCGGGGGGAAGGGCGGATGTAATTAAGCACCGTTATGAAAATCAAGGAATATCCGGGGCCAAATATTAAAATCCATAAAGGCGAAGAAACTATCGGCTAATTACGATTTCAACCCCCGATTCCCGACTTTTCTTCCAAAAGCGCCCCCGAAATTGAGGACTTCACGCTAAACACGTGATACGAAATAATTTATTTTAAAAATTAAAGTGAGAGGGAGAGGGAGAGGGAGAGATGGGAAGAATCCATGGCGAAGAAAAAACCCCCCGTGACCACGGAAAAAGAAAATAAAAGATTAAAAAGAAAAGAAAAAAAAAAGTAGTTTACGTTAAGCGACGACGATGACGTGGCAGGCGGGCTCCACGCGAGCCCCAGTCCACGATGGCGCTTGCGTGTTGGCCATCCCATTCCAAATAATGGCCGGAGATTAAGAAAAGTAATTACGTGATTATCCGGAATTTAATTATTTCTTTAAGTTTCGCAATTTACTTTCTGATCTTGTTCTCCCCCGTCATCTCTCTCTCTCTCTCTCTCTCTCTCTCTCTCTCTGTATATATATAGAGACATCTGACCAGGATGACAATTATCCACGAAGAAGAAGGAGGAGGACTAGGAGAGAGAGAGAGAGAGAGAGAGAGAGCGGTCAGCATTTGAATTTCCCCGACTGGGTAGTCTTCCGACGACCGGTCATCGTCGTCCTCAAGCTCCGCAGAGAGAGAGAGAGAGAGAGAGAGAGAGAGAGAGGGAGGGAGATTTTACATGGTGAAGGAGGGGAAGGAGGGGAAGGAATGCGACTGGGGAAGTACGAGCTCGGGAGGACGCTGGGCGAAGGCAATTTCGGGAAGGTGAAGTTCGCCGCCGACGTCGAGTCCGGCCAAGGCTACGCCGTCAAGATCATCGAGAAGACGCGCATCCTCGACCTCAAGATCACCGATCAGGTCAGTCCCCCGTCCGCCCCCCCCGATCTCCTCCTCCGCCGCGGCGGGGTTTCCGTCCGGAGGATCTGCCCTCCTGGTCCGCGGATTCGCCGCTGATTTTCCAGTTTTGTAAAGATTTCCGAACCGTCTCGAGTTCTCCTCTCTGGCTTCTCGCCGTCGAAAAGATAAAAACCGAAAAGCCGTCTCGGTCGCGTTCTGTTCGTCATCGTCTCGGCTGCATTTGGCGAGCCGGGAAGTTCTCGTTTACGGTTCCGAATGCGATCGCTGATTTCTCTCGACTTCCGTTTTCGATCGTCCCGAACTCTGTGACTCCGTTCAAATCAATAACCGAAATTCCGAACCGATTATTGTCGTCTTCGCAGCATTTCGCGAAGTGCGCGACACGTTCCCGCTTCGGGAGCGGTTTTCCGTCACGAGTCCGTCCTTGATTTTTCACGTCAGGTCGTCCCGAACTTCGCGTGATCCGTTCTCCCACGTTAAAGCGCGCATCTTGATCCTATTTTTCCCCGACTTCTCGATTTCGGCCGATTTCTAAGCTTGACATTATCTCTTTTTCCAGTTGTTATTTTGGCCCAGCACGAAATTTAACGGATCGAATTTGCTTTGGGTGACGCAGATAAAGAGAGAGATCGGCACATTGAAGCTCCTCAAGCATCCCAACGTGGTCAGATTACACGAGGTAAACACAAATCATCTCTCTCTGTTACTTCTTCAATCGAAATTCTGTCATTAGTTGGCCAAAAAAAAAAATTATTATTATTATCTTCGTGTAGAAGCGGACGCAAAGAATACATTCCTTGCCTTCATCTTGAGCCCTCTACTAACCTTTTTCCTAGTCTTGGGAACAAAACCCTTTTAAATGGTTGAAGGAAAGGATTTTCCTTTATCTCGATATAGAAAAAAATCCAAAAAGAAAAAAAAAAATACTCTAGATAGATATGCTTAACAAGCGTCAAGATAAATCAGATGAGAGCCTTTCATCGTCAAGATACGAATAGCCAGCGGGAAACAAATATAGAATGCAATGATTGCCATTAGGGGAGCGTAATTTTAGGATGTAATTAAATTTTTTTAATGAATCCATTAATCACTTTTTTTTTTACACCGGGAATGGAATCGGGTAGGGTGTTGGTGGTGGGTTGACTTGGGTAGAATCCGAAATCATCTCTGCTACGCCCGAGGCCAGGTCGAGAGGGTGTCGCAGTGGCAGGCTGGTGGTGGAGGGACCCTCCCCATACTTTAAACTCTTAACTAAATCCAGGAATTCCTAGAACAAACCACCATTATTATACTAAGGATATCCTCCCGGTCCCCGCTCTTATCGGTTAGGATTTCACAGTTGGGGTGCTGGGACATGAGTCACCGTATCTTCCAACTCATTTCCCCATTTCAGATGAGTGGAGATCGAGTAAGGCTTGATTATCAAGATCGATCGATCCATCTTTGGCCAAACAGAGAGAACCCATCAGGATTTGGTATTAAAGGGGCGGGGCCGTCCTGTTGCTCGACTGGGTCATGTCGACGTCCGTTGCTTGTGCGATGCAACTATTGAAAGTTGAAGGAGGTCTCGGTTACTGTGGGACCATAAGGACGTGTGTTAGGATGTTGTTTGGGGAAAGGAAGGGAGGGGAGGGGGAGGGAGATTAGTGATGGTGCGGAAAATCGGGTAGTTTTTCAGGGTGTTTGTAGTTAGGAGAGGAGGAGAGAAAATTTGGAATATTCTCTCCTCTTTCTGCACCATTAGATATTGGCCTTTCGCTAACGACATCCTTGAAAGCCCAACTGGGGAAACAAAACTAGAAGATTACCTGATGCATTGGATTCGGCCAACATTTTGTGGTTTGGTGATCTACTGGTCAGCACCTCCCCCAGATGATGACCACCTCCAATCCAATGGAGGGTCGAGGCCCCATGAATGACAACGGCGGCATGTGCCTCTGTCTATGTCTTGCGGGACCATGGCTTGGAACGCAAAAAATAGAAGTTTCCCAGTGTCCAGACCACCTGCCAACCACCACTTCGAGCCTAAATAAGCATTAATTATTTCGTGCCCCCCCTGGTCGATGTGAGCCCATGATTTTTTTTCGGACCATTTAAATCGAGTGGATCATAAATGAGACTCCTCCGGTTCATCGGTGTTGCAGGGATTTTCTGGCTTGATGTAATTATTGCCCCTATGATGGGTCATCCATCTGAATAAGATCTGACCTGTGCAGCCACGACGGGTTATCCACTGGATGATTCGGAATGGAATTCTATGATGTATGAATCTTCGGATTATTGTGCGAGACAAAAAGTAACGAATGGTGTTCAGATAATTGAAGCCAATGTGTGGATGTTACGATATCTGATAAAAAGTCCTGTCAACCTCATAAACTATTATATTCATCCACTTGCACTTGCACTTGCACTTGCACTACGAGAGTTCTTAATTTGACGTCCACTTGCTGAATTGCCGCGTAAGGAAGGAATCCCTGGGTTTTGAGTTTAATGCGTTTTCTCTGCACTTCCTTTTGCCTGGTTAAACAGATCATCTGATGATCCTTACAATCAAAAAGATGCATGAATGATCCTCCTGATCAAAGAAATTCTTTAACTGATGGGAAAGAAAACGCAATGCGAAAAATTAGTAGCAACCTTTTACCTCTTGAATGAAATGTGAAAAGAGGCTCTTTGGTTTCTGTTAGCCGTAGAATATCATGATGACAATTGAAGTTTAATTACAGCAGGGAATACACACCGTCACGGAAGGAATCATAAAGTTTAGCCTCCTTATTTTGCACTTTTCTGCTTTCATCGACTTTGGGTGTCGCCATTCCTGATACAGAGAGCTAATGGTGAAATATTCAATGGATGATGATGCAGGTCTTGGCAAGCAAAACCAAGATTTACATGGTCCTGGAATATGCAACGGGAGGAGAACTGTTCGACAGAATTGTGAGGACTTTGTGCCTGCCTGTTTTTTTGGAACCATGCCCCAGGCCTAGGTGTCTGATTACTAAGGTGCTAATTTTTTCCTTCTCCTTCAGGCAAGTCGGGGAAGGCTTCCTGAAGCTGAAGGGAGGAAGCTTTTTCAGCAACTAATAGATGGTGTTAGCTACTGTCACGACAAAGGTGTTTTCCACCGAGATCTCAAGGTTCATTTCTTTTTTTCCTCCTTGAGGTATTGGATTATTTTGCAATTCAAGCAAAATTGAGACAGAATGTATTGTGGCCTTGCTTGCTTCCCTTCCACATTCTTCACTGTCATTCTGACAAGGAGTTCCATTCTAAAACTGCAGCTGGAGAATATTCTGGTTGATTCAAGGGGAAACATAAAGATCACAGATTTCGGCCTCAGTGCTTTACCCCAGCATTTTAGGGTACATTGCTTTTTCAGACCCTAATGGTGACTTTATTCTTTTCAGTCAATTTGTTAGTTTGGCTAATTCAATCTAAATATCAGGATGACGGATTACTTCATACCACCTGCGGGAGTCCCAACTACGTTGCTCCGGAGGTTCTTAACAACAGAGGATATGATGGGGCAACCTCAGATGTGTGGTCATGTGGTGTTATACTTTACGTCATTCTGACTGGGTATCTCCCTTTCGATGACAGAAATCTGGCTGTTCTCTACCAAAAGGTAAACACAATTTGTTCACTTCTTTTTTTAACGTGTGCACTTGTTATTCTTGTCATAGCGTATCTAACATAGGGTGCTATTACTTTTGTGGCATTTTAGATATTTAAAGGAGAGGCCCATATCCCGAAATGGCTATCGGCAGGTGCCAAGAGTCTTATACGGCGAATTCTTGATCACAATCATGTCACCAGGATAACTATGGATGGTATCAAAGCAGACGACTGGTTTCGACAGGACTACAGTCCAGCAAACCCTGACGATGAAGAGAGCATTTTAATTGATGATGCCTTTTCCATGCAGGAAGTGGTATGCTGATTTTCCTCGACCTTCCATTTAGATACATGCCAGTCCACATAGTGTAGGCTATACTGTGACGGGAAGTGGTGAAGCTGGATAACATCATCAACAATCTTATTTTCTTCTTTCCGTGCAGCCATCCGAAGGGGAGAAGAGTCCACGATCACCCACCCTCATCAATGCCTTCCAGCTCATCGGAATGTCTTCAAGTTTAGATCTTTCTGGCTTCTTTGAAAAGGAGGTAAGAGAATCATTGCTAGCATTGTAAACACGAAAAAACATAAACTCTTAAGGTTGCAAAGTAGTGGTCTGACGCTATAATTCAGGACGTCTCGGAGAGGAAGATTAGATTTACATCCAATCACTCTGCGAAGGACTTGCTTGAGAGGATCGAGGATACAGTGACACAGATGGGATTTCGGGTTCAAAAGAAAAATGGGAGAGTAAGCATCTCATTCTCACAATCTGTTCATCTGAATGTAACCTGTTCCTCTATTTTCTTAAAAATGCGAAGGCAGTTCCAACGTTGCCCTTTTTTTTTGGCTCACTTGGTATTCTAATCTCTTCTACTATGCAGACTGAAACTGATATTTCTTTTCCCCAACTTGTAGTTGAAAGTAATGCAAGAGCAGAAGAGTCAGAGAAGTCCGGGATCTCTTTCAGTTGCCGCAGAGGTAAAAGAACTTCGTGTATAGATGGGTTTTGTGCTTTGCTGAATGCCATGTCCATCTTGAAAAGTTGCCATTGCCATTACCAACAAAGCTTTCTTGTGCTCACATCAGGTTTTTGAAATCAGCCCATCCCTGTATGTAGTTGAGTTAAGAAAATCGCATGGAGATTCTACAGTTTATAGACAGGTACTCTCGCTCTCTCGGACCTATACAGTGTACATGATATGGTAGCATGTGGATCAGTTCGATCACTTTCAACTAACCCATCATTCCTGGGCATGTGCAGTTGTGTAAAAGGCTATCAAATGAGCTGGGAGTACCACAAAACCAGCCGCTCCTGACCTCCGGGATGTAAATAGCGTTTGGCCCTGGGGGAAGAGAGAATTCATTTAATTCAATCAATTATTTAGCGAATTTCATCGAGTTTTTTTTCTTTTTGGCACTGCACGGGGCACTCGGGACTGAAGCAAGAGCTAGAGAGTAACTTGAGGTCCCTTGCACCGGCTCTCTGTCACTACCTGTTGGCGAACATCCCATAAAGAGAATTCCAGTAGAATCCATCGGTTATCTTTGGCGCTCAGGAGCCTCTCGTTCTTTCTCTCGAGTCCCTGCGATTCTACAGCAAAATGGCATTTAGTCTCAAGGATTAAGACTGTTTTGGTCAATAGAAGGTGGGAGAGTGCGAATGAACAAAGAGCACCATGGCTGGTTTTCTCATTATCCTCAGCTTGGTCACATGTAGATCCTGTACAGTGGGAGCGCTATTATAGTCTGAAGAAAGATCATCCCTGTAAATTCTAGCAATGTATAGAGAGACAGCTCTAGTGTTGATTAAAGCAGATCGAAAATGGGTTCGACCCATTATCACCCGAGATATATAATTTCGCCAGTGGCCTCTCTACCTTTTCTGAAGCTTCCAAATTACTATATCAAGATGTATTAAAATAGACCGCGGCCATCTACACACTTTCTTGCCCGTCACACATCCTTTCATGCCGTTCATTTTTTTAAAGCATTGTCGTTGTACTCAAACTTTGAGAAGCAAGATGGTCAAGGCAACGTTCCATAATCTTTTTTTTTTTAAATAACAAAAGACTATTAAAATGGGTAAATTTTATAGCAAAAGTAGTACTATCTATGGTTTAAACTACAGATCAAAGACATTGCTGCCGCCACAAAGATGATCAGCTTAATGATGAAGGGGACGTATGTCATACCAAGAGAATACCTAACTGCTGGAATCTTAAGTGCTATGGCGAGCAGCTCCTCACCAGCATAGCACCCACGGGCGTGGGATGGTGTGGGGTACCTATTGGAAGCCGGCCACAAGCCCATTTCAAATAGGGCGGTGCCCTATTTCGAGCCTAGAACGTGCCAGGCCCAGTATTTGTTTATGGATCCTAGGGTCGAACGCTGGCGAGAAAAAAATGGAAATCAAACCACATGCCCATAGTACAGGCTTGAGAGGTACAAAGCAGGGTTCCCATCTGCTCAAAAGAGACCACCGAAGAATAAACGGAGTAAAGCAGTTTCTCCACGTATCTTATGATTTTTCGCTCCAGCTAGATCTAAACATATAACGGAGTGAAAAGATAAAAGTAGAGTTCACCTGTTCAAGCAAGACATAAAACTGCCATTTCAGCTTGGCCACCAGATAAGCAGAGCAGTATCTGAACGAAGTCTCATCTCCCGCGGTGGGTTTCCTACTCTTCAACCGGTGCCCATCAACCAACATCTTCGATGGGCATTTCAAAATTTCGGACAGGATTCAATTACCACACCGACTTAACTATGTCACCACACATGTTTGGCAGTGTGACTGCCTTTCTCAAACAGATCCTGAGCAGCTAGTAACATCCCAAATTTCCATTGTCAAGAAATTCATTTTGTTGCAGATTGATAAACAACAAATCCACAATCCATTGGTCACAAGATTAACCAGCATTGCACGTGAGACACGCCAATGCAGAACAACTTCATTTTCTGGCTTCGTCCATCGTGAAGCCATCCTAGGAGGCTAGGACAGAAGATGAGAGAGGCACTCAACTTGGAAAACAAACAGCTGCTGATGGCCACAGAACACATGGTGAACTTACCAGAGTAAGCAGTGACAAGGAAGCACCGTAAAAGGAAAGAAAGAAAATTGACAAGAGTAAAAATAAGGCAAGGACAAGCAATGTTGGGATGTCTGGACAAAGTACTCAGCTTCCATAAACAAATGGGACCAGGATCAATTTGAACATCTCCTAAGTTCATACATGAAAAGCCGTTTAACATTAACCTGAACCTAATTCAGATACCTTTTCTACATAAATCTCAGAGGCATGCATAGCACAAGGAAACCACCATTTCTAACTTCTAAAACTACTCGCAGATTTCACATCACCAGAGGAGCAAAACAGCTTTCAATTGGACTCCACCACCGTGCAGAGCACTTCCCATGAATCAAGAAACCAGCCTCCCTAACCAAAATTATTCTGTTGAACGTTATTGAGCCCGGCAGCCGGCGAAACCGAATGCAACCTCTCACCCTGTACACCCCCAGCAACCGAAACACCATTCTTCGGCGACGAACCCAAAATCCCATCAACACCTTGATTCATCTTGTCGTTCTCGGCCACATTACCGATGACCCTGGCCTTAACCTTCTGCTCCGGTGCAAACCCAACCCCATTGACAACCCCCGCCTTCAAATCCCTCTCCTTCTCCCTCAGCGTCAAGAAGGCTACCCTCTCCAATGCCTCCCTCGCCCTCTTCCTAGCCAGCGCCGCCTCCTTGACCTTCACCTCTGCCTTGAACCTCTCATTGGCCGCGGCCTTGCTCATCGTGGTGCAAGCGATCTTCGCCGCCGCGACCAGAGCCTTGGCCGACTCCCTGTCGATCACTCTCCTCACGTCATCCCCCCTATCGTCCCCGACGGCAGCGCCCCGGGTGATGGCCTCGAGGCCGGCGTTCCCGTCCGCCCTCAACCTCTTGTCGTTGCCGTTGGGGAGGGGCCCGAGGGAGAGGAAGCGGAACTTAGGGTTGGCGCAGAAGGGGCAATGGAAGTGGTGGTTGGTGTTGGAGCTGGAGGTGACGCAGGAGACGTGGGAGAGGGAACGGCAGTTGAGGCACTTGACGCACTGGTTGGGGTGCGGCGGGGAGTCGAAGACCTGGAGGCAAATCGGGCAGAAGTTGCCGCGGAAGCAGCTGAGGACGCAGTGGGTGCACAGCAGGCGGTACCCCGCCTCGTGGTGGACGTTGTGGAGGAGCCACCGCTCCCCCGCGCCGGCGCCGCACTGGCGGCACTGCTGCTGCTGGCGGTGGAGGTCGTCGTGGCCGCGCTTCATCGGAACCGCCGCATCCTCTATCTCTCTCTATCTCTCTCTCTCTCTCTGTCTATCTCTCTCCCTCTCTCTCTCCCCCCACTTTTCCACCCCTCCCTCCCTCTCTAGGGCAAAGAAGAAACCTCGAGAAAAAACCCAACGGTAACCCTAGAATCGGGAGAAAGTGGGGATTTCAGGGCAGCGGAGGAGCGCGGAAATGGCGGCGGCGGATTAGAGCGATTGATCGCCGGAGCGACGGAGAGCTCGACGGATTCCGACCGGATTTCCGAACGGAAATACAGCAGAGGAAAATCGCTCGATTGGATTTGGGGAGGAAGAACAAGTGGAGAGGGATTTGCTTTGCTTCGACTGTTTTGATACCCGGTGTTCTATTTATGTATAAAACTCGAAAAAGAATAAAAATAATTACCGAATATTTTTTTTTTTGAAGTATTTTGTGGACCAGCTTTTTTTTTTTATAGGCGACGAAAAAAAAAAATGAAATGTATTTTTTATTTGTTTGGTAATAACCGGGATATTATTGGGTATTAAATAATATCGGTCTTGTCAAGGGGGGTCAGATCATCGAATTATTTTATTAGTAGATTCGAAATTCCGCGATTTTTCAGTAAGGCAGTAGGTAGGTAGGAAGGTAGGATTTTTAATTCCTATTTAAATGTCCTTATCTTTTTATTATTGAATGAATTTAACAACCTCGTCCTTCTCCCAAGAAAGAAAGTCCAGTTATTTTCTAGCTTAATTTGAAATTCCAAAAATCTGAAATGATCCTCAATTTTTCATTCGATTTCCGACTCGGAAGTTGGATTTCGTGAAAATATTCCAATGGTGTATTTTTCTTTTCAAAATTCAAAATGATGTTTATATATATATATATATATATATGTATGAACTTGTCAAACGAATTTTTATATTGATAAAAGAAATTCATTCTTTCTTGATCTGTACCTCTTACTTAATTTGTCAAGGATGATAGGATGAGATTTGAGCTCCGAAAGCTAAATCTAAGGTGGGGGAAGGGGTGTGGATTGAGGTTGAGATTGTCAAAATGTCATCGTGAATGGAGCCTCATTTCAAATCTAATCATGACATGAAATAAGGTGTATAAGTTCAAATCCCCCATGGAGTTCAAGTTTTTGAAATAGCAATAGCACTAAAAAGATTGGGATTTCCATCCAATTTATCTATTGAGGCAAATTACACCCCCTCAATCCTTTCAAGAGAAGGAAGTGCTACTTATTCAAACACGGGAAACAATACTAATAATGTATGTAGTTCATCACAATATTTAATTACGTCCGTGAACTATTAATTCACTTAATATATTTGGTAAATTATTCTAAGGGTGCGCATGATAAAATTTCTATAATAGAAATTGATTTTTTGCCATAAATTGATTTCTCAATTTCTATTTCAGAAATTGAGTTTCTTCTTAAAATCTATTTATGAAATAGAAAAATCAAATTGCATTATCAAATAAATTTTTGTTCCGAACATGTTTCGGGAAATAGATAAATAGAAAAGTAGAAATTTGATCATGCACACCCTAAATCTTTAATACAACCCTTAAACTTTTAATTTGTTTCATTTAGCTCATTAACCTTCTAACAAAATCAAATTAGTCATTTAATACTATTCAGAGTTTTCACACTCATGTTATTACCCAAATTTTAGAATATTTTTTCACCTCAATCATTTTCATAAATCAACAAAAAAAGAATGATATCTTGTTACCTGTTTGGTCTATATTAATAATAGGATAGTCCTATTTAAGTAGATTTAAACTTATGATACGTGTACTAGTGAAAATAGAAGCTCATTTGAGATTATAACGAACTGGTATTCCTTGTTATTTTGTGTAGTGTTTTCCTAAGGAAATCTACAAATAGTATTATTGATTTATATATAATCTCATACTTATTTTCTAATAAAAACATATATCTTTTCCACAAGTGCACTAAAATAGAAATAAAATGTTGAAGTAGAAAATTTTAAAATAAATAAAAAGCACATAAAGACATAAAAGAATTTGAATCTTTTGATTTACTTCACATCTAAGAAAATTAATGGCGAATTAATTGTTGGCTAGATGATAACTGATAACATGCGGCCTTGTTTTCAATTTGTTTTTTAAATCGAATTTCTTGGGGAAAGTTTTGACCTCACATATCAAATTCCTTTTATGTAGAATTATAACCTAATTATTTTCTTCCAACTATTGTTTAATAAAAATTTTATACTAGCGAAAAAACATTATATTCAAATGATAGGAACATTAGGAAAACGCCTAAAAAAAGTCAAAAGGCCAACAACTTTATTGAAATGAGTACTGGGATTTATTATCCTTTCAACTTCTCATATACTCGATGGATTCTGGACTACAAAATGACTTCGGTTGCTAAATGTTGACGGGTCAACTTTTTTCTAAAACATTGCTCAACGTATGGGCTTGTCGACGTGCACTCGTCTATTATAAGACCGTCATTCGATACGAAATCAAGTAGTAGCGGAATTTTGCAAAAAGCCCACTCCAGAGAGAGAGGGCCAAATTTGGATTTTTCCCATATATATATATATATATATATATATATATATATATATATATATATATAGGCGATGGAAATGGAAATTAAAAATATTGTATAAAATATATATATATATATATATATATCTTAATGAATAAAATGTACAAAAAACGAAGGTATTTGCTAAAGTATAATCTGGGGTAAGAAAGCCCTTGGTCCTCGGCCTTGTTTACACTTTGGCCATGGCCGCCTCTCATTAGCACCCCCCGCATCGAAGAGAGAGAGAGAGAGAGGGCTTCCTCCTCCGTGCGCGGCCGTCCCTCCGTCGTCAATCCGCCTCCCGGCGAGGCAAACGCGATTCCTCTGCAGCCGGTGAGTCTCTCTCTCTCTCTCTCTCTCTCTCTCTATATATATATAGTCGCGATGCCGTAGAGCAACGCGCTGCTTTCGTCGTCTTACGAATTTTGGGCTTCTGGAGCGAGCTCATGGCGATAGAATGTTTTCCCGTTTCAGAGAAGGATAAAGCGTTGGGAGAAGTAGTGTGGGGAGAGTGGTCATGGGGAAGGCGGTGATTGGGCTCTCCTGGGAGCCGAAGCTGCCGGCTTTCACGTCTTCGCTCACCCCCGCCAGCGGCGCCGGCCCTAAACCCGGGAAGATGCCATCGGGGAGCGAAAGCGGGGCTCTTTGGAAGCCGAGCTCGGAGCTGATCGAGGGGCTCTTCGTACCGCCCACCAATCCCAAGAAGCTGAATAAGCTCCTGAGGAAGGAAGTCAAGGACACTGCTGGTTCTAGTTGGTATTTCCCTCTCCTCCTCCTCCCCATCAATTTCCTGATTGTAAGGCTGCATAGCGGTTTCTGGGTAGTGGTTGAGATATTTTCTCTGTCTCTGCTTAGTTCATCCATGGATTAAGAAAGGGGCGCATGAATTATGTACTGCACGGTGTTGTGACTATTGGGTCGTGTCGAAAGTAGCTAATTTGGTATGATGTGTATTTGAGAGGCTTGTTGTGTCTTGTGGATATTTTGATGGTAGGACTCTCTTGACTTTATTCGTGTTACACGGTGACTGAGTACTTAATATTGCATGCCTTATTAAGATTTTGGTCGATATGTTGGAATCATGACTAGGTTCGATATGCCTGCCCCGACTTTAACGCCAGAATTGAAGAAAGATCTGCAGTTACTAAAGGTACGCTGATCTTTCCTGGAATCGTTTGCTCTTGCTTTCCCTCCTTGATTTATCTTCTGGTTCAAAGGATTCCACGGGTAGGTCTTGGCCATCAGTTTTCAACTTTTGTTGGTGCCCCCAAATTGTTTGGTTTATGTCTGCTCTGTTGTAGCTACATATCTTTTACTTCACCGGGCATAATGGACTTACTCCAAATGAGCAAGATGCATCTGTCAAACTTATCGCCAGTTTTGTTGGAGATGGAAACCAATCAGTGATCCTTTTAGAGGTTGATGGAATGTTTTGTATAGAATAATGATCCACAAGAATGTCGATTATAAGGAAGAAAATGCCTGAATCAACTTTTACTTTTTGCTTAATCTGAATTTTGCGGCACACACACGTTGACTCATATATAACCCAAAACAATTGAAACTTTTACAACATATAGATTTTGGCTTGAATAATTTTTAAAATTTTGGCTACTAAAAGTTATTCTAGTGTCAGATTTAAACTACTGTGGATTACAGAAGCTTTTGAATATATTATGCATTTAATTAGCCCGAGACTCATGACATTGGACTCTTCTTCATCTATATGCTGTATGAGGGGCTGTGGGATTTACATGACTTCCTATGATCAATTCTCGGTGCAGTACTAAAAACTTAAATGTATCTAACCATCAAAATATGCTGGTTTTGATAGCTTAAGTAAAGAATATCTGACAGTGAGTGTGGCATGGCTTATTGGGGCACTTTATTTGTTTGCATGTGAGAGTGAGGTTACCATTTTCGATTGATGATGGCAGTTGTATGTCCAATAGAGCTGATAGACTTTTCAATGAAAACCACTGTACATGTTGATTTGCTTAATTATTTTATTTTGATGAGTGCCTGACAATCATTTTGAGAATGAGGTCTAAAATAATCTAATAAAGAGATTGCATAATTTGATTAACTTAGTTTAATCCAAAACTCAAGTTATTGATGGATTCAGATAGTGATGCCAAAAGAGTTGCTTATGGTCTGTAATGGATTTGCAACGCACAAGTTGATGGAGGAAACAGGAACTTTTAAATGAGGGAGAAATAAAGAGATATTGCATCAAAATCATGTTATGTCATAGAAGAAATATAGAAGTCCTTTTTACCTATAAATCGAGTTGAAAGCAGTTTGGTTTCCTTCAGACTGTGCATGTTTTGGAGTACACGACTTTTAAATAACTTCTATCCAAACATTGCAAAAATTCTTTGCAGTCAAAGTCACACCATAAGTATTGTGTATAGGATGACATATATGTATTGAGTATAGTTCATCGAAGATGTTTCAGTGAGTAGCTGCCCTTCTATTGAATACTCAAATTCACATTAACAGCTCCTGTGAACATATCAAGAGAATTGGTTACGGTGATGGATCATCTCTAGATATTGAATTACATGAGTTCTTCATAGTGTTGGCTTATGCTTACTATACTTTAATGGTGTGTGTCATCTATTCATTAACCTTTTACAGTATTACTCTGCATAATGCTCTTTACCAGAGGCATATCTTTATTGAACTAGCTGATTTGACTTTTTATTCGTGCCACAGTTAAGGACTGTCATTGACCCGAAGAGACATTACAAAAAGGGTGATGCAAAATCCAAAACTTTGCCCAAATATTTCCAGGTAAGTATGCCACGTGGTTGCATATCTAATTGTTTAAGCTTTGTCTCTTTTTATATTGTCTTGTCAATGATTGATTCAGGTTGGCACAGTGGTAGCATCTGCAACGGAGTTTTACAGTGGTAGACTGACTAAGAAGGAGAGGAAGGCGACACTTGCTGATGAGCTGCTTTCAGATCACAAGCTCAGGGACTACAGGTCTGATGAGATTATAATCACTTTGTCTTTTGAACTATTTTGTTTTAGGTGATTGCTACCGTGACAAACATTGGATAAAGAACCAGTGTTGCTATTCTTTAACTCATCCCACAATAGTACAAGGGACTCCTGTGACTAGCGTCATATAGTTTATAGTTTCTTTACTTTCCTTTTTGAGGGGGCAGCTATTGGATATTGGAACTTCATGAACTATTTGTTGGATCCTGATTTGTGTTGTCGCCAAGGAATATTTGTTCCAGCCTGGATATGCAGCATTAATGGTTTCTTATAATCGAACTCCAACCAATAAAGCTTTTATACTGGTTGTACCTATCTAGAAAGCTGCACCTGTACCTTATTGCTGAACTTTTGGCTTAGAGTGCTCTTTACCTTCCAGTAAGATAGTTAGCTTATTGGTTGATTGCCCACTCTATTAGGACCCTCTTTGAGGAAATACCATTTGATGCCACATGTTATCTGTGTCCGGCCATTCTTCACAATCCGAATTAAAGACTGCTTATGCCTTCTTGCGCCATTGCTTTTCAGGAAGCGCAAGGTACGGGAGATAGAAGAAGAAAAGAGGCCTGCTGGAAATGAGAAATGGAAGATAAAAGGTCGACAATCGATGAGGCGTGCTAAGCAAAGGAGGCACTGAATTTAGTGACGACGTGCTGCCAAATTTTGCATCTGGTGAGCATGTGTAGCGGGATGTGTTTTTTCATCGGAAACCAGAAAGGAGAGGACTGTCACGCGGGCGTTTGTAGTGCTAAGTGATAGATTCTTTGAGAGAAATTTTCCTTTAATTAATTGTGTGAATTCTACTTAGTTACTATGATCACACACTATGTTTGAGGTCATTTCTTCTCTTGGCTGTGACTACATTTATTCAACTAACGTTTAGAAGCCATATTTAAGTTATGTTTATTTGAAAGGAAAATGATCTTCCCGACTTTTTGGTATTTGAATGGCAGAAGACTAATTGAGTTATAAAAAACGTTCCATCAATTAAAAATTACAAGTTTAGATTGGGGGAAAATATCGTTTTTTTGAAGTAAGATGGAAATTACTTTCCCTAAATCATTAAATAAATAACTAATAAGTAAATAAAAGCTGATTTTTTTTTTTTTTGAAAATAATCTTAATGACAGATTTTTTTATTTTTTTATTATGAAATTCTCAGTGAAATAAATATACTAGTGAAACAAGGCACCAGTACAACCACTTCACCGGGGTTCGCCTCCGTGGTCACCCTTCCAACTTGGAAGGGAGGTGAGGGGTTCAAACCTCCACCTTCTCGGGGATGGGGGGTAGGGACGCGTAAGTTTCGAGAGTGGGTTGCGACTCCCACGCACGAGAGAGTAGAGACAAGTCTGAAGTGAGTGTAGAGTAGGCGTAGAGTAGGACTGACAAAAAAAAAAAAAACAAGGCACCAGTACTTACAAATTCAAGCCCTGTAACTTGTGTATTATTTCATTACCTAAGCATAAAAGAGGAGGTTCTATACCTTGGCAATTACGTGCAGTTAATATCTCTATGTTTTGATCTGTATAGATCTTTTGATCCGAGTAAAAATTGTAATACTCGGATATCTGAATTGCTTCGGAGAATAATGGACCATTGTCGAGAGCCCCAACATCAAAATGGCCCGTGCATTGAATGAATCAAATTACAATGAATTTGCCCTCAAAGCCATGTGATATCAAGCTATTCCAGCTGCCGGGGCCAAAAAAGAAAAAAATCGAACTGATTCTCATCGATTGCAAATGTGTAATGCTAGGATTTCCTTTTCTCCGCGTTTTCTAACTCCCTACGCTTGATGAAAATTTTACTCCTACATACGTGTATAAGCTGTCATGAATCATACAGCATGGCTGCCAAGCTGCGTACGCCCAATGTGTGACAACCTTGATGTCGTAATGAGAGGCGCTTCCTCATCAACTTTGGAGTCAGAGCCTGACAAACTCCCGGCAATGCCTCTCTCATTGTCATTGTCGCTGTTCGGTACATATATATCAGATGACTTCTTCTCCAGTTTCCAGTCCTACACAAACAAGACCATACATGCAAAATTGTCAGCATAGCAGTGTTAAGATGGCGATCAGGCACAGCTGAACAGGCCGGCGACCATTACTTCTTTTAAATGAAAAGGTGAATTAAATCGAAAGATCATATTATAATCCATAATAGTTCGTTGGTGGCTGAATCTGCAGGGAGGAGTGGGGAAGAAATATGGTTTCACTGAAGTAGAATCAGCATTACACAGTAAATGATAAGCTACCCGAGCAACCTCCTAATTACAGCCTAAAAGCTTCGATGAATGAATAGACAGCAGGTACAAGGCTGGTACAAGGCTAGAAACAAACAATTTATCAAGAGAAACAACGGATTATGAATACATGACAACAATTCAATACCAAACTACAAGAGAGGATTGAGGATGACAACCAAGACACTCTGGACGTGCACAAATGGTTCTCAAACCATTCAGTATCAGGGCATGAGAATTGGAGTTTTGCACCATAGACGGAAAATTGTAAGCGGCAATACAGTGTGTAGAGCAATCATTAAACTATGTTTTCAGAACAAAATCCACCAATCCTTGGTCACTAAGTTTTCAAATTAACCCCGAAGAATGCAACATTGAATACAGTTTCACCTCCTATCTTTTGGCTCAAACCAGTCAGATATACCAATGCAAATCATCTCTCAATTTGAAGCACTGACATGAACATTGGATGTAATGGCTGATTACATTAAAGAGGTAAGTTACATCGAGTTCAGAATGGAACCCCACAATAATAGATACATACGAGAAAACCAACCTTTCCCATTCTTTCAGCAATACCATCGGAAGGTGCTTGGGAAGCGCGGACATCCTTCACCTTAATGTAATTGTACATAACAACACCGCAAAGAGCTACAGCAAACAAAAAGGTTTTACTGCGGTTAATTCACAAGCACATATTAGGTGCAAGAATAATGCTAATCTATATCTTGATTGGTTTGAGGTGAAAACACTACCAATTGCATAGCCGACTATGTTCAGCCCTGTAATAGTAGACTCTGGAAACACTACAGTTGAAAGCGCAATCAATATCCAATCTTTTAGGACACCTGCAACCCGAATAGTGACTGCACCAGTTCGACCGATAACCAAGAAAATGGAGAAGTTCAAGGCTAGAGCACAAAGAGCATTGGAGAAAAAGATCCAGAAGTTGAATTGAATCTGTGAAACTTCCATTTCTGGCTGCTCGAGTAGGTACCAAGGAATAAACAGGAAAACGAAACTGCATTGACAAAAGTATGAACTAGTGAGTAACTTTTGCAATCAGATTCAGATGTCTCTCAGTTCTTCTATGTGGCGAGAATCCATAAATGTAACAACAGGATTTTCCCTATGTTAGGGGCAAATTTACAAAAAGAAACAAAGAGAGCAATCCACTGAGCACGAAATGAGTCATTGGCATATCATCTAGACATTCTTTATAAAGACTTTATAGCAAGTATGTTCACCAAACAAAATGGGGAATGCTGAACCTTGATAAATCACATTTCTTAAAAGTTGTTTAGTTGTTCATACAAAATATCAGAGAAGGTTAGTTAGATGACAATCTTTCTAATAAAGCACATCCGTCTTCTCTTTTTTTTATTTCCCTATATATGCATACTGCAGCAAGCCCCAGAAGTCCTTTATTTCTGAAAGTACTATATAAGCAATAAACGCATACCTGCATGGAGCTATGTAATATAAGCTGGTAATCGGATTTAAAGTCAAGCCCTTCTTCTGTAGGAGGACTTGTGTTAAAACCAGTCTAAGCGCTTCAGCAACGATGCCCGTAACCTGGTAAATGGTCCCTATCACATTAAAATGAATTTCCCCATAGGAGGAAATGACTACTCCAATGCTGACGAGCACCATGTTTGAGAACACGTCACACCTCAATTTATCCGTCCCACACAGAACAGCCATACAGAAAGTTGCCACTGGCACTGTACCAAGAAATTGCAAATAAGAAGCCAATTAAGAGCAAGCAAAACATAACAATAGAGAACTTCCTCACATACTTAGGGCTTTTAGCATCTGGATGAAGGCTACTGAGATATGCAAGAAAGCAGTGTTACCAAACCTGCAAGTAGGAAATGAAGAAGAAAGCAATCACTAAATGCCTAATACAAAATGTGAAGTTCTCTGTGTATGTGAGAATCACACTGCAAAGATTTTTGTGCATGAGAGAACTCACTATCAGGTTCCATCTCTCCATGCAACTACCAACTATCTATAACAAAAGCAAGGAAAGAGTCCCTAAGGAAAATGTTTTTTCTAACATTTCTGTACCTAGTCAATATAGAAAGGGAAAAAGAGAAAAAAAAGAAATAGAAAGTACATCGAGAAATACTATTGGTTTTCTTGCTCAACTAAGGTCAACCCTGCAAGTAGTAAATGAAGAAGACAGCAATCACTAAATGCCTAAAACAGAATGTGAAGAAGTTCTCGGTGCATGTGAAATTAAACTATAAATATTACTATGCATGTTAGAACTCACTACCAGGTTCCATCTCTCAATGCAACTACCAACTATCTACGACAGAAGTCAGGAAAGGGTTTCTAAGGAAACTAGTTTTTTAAGGAAAGGGTTTCTAAGAAAACTAGTTTTTAACATTTCTGTCCCTAGTCAATTTAAAAAGAGAAGAAAAGAAAACCCTGAACATGCACTCAGGACTGCTAATCGAAATTAAAAGCACACCAAGAAACACTATTGGTTTTCATGCTCAACTGAGGTCTTAGTCACGACAAATGGCTGTAACACAAATTGGTGAATTTGTGGTGAGGAAGATGTATCAACTAAAGTGAATACTAAGAAGAGGACTTTTCTAAAATAAGACTTAATGATAAAGATACTTCCGCCAATTATGGTTGATAGGATTATGATCCGGATTGTAGGAGTACATCATGATCTAGGATCCAATTGGCATAGGTCAATGACGGTCAGTTAAAAGATAACTAAGATTGGAATAAAGTGAGATGATGAATAGAATCAGAATAATACTCCAAAGCCCAAACATTGTAGCATCATTCATTCATGCTCAACCACATAATATTTAAAAATTGAAACTAAATTTCACATTGCCTATGCATTACATCTTAAAACAAGTTTCTCATTGACAAATTAGGTTGGCTGAAGAATCTGTCCTTAGGGAGAGACCTAAGGTAGGGACCTTCTTCCCCTCCTATTCTTTTGTCCTCTTCTGCAAGCCGGTGATCTCTAGGCTTGGTTCCTTCGACTAGGTATGCTGTACGTAGGCAGCAGCCAACTGCAATCCCTCTCTTGTCTACAACGTTCTCCTCCCCCTCTGTCCCCCTGTCTTCCTCTACTGCCACAACGTGCCAATGTTTCTCTTAAGTTTTTCTTGGTTTTTTTCCCTTTTGAGTGCTTAACGGAAACAAGAAGTTGCGATCCATGAAACAAGTGATCAAGATGATGTACTATTATAAAGATTTGGATTTGGAGGGGTTTCGACATTGGTAAGCAGATGATTTTGATGAAGAAGAATGTCATGACAATGCCGATGAACTCAAGGACAATGAAACCTTTTTGAATTAGTCTACGGTATATGTTCCCACAAAGAACCAATGTCCATAGCTGATGTGGAACATGCTAGATTTTGTAGTTTCTGTTTTGATTTTGGTTGGACATGTGGTTCTCAGTAGCACTTGCATGTCGTGACAAGAATGGAATGTCAATGGGAGCTAAGTTTAGCTATCTTATTTCTTGGAATAACGTTTTCTTTCAATTACTTAGTTATACTTAATTTAAAAAGGGGGAATTGAATAATATGTGACATGACCTTGATGCCTACCACAAGCTTCCATATTATGCGGGTGACTGCATGGAATAAAGTTTGGACCTCAAGTTTTAGGCCTCAATTTGATGAAAAAATAGGATCTTAGAATCCTTGATTGGACCTACCATCAATTCTTGAGACACCAAAAGTCTACATAGGATCCCGATGTAAACAAGCTTAACTGTATTATTAACCAAAGAAGTGATTCTACCGAAGCATATTCACATGCAACAACATGGCGGTCTACACACATCATTACTCTATGAACTCATTCAAGTGATAGTAGACATTATACATATGGTTTAGAAAGGCATAAACCCAAGTTCAACACTGCTAATCTAGAAACTGGTTTGAGCATCAAGACGATGAGCTTAAGTTTGTCCACCAAAAAAATTCCTATTCTATCTAGAATGCCAAAGGCAGATATGTTTATATGCCCTAGTAAAGATTCTTTAGATATGAGTAACAGATATAATGAATTTTACTGCACTTCAGTTTGAGAGCCTCAGAAAAAGACATCATACACGAGGTGATGCTTTATCAAGATTGGAAATGAAATATGTACTTATCATTACCAAGAATGAAGCCCTCTAAATCTACATAATGCTTACCAGAGACTAGCAGCAAAGAAGGCACTAATTGGGATTACGCAAGTTGCATATCTGCAAAACAAAAACAAGTTTCATCATAGAGGATTCATAAATGAACATGCCAAAAGTAGATATTAGACCCAAAAGTCAATGAACCATACTGCTTACATTTCAAATGTCATTTTGACAGGAGATACAACCTGCAAAACAGAAAAAGAGAAAAAAAAAAAAAAAAAATTAATAGAGCACAGAAGGCAAAACATAATGAAAGAGACATCACCTTGGAAGATGCATACCTTTAGAACACGAACAAGAAAGAAGGCCACAGCACCAGAAAATCCCATATGAATCATGGTAAGTGTAATGGGAAATGGAAAATTGAAGTACTTTGGAGAAAGTACCCACTGCAAAAAGACTCATATCGTCATGCTTAAGAACTTTAGGAGAAAAAAAGTATACTTTTCAAGTTCTATTCAACCATATAGAAAAACTCAACACCAAAACAAGAATGACAATGCAGGTTACCAAGTGAACAACGGAGCAGTAAAAGAAGGGATTGTCATGACAGAGATGAGATATTATCAGCACTGGCAGGCTTATTTATAAGATTGATTTAATCTGGCTGAACAGATTGTTCAATGCGAAGGAGTATACAGCATATCAAACTTTATCACAACTACAAATATTGGATCTAATTCATCCAGACTTTAGTCGTCTGTGCACAAGAAAGTCCACCACGAGTTTAGGCTGACTGCTTGTTAGCCCAGTTATGATATATCTAAACCAATGGCAACACTTAGAGGTGAACCCTGGAGCTACTTGACCAAACTATCCTTTGAAGTTTGCACTAAATTAATCCAACGAGAGTTTCACACAGCACAGCAATGGCTCCACCATGTACTCTTCAAGGACCCGTGTGGACCTTCTGAAGAAAAAAAGAATTGTCCATGTGGAAAAAACACACTATGCATTACAGGGAGCTGAAAAATCAAACTATTCACATAGCACTTCATCAGTCCAACATCATCTGCAATATACCATCAACTTGCGAGGAATGGGAAGAAAACACCCTGAACGAGACACTCAACATCTGGTGAAACGGAGCAGAATGATAATAGTTTATATAATTATTAAAAATAACCTTTCACACAACAGTTCTACATTTTAAATTCTATTCGTCATCAAAGTGGACTAGAAAGAATTCTATTTGCAGCTAGCCAGTGTACCCACCATACAAAGAATGCGGATTACCTTGTTATACAATATCACTCCAGATGAAAGGAGAATGTATATTAGCAGGTACAGATATGTCAACAAAAGCGGTTTGCTGATCATTTTGCCTTGCACACCCTGCATCTCTCGGGGAGGAAAAGAACACTAATGCACTAGCATCTCCCGGAAGCAACAACCGACGCTCAAGCTAGACAAGCCCAAAGGTCGCAGCAGAAGTAGCTTTCTGAAACTTGATGATCACGAGCTGCAATCGAGAAGTGGAAACGAAAATGAGCTAAACTCAGTCGCATGGCCACGTCAAGAGCAAGGACTGCTTGCTTTTTTGCCAAAGGACGATAACAAATCGCGATTCGGCAAATCAAGACATGGAAAGAGCCTCAACCACGCTCGCAGGACGAGTATCACTCAATCAAAGACTGCAGAACAGGGAAAATCCAGAGAATACGCACGGCGTCTTCGATTAACCACACGGACTGAGCTCAAAAGAGGCGCGACTGACCGCACGCCGACCTGAAAAGGATAAAACAGCGAAAACCGAATCGCAGGGACGAATGCCGCGACGAGGATCCCGATCGCGGCTCGGACGCGGCACGAGCCGAACGAAACCGAATCGAACGCGCAGCCGAGAGGGAAGTAAACGGGCGGGGAGACGCACCTCGAAGCGGAGACGATTCTTCGCTCGGCGTGCTAAAAGAGAAGGAAATCCGAACCGATCTAAAACCCCGACCGCGCAGCGGAGCGCGCCTCCTCGGCCGGACGGACGGACGGACGGACGGCGCCGGCGAAGGATAGTCGGCTTCCGAGGACGGCGGAGATGGATGGAGCGGCGAGGGCCACCGCGAGAGTGGAGCTTAAATTCGAGGGCGAGGTTAGCGAAGAAGAAGAAGAAGAAGAAGAAGAAGAAACGAATCGTTATAACGCCCGGGCGGAAAGGAATCCCGTGTTGGAGAGCGCGCGCGCGTGGGGGCAATAACGCCATGAATCGCTGAAATTTCCATCTGTTATTGTTATTATTATTTTTATTTTGGCAAATGAGGGCCTCAACTCTTTTGTTTTTTCAATCGAGTACCTCGATCCGAGAGAGACATCCATTGAATGGATTGCCGTGTCGTGTCATCTCGACTGGCTTCAGTTGATCTCCATTAAAATATCAAGTGATGAAGAGGGAGAGAGAATATCGACCGAGACGATCCTATTCCCTATTCCTAGCCAATACGCCTTTGCAAAACGTGACATCAAATGGCGAATGGGGAAAGCTGATGGCTTGTTAATGACATTAGTTCATCGAGGGATAGTTGAGTCAAATTTTGAAAAATCAAAGGATTTGATTGACAAAAGAAAGTTTTAAGTGCTCCGTTGTGATTGTGATTGTGATTGTGATACGAATAAAAAAGTACCTAAATGTCATTATCCTGTGCAGTGTGACAAGTGTATCTAGTGTTAAAGAAAATGAAATATTTAGAATTATTCTATTCATTATTACATAATATTTTCAAACTCATTTTTCACATTTTTGGGGTGTGCACAAATGATATTTGTATGTATGCCCGATTTTGTGGAAAGTGAGGCCATCGAGGCCTTTCCTTTTGGTGTGCCTCATTCCTCTATACATACATCACTCCTTTCAAACTCTTATGGATCGTTCTATCTGGTAAACGGCAAACCTTAGACCGCATGGTCTGACTATTTTGCTAAATGGTCTCCAGATAGAACGGAGCATGTCCCTCGGATGTTTCCCATGCACGAAGGACACGGTCCGGATGTTTGGCCCGGATGCATGTGTCACGGTGCGGGTGATGTTTCCTCGTGCAAGAAGGACGTGGTCTGGACGTTTGGCGTTCACTGTTGCAGCTACCAACCTGCCGTTTTAGACTCCCCTCAGCTACCATAACCCTTTTAAAAGGATTACTCTTCCACGTCCAAGAGCCATCTGATTTTGGCTTTGACGCTCGAAATAGAGAACTGGAATTTCTCCAAACCTTCTGTGAGCAAGCCTGTGTCAGCGTAAGTTAGGACATGAGAGCATGGGCCAAACTTGCTTCGCTGATGATGCTCTGTTTACTAAGGAAAGATCCCGGAACCCATCCGTAAAATCGCTCTTCTTCTTCTTCTTCTTCCGACAAACACCTTTCTCGGTTCTCCTCGATGTTCCACCGGAACCTATTCATCTCTGCACTTAGTAGTATCACACGATGTTTCAGCATACGGAGGCATCGAACGTAAATCTGATTTAGTTAAAGAGTAAGTCACCCTGCTTGGAATGGAGGCGAAGCTGCCGACCTTGTTATGTACTCGACGGCCTAGTCCTTCATAGGATCGGAAGTCTGTTCTTTCCTTCCCAGAAAGAGAGGAAGGTAGTGACCCGAGTAGATAGAAAGATGTTGTGCTCGCGCTTCGTATTCATAATTTCTGCAGACGTTCGTGCAGGTCTCCTCACAGTGTACCGGGGCTAAACATCAGTTCAGATTTTATGAAAGTTGATCTCCTGACTCGATGATGCCAAGGTACATTTTTGAAGATGGCAGAATCTCCAAAGATGGCTTAAAACAATAACAAAGAATCATCCGCCAAGAGAAGGTGTCGAGAAATTTACCATTGATGAACGGCTGATCGATAGAACTCCGATTTGCTGACTCGGTTGTAGATTATTTAAAGAAGCCGGCAGAGCTTCGACCCACGGGATGAACAGGGTAGGTGAAAAATGAGGTGGAGGCCAACATTCCCCTTTTTCTTCTCTTTTGTTTTTTCTTTTTTTCCTGGTGAACTTTAGGACGCCACTGAATTGACTATTTATATACAATCAAACCACGAACAGAGTTGAGACGATCCATCATGGTGAATTCCTCGCTGACCAGGAGCCATTTGCTCGCTTCATCCACCAGTCAAGTTCTCGATATCCAATAAATAAGTGCCTTTTGGCTTGGTATTTACTCACAGAGAGAGAAGTCTAGCTTTTCTGAATAAGTTTGTGAAAATGACACTACAAGTGTCACGGCACTGCTATAACTTTCTCTCTCCCATATCATTTTAAGTTTCACTCGTGAAAATGAAAAAATGATCATTTAACATTTTTTTGGACCGACGTGACTCATTAGCAACTTGACTCGGCATCCATACCCTATGCGATGAGCATGATTTGCCCTAATTTGAAAGCCTAATCCAACCAAATTGACCAAATCCCCCCTTCTTCAACCCCAATTCAAAACTAGGCAATTTGGGCTAATCTTTCGAGGTGAATCTTGCAATGGGGAGTTGGAGCTTTGTAAGGAATTAATTCCGTGTTTCAAGAATAGATGAGCGAAGGCTTGGACGAGAATGGTGAGCTCTTCAAGAGCGCAAACAAAAGCTTAAAAAACATGGCCTCTTGGTTCCTCTTCTCCGGCACTTACTCTAGGCGAAACTGGAGCTTCTACCGCCGTCGTTGGAAGAAAAGGTGGATGTCTAGGGCCTATAGGAAGGAAGGAATGAACCAAGGCTTGAATGAGAAGAGTGAGATCTGATCTCGAGCAATGGAGACGGCGAAGACGAAGATGGCCGGAATTTCCAAGTTGGCTTTTCTTTTTCCATCAAAAAGCCACGTGAATTGTATATAATTAATTAAAAATAGCCACGTTGGAATAAAAAACTAATTAAAAAAGGGTCAGACTTTATCATGGGAGATGCTTAAAGTTGATAGTTTCTCCTTTAACACACTTTCGGAAAAGAAGATATATTTCTTTCTTTAGTAGCTGAGGTGTGAAAAAGAAGACGAGGTTCCCGGCGCCTCGAAATCAGTACCGTCATCAAGAAAAAGCCCCACCGATGCAGTCACGAGCCTTCCTCAAAAACTACTTTTTCAACAAAATGCTTTCGTCAAAGTCACCTTTTTGATCATCATCTCAACAAATTTCAAGAAAATTCACGCACTCGGCTTTTTAAGTTTCGTCCAAGTCGTTTAATCCTTCCAAAACCTCTTTGAACTCGACAGAACTGCTCTCTATCTTTCTCAGTTTCCTTAGTTAGTACAGCTATTTTTGTTCCCATTTTGGAAGCTACTGGTCCGCAACATATTCAGAGAAGCATTTCAAGGCTCTGGCTAGACTGGAGGTCATCTCGCCACCATTGATTTGCTGGGCGGTCTCTTCTTACAGTAAACGTTCTCGGCCTTGCACGCTCTCCACTTCTTTTGGCAGGGAAGAGTGAAGATTGGTAGATCACGATCCTTGCAGCTTCAAAGCTCGTCCCTTTTGCTCAGTCGTGCAAGGAAAAATGCCTTGGGTTTGATGTGAGGGAAGCGAGATGGAAGGTGGGGATCGTGTGCTTGGATCGAGGTTTCTTGTGCCAGCAACTTGACGTCGCTGCCTCTTGCTATCTTGGTTCAAAATCGATTCTTTTTTTTCTCCTGTCCGTGCATTGTTGACTTTTCGGCAAGCTGGGCTTCATTCAATTTCAAGAAACAATGTGGCTGTTGCTTTGTTCAGCAGGAATTCCGGAGCTGTGTTTAATGTCGGGGGAAGAAAAAGACAAAGCAACAGTATGATTGGCTGGAGCATATGAAGGTGACAACTTCTCATGGTTCTTTGAGGACACACCCTCGTCCCGAAATGTCTCTGTTTCAATCCAAGATCGAGCAGGAGCAGCCTAATGCTGCCCGGACTCCATTGCGCATTCTCTCGTTTTCCTCCCCTCCTTTGCCGCTTAGCAGCGGTGGCTACCAAGAACAATCAACACCATCATCTTCTTCGAGTAATAAAATTAGCCCGGCAGTTTCATTCTTTATAGTCGTCTTTGCCGTTGTCTTCTTCATATCTGCTTTTCTCCACTTGCTGATCAGATTCCTCACAAAGAATAGATACCCTCCACATATCCCTGAATCTAATAGAGACCCTCAGGGCTCAGGGTCTAATGCTTTTCAAGGGCAATTGCAGCAACTGTTCCATCTCCATGACTCCGGCCTCGATCAAGCCTTCATAAATTCTCTTCCCGTCTTCCGGTATAAGGAGATCATGGGTCTTAAAGAGCCGTTCGACTGTGCCGTTTGTCTCTGTGAATTCTCCGAACAGGACGAGTTGAGATTGCTTCCGCTATGTAGTCATGCTTTCCACATCGATTGCATAGACACATGGTTACTTTCCAATTCTAGTTGTCCTCTTTGCAGAGGGTCACTGTACGGGCATGGGATTGCAATCGAAAACCCTGTTTTTCATTTCGATGAGCCGCGGGAAGAAGATGGGTTGCCTGCTGCTGGAGAGAGTGGGATACCTCCTGCTAGGAAGCCAGAAGAAAGTAGTATCCTTTCTTCAAAGAGGGTATTTTCGGTTAGACTGGGCAAGCTGAGAAATTCTAATGGTAGAGCTGAACGAAAGATGGGAGAGGCTAGTACCAGTGGCAGTAAGCTGGACTCAAGGAGGTGTTATTCGATGGGTTCGTACCAATACGTAGTTTGTGATATGGAGTTGCAAGTAGCCTCGTCCCCAAACCGTGGGGACGGCGGCGGCGGCGGCGGCAACGGCAGCAGCCTGGGAATCACAAAAAGGAGCGGTGGACGAGAAGGGAACTCCAATTCCGATGCTGACACTGGGGAGGGGAAGAGGATTAGCATCGGGAATAGAGGCGAAAGCTTTTCTGTTTCCAAGATCTGGCTTTGGTCTAAGAAGACTAGAATCCCAAGTCCAGAAAGTCACATAGGCAGTGCCCCCCTCGCTTCGGGTTCGCAATGGATCGGTAGATCTCAGGTCACATGAGCAAGGTATTTACTTTTGTGTATTATTTTCATCTACATCACTACTTGTCATATGATTCGACACGTGCAAAAACCTTTTTCAGTTAGTTTTCATTTCGAGCTCCGCGTGCATCGCAAATGTCTCTGAACGATGCTGCTTCTCTGTACACAAAAGATTTGACTTCACTCTGCTTTTGAGTGAATTCTCATGCGCCGCGGGATCCAAGGACAACCCTTTTTGCTTACGAATTTTGGGGTTTCTTGCTTCTGAGCATGAAGTCCTTGCCTGCGGTGCCTATGCTCATCATTCTGAGAAAACCAAACACAGAACATTTGCGGAAGGTCTCAAGTCCCAACCACGTCGAGTAACTTGAAAGCACATTGTCGTGCCAAAGTCACGTCTTTTATTGGCCCCCACATTGTTCATGTATGATGCGAAGAACAACGAAAAATGGAATTCCAAGGCAAATCGAAAGAATAAGAGAGGGAAGTCAAATCAAACTTTGCTTTTGCAGATTCCTCTAGCACTCGCTTTAGATAAGAGGCGAACAATTCTTTTGATCTTGATCTCAAAGAGGGCATGTCAAAGCCCGAATAATGAGGGTGGGATCCTAGAAAAGCGCTGCTGGGTGGCTCTCGCTTTCCAATGATGCTTCATCATTCCTCCTCCTTCGCATGACAGAAAATTGCTTGCGGAGTTGACCCGGAATCCTTCGATCTTCCCACTACAGAAAGGAAAAAAGACAGCAAAGATCAGCAGCTCCTCTTTCTTTCATTCTGTGGAGAGCATTACCTAGAGTGCGCCCCAGACATAACTGAAAAGCAAGTTTACGGGTCGTGCGATCCTCGATCTCGAAATTTGACCGCTCGCACTTTTGTCTCCCCATCCCTTCACGAACTAATACGACAAACTGTGATCGGGTCATACTTACAATTAATAAGGAAGTGTCGCATCGGCTTGTAAATCATTCTCGGTGTACCTAGCCGCTGGCATTCTTCACAAGATAAATATTCCTCCTTTTCTTGGCGAAGACCATCGAATAGGCCGGGTACAACTATAACAATTTTCCTCGAGGATTCTACTGATATGCATCACACGACAAATCAATTCAAGATAAAAGGGACGCTTTCTTTACCAGAGATGAGATAAAGGAGACCAACTAATACAGATTGATATGTAAATTCTGATGTTTTGCCAGAATAATGCTCAACAAACTTCAGGGTCCGGATGGTTTTCTACCCTCCAGTGAGTGGAGTGGGATGTACCTGGATGAATCGGAGATGTGCTATAGTTTCTTGACTTTTAAGTGCCTTATGCCGAAAAGGGCCTAATTGCCAAAGAAATGAGAAACACAAACTTTGGTTTGGCACCTAATTACAGCCAAACTTTTAAAGGAACATTTGGTAACGCTCCCATGAACAGGTGTTTTTGTTTTTTTGTTCCCTAGAACAAAACGTGTTTGGTAAATTTTTTTATTCTCAAGAACAAATTGTTCTCGGAAATAGATTTGGAACAGAAATAAAAAAACAACAATAAAATTGTTTATTGTTCTTGAGAACAACTCAAGAAACAAGTTTTTCTTTCCTTTTCATTTCTTTCCTTTTCTCTTCCTTTCTTCTTCGCCTAGCCGATTGCCGGCCTCGGTGACCTCGTCGGAGCCTCACCAACCCTTAGGAAGGTCGCCCTGAGCTCATCGGCCATAGGCAAGGCCTCTTGAGCCTCACTCGGCCACCGTGAGGTTGGTGTTGCCCGTTTTGGCGTCACCTAGCCTCACGGCTTGGCCAGGTGAGGCTGACCTAGCGATGGCAGGTGAGGCTCAACCTTGCCTATTATGGGCAAGGCTTTCCCAAGGCCAGCAACCTTGTTTGGCCGGTTACCAGGCCATGGCCAAGGCCGGTTAGGGGAAGGATAAGAAAAAGAAGAAAAAAAATGTAATAAAATTATTAAAAAATTAAAAAAAAATCTAAATCATCATACGCTTTAAAATATTTAGAAACTGTTCTCGGGAATAGAAACGACAAAAAGTATTTTTGAAAAGAAATTATTTTCAAGAACAGAAATATTATCAAACCCAATCTAAGTGTCCCAGAGAAATGCATGAACCTTTTGCCGGTACCCAGAACAGACCTCGGTCGAGTTTTGGCCCATCTTGACCGTTACCGTGTCGGTCAAGGTATCGCCCGAATTACTGCGCCTGGTGACGTGGAACCCGTCCCATAAAAACAAACGTTATTACAAGCAGAAGACCAACCGAAAACTGTAGGAAACGATGTCGTCCCCTTTCTGGGCAAAAGTGAGGGCTTCTCATACCCTCTCTCTCTTCGAAAACAGAAGGAAAAAGATTAGGACTTCGAGGTTTTTGCTCGAATACATTGTTCTGCTTGTTGATTGAGGTTGCAGCTCTCCATGGATTGGCCATCATCCTCTAGGATTCGAAAATCGAAGCATTTTCCTTCCTCTGCATATCCTGATTTTGCCCATCACAAAATACATCTGAATGAGAAACCATAACTTTTGCCCCAAAATGGGAAAACGTCGTTTCTTTCCTTATCTTGATTGGCTTTTTGTCTGAAGCGACGTCATTTTGTGGGCCCTATTTTACGACGGAGGAAAATCCATCCTTGTAGATAAGAGGATACTCATCCGTGTATGATTAATACTTGAAAGCAATTAATCGTTTTTATCTTATGTTTGCTTTCACTTCTTCACTGGAGATGCAATCGTCCATTCGATCCTGTTCACAACCACTCTAAAAGGCGCAGTACCACATATCTGATAAGCGATCTCTAATGCAGACGTTAAACAGCAGAGAGACTATCCCCATTCACCACAAAGCGATGCTAAAATTGGAATCTCAAAAGAATCGCTTAATCGCTTCATTTAAATATGATGGACAAAAGCTAGATCTGTTTTAAGACGACAAAAAAAGAATACACTACAATTGCCACTTCTACTGGAACAAAAAAGGGTATAAAATAGAGCTTGCATAGGAAGAACAGCACCTCATATCCCCCAAAATGACACAAAAGGATCCTCTCTGCACCTCAAAGGCAAAATTCAGTTCCCACATATTTGTACAGATAGTCTGTAACAATCTACAAAACCAGCTATTAGGGGGAGAAAACTGTAACTAAATATAAAAAATAGATCAGAGGAAAAGGCCAGAGACCATTGGCATAAGTAAAAGCTCGAAAAAATTGGATCCAAACCAATACAGGCAAGGATGGATGCACCTGAATCAAAGAACTGAGCCTTAGGTTGCATCGGTTCTACAATCACACGAGTTGGGGCTTCTTTTCTGAGTAAATAACAGCGCACACAAAACCAGCATCAATCTTTCCAGAAAAATCGGTCATCCTCACAATTCACGTGGGAAGTTGTTGATTTGGCCTTCCTCCAAAACATCTTTACCATTGATCTTATAAGCTATCCTTATGCGCATGACAAGGGATTTCTGAAAATCATAAGAGGTTTATGACCTTAATAAAGCTAACCAAAAAAAATACGTATATAAAGTAGAACTAAGATGCATGTAATTCATGATAGGTCCCACAAACTCATACGGCAAATTGAATCAGTGAGTCAAAAACTAGAGATACAAATGAGACAAGACAGACATCACCAAGACACAGCTTGAGTCTAAGCACGCCTCTATGCTTTCAATAAAGCACAGCAGAATTGTAACATCAAATATTCTCAACTGTTATTTTTCAGAACTTGTGACTTGCGAACTCAAATATGCCTACCAAGCAAATTGATTACTAAGAAAGAGAGACATAGGGCTTTTAATTAAACCTCATATGAGGTAGTGCAATGATTAATTCCTCAACTCCTCCGTGCATCCTCCACATGCAATGACCAAAAATTGATTCTTCCATAGCTAGAAGGTAACTCATATCCTCCTTTCTTATAAGCTTCCAAAAGACTTCTTTAATATCGTTTCTTTCGGGATACACAACCCAACCCACAAGTCTTCATATACCAAAATCTGCCCATCAGTCCCCAAAATTAAAATAGGGTCAGTTGCACAAACACCACTTGCAGTTTAGGGCTTTGATCCTTTTATAAAATGACCCCGTGTCTTTAATTTGGTGTTATTAGTCATCAGACTTAGTATATTTGTGAATGCAGTCCATCCCTCCAATCACCATTAGAGCTTCAATAAAAGTTTGGTAAGGTAACAACCTCTGACACTACAAGGTAAGATGCTTCTGTTGAAAACCCTAACGGAAGTTGAATGGAGGGAACATTTAACAGATATACAAAGTACACGGACTTATATCACCAAATTGAAAATATACACTCATTAGATAAAATCTGGTAGGGACAGAATTGTCAACAAGTCATCACCACTTTATTAAACAAGTCATCATCTGCATAACCTCAGAGGGCTAGCACTTTATTAACCTTGCTTTTCATCTTGCCTCAAACAACTGTTACTCAATGCCCTTGAGAGGTCCTCCATTTATCCAACTTGGTTAAACCATCATCTAAATTCTGTTACCCATATTGAATCCTTCAGTAATAAAAAGCCTATCCAGCGTATCTCGAGGAGATTTCCATTGAAAAGCACATTGTACAGATTAATAAAGAGAATGCAAAACTGAGATAAATATTGGAAGATGCTGCATCAAAACCTAATGTATATGACAAATGCCATTTCCTACAATCCTATTGGGGTTCAAGAAAGAACCTCATGGATTGACGCTGCTACAAAGCAAACATCCACTTTAATATGTCTTGAAAACTAAACCTTAAGAACCAGACAGCGCACCTTTGTTTTCCAAATGAACCCCTATGTGTACACCAGTTATAAATAGATTACATGGAAAAGGCTGGAAGTGACTATTCAGCTAAGCCTACTTGTAGACAATTCATTTCAAATGGTAACAAGAATATCGGCAAACCATGATAAAGGGTAGTAAATAAGAGATGATGAAGAAAGAAAAGGTTCTTCTCAGACTAGACAAAACATCATGGACTCTTGCACTTTGAAGAAGCGCTAAGTGGATGATACATACGATATCAAGACAGTCATGTCCACTTCCAACCAAAAAAAGAACAAAAAGAAAAAAAGAAACTGCAGCTGTATTTCCATCTAGATGTTATCCAACAAACTACTTGAACCCAAACAGGAAGAAGTTCATCATTAGCAGCAGCAATTGCTGCATGAATGGAATAAAATTGGCTGCAGACAGAGAGGATCAGAGGAGGCATGCTATTTACTATAACAAAGAGTTAAAGAGGAGCATATTGTTCTATCAGCTACTTACTCAGAACAATCATACCCGTTCTACAGGATCACTGATTTTCACAGCATATTGGCGGAAGTCATTTTTATAATCAATGGACCAAAATAAGATACCGCCAAATTAAGGACAAGATATTCATGTTTTTACTTAAGCATGTTGAAGATACGGACAAAGGAAAAAAGACTGATCAGAATCAAAACAAACTAAAGTTTTCCATTCAATGCAACATAAACCAGAAAATAATGGTTTTTACACTGAACGTAGAGAAAACAGACAGAGACAAGGCAACGATTTCTTTACCTTTCCATGTTGGCTGTTAGTAACTCTCAGAGTTTGTGTGACTGTGCCACTACTATTTGCAGGGAGAGTATTGCCACTAGCTGGATCTAAATGTAGCTGAAGAAACTGTTCATTAAAAATGAGAAATTAGAACAGCTTAATGACAAACTCCCAAAAGGAAACCTAGGCATGGGAGAAACTGATATTCCGACCTAACTTCTCAAATTAATTTTAGTACTGCAATTAATTTATCAACAATGAATTTTTCATCGACTTATTGAACAACATATGTATTCAGAACTTGCACATAATTCTGCAATGACATCTCATATATGATGGACCAGATTGCTCTGTCCATGGGAACAATAAAGCTGAGGACATTGACACATGGAAATCAAAAACCATTATACTTGTAAACAATAGTGGGGGACTACCTTTGGAACAGCCGCCTGAAAAACAAAATCTGCATAAACATTGGACGACAGATTCGTAAAAGTTGCCTTAATCACTGTAATTTGCGGGTTTCCAGGCGACTTCAAAAAGTCAAACATAACTCTCAAGGAACTGCTTTCAAATGCAACGACAGATGGATAAGCTGGACCATTGTTTTCTGTTCATCAGAAAAGTGATAGTGATAATCTGAACAAAGATGCCAAGAAAATCCACTACTGATAAAATATTACCAGGCGCTGGTGGACTGGGTCCAAGGCCATCCAACAAGTCTATAATAGAAGAAGCTGCTTGGGAGGAGGCTGCACGTGCAGACACTGGTGAAGATGTTGACAAGCCATCCAGACTGGCAACTGGTGACTTCTGGTTTTGGCTGAGAGAAAATATGTCAGGTGTAGATGAGCTGCTTTGTGCGGGAGGCGTTCCAAGAGACAAAATATCCATCAGAACATCCGTGCCATTCTTTGCAGCCTGACTTGCACCTGATGCATAAAAACAAGTCAACAACATGCGTGCATTAATTCTAAAAACTCATCCATACCTAAATTAACGTTAACAAGGATTGGTGGAACAAAAATACTTCAGAATCTCAGCTAAGCTTGTTATATCATCCTAAAGAAGTATCCTCAACTGCTAGTGATAGCCAGGTAGTGGAGGATTCATGCAAAAAATTTGGTAGCACCAGAATTCAAAGCCAGAACCTGTGATTCTTCATGATAATAACTGGATTTTCAATAAAGCTTAAGCACTGAAATTTCATTGCTTCTACATTTTCAGGAAAGCTCAAAGAAAGGTGAAAAAATCCAAGGCAATTGGTTATAAGACATTATTTAACCGCAAGATCATTTCCAAAAAGTTGAGCAGTAGTTATGACTTGTAATTAACAATGAAATGACCTATACAGAGGTATTATTGCTACAGTAGAGCTAAAAAGTTTAGCATCCCTTTCCTTACCAAAAAAAAAAAAAAAGTTTAGCACCCCTTTAGCATGCTAATAGTAAGCTAAATCTACTCAGGCCGAACACCCACGGCACACACAAAATTATTCTCAGAAGACTGAATGCCATCCACACAGAGAGAGAGAGAGAGAGGGGGGGGGAGGGAGGGATGGAAGAGGTTTTTTTATATTTATATTTATATTATTTTATTTTTTATTATATAATTTTATTTTTTGGGGGGGGTTGGGACATGGTGGCTGATGGCAGCTGTGGAGTAGCAGCCAGCTGCTGCTGGCGGCAGGTGGCTGAGGTGTGGTGAGCAGAAAGAGATTACGCCTTAGGGTTTTGAGGGTCTTCATTTGGGAATTAGGTTTTTTGTGCATCTGGAAAGGTTGTTCCGTCCTTTTGGTATGCAGTGGAGTCATAAAAGGCAAATGGGAAATTCTTGATCTAGGGGATGCAAAGTGGAATGAGGCAAAAGAAGAGTCAGATTCTCATATTTTTCAATTTTATTCAAGTACACCAAACAATATATCTCAAACATACATAACAAATATTATCTCTCAAATAATACAAGAAGCTGGATGAAAAGCACAGCCCAGATGAATGGTTGCTTATAAAGTTCATAGGTGATGTTTTCTGAACTAACCTGAATGAGCTGAAGCTGGTGACAAATCAACACCAAGAATATCATTAAGGAAATCACCACTGGATGAACTCGGAGCAGGGGCATCATCTGAAGTAAGATCAAGTAAATCCACCAGCGGAGCTGCAGCTGATTTAACAACTCCATTTGGAACTTTAACAGAAGCCATGGTGGAGGGTGAAAGAGTTGTTGGAACAGAGCCAGCCCTTCTTCCACTAAAAGTGGCCTCATCCAGAACCGGCATTCTTTCAACCAGAGCAGACCTGCACAAAGCCATCCATCAAACAATGATTATGAGAGAATGCACTAGCATATTGTTCTGCAGTAAATGAACAGCTTTTTCTTCAAAAGAGTGACAGACAATGGAAGGATAGTTTGAACCTTGAAGGAGGCGGCAAATGAAATAACAAAAATGCAAAACTCAATTTGGTACCTAATGTTTCGATGTTTCTCGAGTATAGAGTTGAACTCGAGTGATCTTTGCTGCAATTCAAGGACAAGGCTCCCTTTTTGCTGAACAATTATATCCCTGATCCTCCTACAGGGAAGGGGAAAAAAAAACAACAAAAAATAAATGGATGGAAAAGGTGTGTGATATAGCAAACCAAATAAAAATTTCCACTTAGAGATGACTGTATTTTGGTGAGGCCAATCATAGTTTAAGAATAGCAAAAAGGTAAGCCACGCAAGGGAAAAACTGTAAAAGAACAAGAAAGAGAAGTTTGATCTGAAAAAATGGCAAGAAAAGCCTTCAGCTGCATAATTGTCAGAACCTTCACTAAGACATAAGAGTTCCTCAATGGATAATCAAGGGAACGGATGAGAGGAAAAAGTAGATGAAAACTGTAAGGTAAAAACTGGACCAGAAGATGACAAGGATCAACATACTCTGAACAAGATGGAAAACGAGAAGACAACTTTAGCAAAGCAATTAAGGCCATTGCTTTAGTTGTGAGATCTGAGGTATGTCGTTTAATTGTGATTTCTGCAACATCCACAGCATCAGACTCTGTAACCTGTGCAGCAAAATGCAAGTAGAATTCTTTCACAAAAATTACACAAGCATGCCAGTAGTCAAACTTAAGCATCCAGCGCTAAGAACAATTCAAATAACCCAATGTTGCAGACGCTGGATTTGTTTTAAACGAGTTAATAAAATATTTGATAACCAAAATATAGACTTTCCTAACCCCATGTCAAATAAATGACAATAAGCATCATTGCAACCATGAGGGTTTAACAAATAATATCACCCACTTGTCAACTCAATTTAAAACATGATCACGAATATGACAACTTGAAGTGTCTCGGAGAATTTTGGCTATTTATATAGTAGCTTGAGGAAAAAGCTTGCAGCACAACTATCTAGTAAACTATTGATGGAAAGACCAGAAAACAAATATACAACTGCCAAATGCAACAATGAGAACACAAGAAATGAACTATTTGGGAGGAACTAGAGATGTCCAACTGATTATGTCACCCACATCTATTATTAAGTTTGAACATTCAACAGTGCTGGATATTTACAAGAAAGGTCTAAGCATACAAATGTCATCATCAACTCGAACAGTAAATAAGTTTTAAGGAATGACATCCTTCTTAATCTATCTTCTTGTGCCCTTCCCTCATTTCCAGGATGATGCAAAAAGTACACACAGCTGCACATACATGCAGGATAGTGAACTCACAGTTATTGGATCCTCCACATCAAGCATCCCGACATTTTTTACCAACATATCACCATATTCTCCGATGCACCAGACTGCAACCCGAACTAGAGATTCCTGATAATAGTACCAATCAGAAACACCATTTTACATGAAGACACTGAACATCACAAAACTATTATCAGATAAAATTAAGACTGATATACCTGTTCTGATGATGCCTGGAATGCTTTATATAACGCCCTAACTGTATATCCATGGAGATCAGGTGCATTACTTATCACCACAATAAGGGCATGGCATACTTCATCTTTTACAAAGTTTCCAGCCTAGAAAATTTAGCATATGAAACGGAGGTGTTAATTAATAGATAAATGGATACATCAAAATTATACTATTTATAACCACAAGACTCTTCATGGTTGTTAAAAAGTGTGAAGTGCGTCATGCATCATTAAAAGGACTGGAAAGGGGAAGAAAGGAAGGAAACATTTTGTGTTGAGATGATTAAATCAATCAGATATAAGAATCTGATGTGCTTTGCTTCGGTGCTGGAAAATTTCAATGTCTTAACACAGCATCAATATTCTTGCTGCTTTCTGTTTCCAGATCATAAATTATTTTCTCTTCGCTTGAAAGGAAGTTCCTAGCGACCAACTATATACAAAGTTCACATTTAATGAGAGAATATGAGAAGACAATTGGGGGAGAGAGAGAGAGAGAGAGAGAGATGACAAAAGTGGCATCGCCATATTCAAGGAAAAACGACTTAAAATTACCAATGTACAGATAATTCATTGACCAAAACAGTTCGAAAATTGCATTATTAGTCCGGATATTACCAATGTCATTACAGTACATAAAGACATAAGAGTGAGCATAATCATGCAGCGGAGATGCTCAGCAGACGCCATCAGAGATGAGGAAAACAAATCGAAAATGCTCCAACAGACAAGCTTTGTGAAATTGTACACCTACCTCAGACAGAACCTTCAACATTTGATCGATGTACCAAATTTTTTCAGGAGAGAACCTAAAGCACCAAGTACCAAAACAAAATAGAAATAGTCAATATACATGAGAGAGAGAGAGAGAGAGAGAGAGAACTTACTTTTCTACAATTGAACAAATTTTGGCCGTAAGATCTCCTTTGAATTCCTGATCACTTACTTCCAGGTAATCAATAAGCTCCTTCGTGAGAGGCTTCACATTACTCTCATTTATTAACAGATAAACAAGTTCAAGTGCCCTTTTCCGAATCGAAGCATCAGAATCCTGAAAGGCCAAGTCAAGTGACCATATTCATGTTTCTGTGTAATCAAGGATGGTTCTCACAAAAAAGATGGGAAAAAGAAAAGCAAAGTCAAACTAGAATTTCAAGTTCAAAATTACACATAAAATTCACGTAAGGATCTACAAGAGTCCCCAACGTATGACGCCAAAGAAAAATTTCATAACAAAGTATCTAGAACTAGCACATACAATCCCTTGAATGATGAAAAGAGATTTCAAGATATAAAAGCAAGAATGAGACAGATCAACTCATTTATCCAGGAAAAGTTATAAATTATGCTACCTTGACACATTCCAAGATAGTTGCTCGATGCCTCTGAACAGCTTGAGCATCCACTGAAATAGCTTTCATCAGCATATTTAATGCAACGTACCTACCAAAACCCATAATGTTGATAGTCAAATGTAAAGAAACAACCAGCTAATCTTAGAAACACATGAAGAGGGAAGGAAAAAAAAGGGAGGGGAAACAGTTTATCGACTGGGTGACCAAACAATCAAAGAGAAGAAGGTCAGTGCCCCTACAGGCACAAGATTTGGACTGCAGAGGATTTCAACATTCCAGATGTCATAGTAGCTATTCTATGACTGACTGAGCATCAACAAGAACCTTTCTCCCATGGCAGTGGGATGTGGACGATCCCATAATGTTGCAGTTAACAAGGAAAAAAAATTTACTTAATGCAAGTTCATCAGCAAGTTCAATCAAACATCTATGCAGTGTTATCAGTCATGGCAAGTATAATGACATTTCATGGTACAAGCAATATCTAGACATATCATTGTGATGCTGCAATACCTATAAAATCAGCCACAGAATTGCAGATCTTTTGTCTAGCCTTAGTTCACATCTATAAGATGCCACATAAACCCAAAAAAGGTTAAAGAAAATCCAAGATCCCTATGTATTTTTATCCTATCTTCAGACCAAGACTGCACTTCTTCCATCTCGTATGTGTTTTCAAACAATGCTACTAAAGGCATCCTCTCGCTGACACACAGAAAACAAGATAATAAGCTATTTTTCATCATCAGGAAAATAAATGTCAACTATTACAATTGCAACATCAAAACAAACAATTCCAAATTTCAAACTCCCACATTGCATCAACAGCGAACCCAACTATTTCGAGTAAACAAAAATGAAAACTCAGCAATACCATTGCTTACACAAGGAGTCGAGCAACATAGCAAATAGAGCATTACTACATTTAAAAGAAACAATTAGGAGATAAACCAACTGCAGGCACTTCTATCAGAATCTTACAAATGCAAATATATTATTTGATTATCAAGGGAAAACCTGATATTGTTGTCACGATTTGCCAAAAATCTTCCTAAGATATTTATGGCCAGCACACGTAAGCCACCATTATCTTCAATGCTCATGATAGTCTCCACGCATTCATATAAAATAGCATTGCCAGCATTTTTGTTCGACTCTGTTTTGGTGGCCACCTAAACAAGCATTCAGATAACAAGTTAAAAAAAATGAAAGTGTCATACCTGAAAAGCAAGTGATCTTCCCTGCACATTTCAGTATGCTTAAAATTCATGATGACTGCATAGTGCATATATTCAAATCAAAAGGTGCAAGTTGAAGTGTTACTGACATAGCAACAGATCAAAACAAAAGGTGCGAGTTCACAGATAGAGCAAATGTTTAATAAGTTAGAAGAGTTGAGACAACTTTTACATTACCAACTCATAGCACCTGTTTTTTCGTTATCGACAGAAGGACAATTATGCCATTTGGCCGGAAAACCTAGATTAAATACAAGATGATAAAAAATAAAAAAAAAAAAAAAAAAAACCTGTGCAAAGACTGTTCTCGCCAAATGATTTTACAGCTAGATTTAAAGGGATGCATTCACAGAATGAGAATTAAATGCCTAATTTACCTGAGCTAGTATGTCATTCATACTGTCACTGGCATCAGCATCTCCTTGCCCCAATACTCGCAAAAACCTGAGTAACCTGATATGGAGGAAAGGGTCTGTAATGCCACCAACATCATACTCTGGTGCATATGGACTATTTGCGACATCCTTCAGAGTTTTCACTAAAACTTCTGTGCATTTCTACAATGAAGATGACCAGGGTTTCAGTCACTACAAAGCAGAATAAGAAATGGAAATAGCTTAATCATATGATTGGTTCAGTTAATAAGAGCATTCTCAAGAAACTCTACAAAGCCTTCCCCAATGCAGTTTCGATTTATGTTTCCCAATCCCGTTAGCATGGAGATGTCTTTCAGAAATTTCTCAAGTTACAGTAATATTGTGATGAGGAGAGAGAAAAAAGACAAGGGTTAAAAAAAATAAAATAAAGGAAAGCATGAAGCCTTAAATCGTGACACAGATGAGGACAAAGACATTGCAGCCGTATGAAGCATTGAGCCAATTTTCTAAACCTAAAATGAAATTTTCCATTACTTTATTTGTGAAAGAGAAACTCTTCGGTGCATGGTGTGAAGTTGTAGCTTCAGTCAATTGATTTACCTTTCTGAAGTGTTCAAGTGCTTCAGAGCTGACTTTACATAGATCTGTACAGAGTTGAACTCCAGTAATCAACACTCCATGATGCTTTTCTTTAAGTAACGCAGCAGCAGGATTTATGAAATTCTCAGCAAGGTCAGGGACCTTCTTGATAATCCTTATAGAGCACAATGCTGCCTGTTAAAGTTGCAGCAACTTGAAATTAAATCAGGTTACGGAAAGTAAACGTGTCAAATGCTACCATACACTTAGGAAATAACAATGCGATTTCTTGACGAAAAATTACATGATCACATAGAACACTGAATTTAATATTTAATCTTAACAAGCATTTTCCCCAGAACTGAAAAGTGTGATCAGTGACTATGTGAGAGAGAACATTGTATCAGGAATTCCACTTGACTATCCAAGGCAACAGTCGACATGTCTTTCAATGTTGAACCAAGAAAAATACAAGCGACAGCTATATTCAAATATTACCATGAAAACAAAAGGCTACAAATCTTCTTTTCAATGAAGCAATATAACAGCGCATTTTCCCACAAAAAGTGCTTCTAGGATGACTAAAATACATTACAAACATTGCCATTAGCCAGACAACATAGAAGAGGCAGTCATGCTACATTTGAATAAATACATTGTCTATTTAAGCCTCTGGCTATTTAAGAATCAGTGATATAAAAGAGGCTTCCTCCATTTTGACTAAATCAGGTTCTATCCATATAAGTAACATGCAACATAAAGGAAATAAAATGAAAGAAGTCAGAGAATACTAAAACAATGTTCTCGAGGGGGGACAACAAAATAAAATTCCTATTGATGGAGCTAATCAAACATTCTCGCTGCCACGTGAAGACTAATCTTGTTGCTGCCAAAGGAAGCAAAACAAACATGTATTTTCCTAAAGCTCAGATATCACAATGTTAACATAGCAGAGACAAATAATGTAAAAACTCACCTTTTTCCTAATGTTTGGATCTCGAAATTGCAGTAACCTCTCAACTTCTGGTGCAAGATCTCGCGCCATTTCTGCTGAACAAATATTTCCAAGAGCACAAAGTGCAAGTCCCACTATATACTGGTTAGTGTGATTTAGGTCTCTGCACGTGGTTAAGGCAGTTGCAAACAATGGTCCAAATTGTTCTGTGCACCTTAATTGCTTGAGCAACGAAGTGTCTTTTCATTAAAGTTTTGAGTGGAGGTAAATAAAAAGAAAATAGCACATTTAAAACATCATGGACAAGGTCAGAGGTATGCAATTAATGTGCATGAGGAAAATTATATTATATGTATACTTGCAACAGGATACTGTTTCAATGAATTTGTCACCAGCATGAGAACTTCTTGTCTCTCATCAAGAAGCAACATCAAGCCAAGATAACCAATCCTCTTCTCAGGAAAGCCAGCAGAAGCAATTAACTTAAGGCACTCCATTTGACCAAAGTGTGTTGGATAACCAAGCATGTGAATGAACATGAGCTTTGCCAGGTTGCGGTGTCTATATTCTTGATCATTTTCGTTGATTGAAGCCCGTATCGCAGCACATTCTTTTCTTACAACAGCACGCTCTTCTGCAGCAGTTTTGCAGGCACGTATCGCCCGGATCATGTCCCTGCATTGGACAGCAAACCAAGCATCTCACTTGTTAAAAGAGAGAATATGACTTGGTCAATCAACCACAGGTTGTACTTAAGTAACACGTTCAGGTTCAGTTGTTCAGGAATTAAATAAACGCTAGGCCACTTTGCACAGAAAAAATCCCAAATTTCAAGAGTCCCGATGTGAATACGTTTTAACAAAAGCAAACCATATGTTGCCTTCATCGGTGTCTAGCAGCTACAAAGACATATTTCAGACATTGAGGCAGTTCTACACCAGAACATGAACTAGTGCCCAGCATATCAAAAGTTTCAGGACTTAGCCACATAGCCATCCTAAATAGTAACCTATAAGATTTTCAACTCGTTCAAGCTCTGCCTCACCGCATAATCAATCTGAAGTCAACACTCGAGTCTTGCAGGTTATCAAAATAAACTGAGTCACATCAATGAAATGTGCCAAACAGATGCAGCCAGAACAATAGATGCGGAAGAAACCAGTTTTTAGATCAGAATGCTCAGCTTATGCTAGCACGAAGAAAAGGCTGTGAACTGTCGAAAGGGAAATATGCCCTTTAACTAAAACTAGGACAAAACGACGCGCAATTGGTCCCACCTTCCTATTAACACTAACAATACGATGCAGAGGACTTCATCTAGATTTCAAAGCAGAAAGCTCCCCTACTAATGAAACTTGCATCGAATGATAAAAGTCTTCAGAAATGAAGACACCGGTGGAAGTCGCAACAATACCACGACCCTCCCGCAGAATCAGTAGGCAGAGCTCACATCAGTCAGCGGGCATCACTTCGATTCGCGCATTTTAAAGGAACAAAACATGATCCGAAAAGGCGCATATCCGAATCAGCACATCACTGCACGGAATCCAACACTTTACTGACGCCCATTAACGAGCGCAAGAAACCCAACTACTACGACATTAGAGAGCATCCCGAGCAGACAACGCGAGCTCCCCAATTCCAGTTACTGGACACAATTGCGCGCGCTCACACAAACTGAAACAGGGCAATCCAAAGCACCGAGCCGAACTCGCATCAATTTCCGGCGAGAGCAGCAAATCACGCCCCCACTCCGTCATCCCCGATCGAGTCGCGAGCAACGACAGGCGAGCCGACGAACATCCGAAAACAAAACAAAAAAAGAAAAAAAAGAGAAAGAGAGAAAAGAAAACTTCGCATTTGATCTCGCGACAGCAGCAAAAGCAACACCAACAACGAGAAGCAGCAAATCAGGGGAGAGAGAGAATCGGAGCTGACCTCAGGCGCGTGCCGGAGGAGAAGGGGTTCATGATGGAATCCAGATTGGAAACCCCACGCTGCCCCCGCCCCGGATCAGATCCCGAATTGCGGCCTCCCGGCGGGAAGCACCAAAAGCAAAACCTCGCAACCTACCAAGATCGCCCCCCAGCCACCCGGAGAAGAAGAGCAGGAGGAGAACAGGGAATCGAAGCGAACGTGGGGTGGGGCGGGGCGAGCCGGAGATCTGGGAGAGGAGAACGACGAGATTTGGATCTGCCGCTGCGACGCCGAAGGGGGAGGTGACTTTCGGGCGCTGGTGTGTTTTTGCCTGAGTGGCCTTCTCGTGTATCGAATGGTGGAAGGAACCGATCGAATCGAATCGAAATTACACGGAGAAGACCCAAAAAAGAAAAAAATTGGGGGAATTGAAGCAAATACGGAGCACTTTAGAAAATTTCTCCCCTGTTGTTCTTGCGAGTTGCGACCCTGTGGTGGGGAGTATTTGATCGAGCGACCGGGGAGGACACGGGAGGAGGGATCACGGGCGGCTTCTCATTGGTCCACGTGGGCGTGGGTCGTCGCGCGATCCTCACCCGAGGCGTTATTCTGTTGTGGCTGGCGCGGCACCCTCCCCGTCTCGAGTTGGAGCTGTCCGGCGATGACGAATGCCTACGCCGTCCGGTGTCGTAACTAACCAGTTTCCGTTCGTCCTTTTTTTTTTCTTTTTTTTCCTTTTTTGCACGATCGATTCATATTGCGAACAAATGTTGGGGCGACTGGTAATCGCGTTGATTAGTTACTGCATATCTTGCAAGAAAAAACTAACTGGCCGTCGACATTTCGATATGGCGGTTTTGATGAGTTCACCTGCCTCTAATAGATCTCGGTACGGCATGCAATACCTGTGATAATTGATGCATTTCCTCTCTCATAACAATAAAAGAAAAAAAGTTAGGGTATTTGTCATATCATAAAACTTAGAAAGAAAAATGGCACAAATGATTACTGAAATTTGATCAAATATACAATGTCATCATTGAATTTATAATTTAATGGATATGATCTCTCAATTTTGATCTGATATTCAATATGATCTCTAAACTATGAGTACATATCTAATGTTTAAAAGTTTATAAACCAAATTGAACATCGGACCAAAGTTCAAAGATTATATCCAATAAATTAAAAGTTCAAGAACAATATTGTATATTGAGCCAAAACTCAAAGACAACATTTCATAAATTAAAAACTTAAAGTTGACAATATTGGATCAAAGATCAAGGATTATTTGTGCTATTATCCCAACTTAGAATACTCATATTACATCTATCATTTTTATATTCTTCATTACATAATATTTTTTGGGAAAATTATCAAAAAAATTATAAACTGATTGTAATTGTACCAATTCAATTCAATTTTTTTTTTTTGCCAAATGAGTCATAAACTTTTATATTTATACCAATTCAGTTAATTCAACCAATTTTAATTAGTTGGTATTGATATAAATGACAACTATCTTACGTGATATCAAGAAGACATGACATAGACAAGTTTTTAATATTTTATAAAACATTTTTTTCTCTTTATCTTTCTTTTTTTCCCCTTCCGTTCCTTCTTCCTCCAACTGGCGACTAACTAGAGGTGAGGGCTAGCAAGGACAACATTGTTGGCCTTGGGCAAGCTTCACCCATCGTTGGCGAGGCTCACCCTTGCCAATAACAATGAGGGCATGCCTCGCCCAACCCCTAGTGAGGCTTGATCTTGCCGGCCTACTTTGGTCGATCGCCAAATCAAGAACAAGCTAGAGAAAGAAGGAATGAAAAAAAGAATATAAAATTCGAAATAAAATGTTAAATTATCATTAAAAATTTATCCATGTCAAGATCTTAGTGACACCGCATAGGACAACAAATGTTCAGGTCAGCACTGGTTGGTTTAGGACTCATTTGGCGTTAAAAAAAAGGGTTTATTATTAAATTGTTATAATTTCAACAGATTTATGACTTTTTAGGTAATTTTTTTCATTTTTTTTAGATGCTAGACAATTGACATAGAAAAATAATGAATTTGTGAAGAGTACGCATTTATATAGAGAACTAGCAGGGGTATTTGTATGTTTTTCTGTCGATTAAATAAATGTCATCTTTGAGATCCAATATTATTAATGCGTCTTTTTAAGTTTTTCTTTTATTTCTTTTAGTCACTGATTGTTCCCATACTTTTACAAAAAAATTATAAACGTCGATAGTAAAAGGGAGGTATACCTGTGGATTTTTAAGTTGAGAAAAAGATTATGAAGAATACACGAAGTTCAGTGAGTATGAAAGAACAATGTAATTATTGTTCTCATTCAAACCTCGCCTCTTTGAGCTCTTTCATTTATTCAAAACCGACAAACTCGACTCATTCAACACACATTTTTGAATCGGGGTTTATTAATTTATTTTAATAGTCAATAAAAGAAAGTGATAGATAGACCTTATTTATTAACAAGATACAAATCTATGATATTGTCATATAAATTAGGAAAAGGTTCTGCAGAATAACACCATGTTCAATGAGCATGAAAGAACAAATGTACTTGTGGATTCTCATTCAAACCTCGCATTTTAGAACTCTTTCATATATTCAAAACCACTAAATACTACTCATCTAGACACATTTTTGAATCGGGGTTATTTAATAGTCAACAAAAGAAAGTCATAGATAGACCTCATTTAATAACAAGATACAAATTTATGATATTATCTATTTTTACTCATTTCACGCTATCAAAATGATAGTTCTATCCTACACAGCCCTACCATAAATCAAACACTAGCTTAAGCTTAATGTGCACGTTAAAAGCCTGGTTAAACAGCGACTCGGAAATTTATAGTCCGGAAGTTCGGTTCGGTTCTGAGATGAATTAGCATTCCACGACCCCTTTTTGGGTACCACAGCCCTAATTTTGGTTAAAATCGTAAATTATTCGTCCAAATAATTTCCTATGCATCCACGAAGTCTTTGGTCTTAAAAACCGAAAAAAGAAATACATCGGACAAACTCCTCCGGGGCAGAAAATGCGGATGCCATCAGGCCTGTCTTTAAACCTGGTGGTTCCTGGAAGATTTGATGATAGGATGATAGCAAACATTGCCAGATCCGCAGGGACAGACGAAGAATGGGCAAAAACCAGACAGCCGTTTGGGTCGGAAGTTCTTGTCTGGTCAGGAGGAAATGAATGAGAGGGGACTGACTCATCATCCCTATTGTGGTTTCATTTCATTCCCGGGTTCCTGTATGTAATCATCCAAATGTCAATGGCTCGGACCATATTCCGCGAATGCCCACCTCATTTCTTCCTCGAAAAATGTCTTCCCAGCTGGGGCCGAGATCAAACGATCAGCCGAACTGTCTCCCCACCTGTCATGGTTCCATTTTACAATGCTGCGACTTTCCTATGCGCCATGGGATCGAATCTGACCCGACATGGCAGAAGCACGACAGTGGGAAGGTGGTCAGGAGGACGAATGCGTGAAAAACCTCTGTTTCGAGCAGTCCTCATGTTCACCGGACCAATTCAAGTTAAGAGGCAATTATGTTATCGCTCTTCTAAGTTTTTATTTTCAATAAGGACGACGCCGTACTTGCCTGGTTCGCAGGCAGTGCAGCTAGTCAGGAGCTTCGATACGGGCCTCTCTACAGACGTTGATGGATTCCGACATCAAATATGACCCGAATCCTCAGGAGGATTTCCTGTTTGGACCATAGAGAATGCTTAAGGACACGAGCTGAGACTGCGACAGGTCATGTAAAACGACGTTAGTCGCAATCTTGTCTGGAAGGGAGAGAGCGCACATGGAAAGAGAGCCCCAGATCCATGCACTGTCGTTGCTAAGATGTTTGGTAGTTCTAGTCTATAGAATAGCGGCCACGTTATAACTGAGAAGAAAAGGACATCCACCAGGACAAATGCACGACATATAGATTTCATCATAGTGCTATTACCCTTACACTGGCTTACACACATTTTGACTGAACCTAATCGACGCGCTTCGCCTCCGAAAATCCAGTGCCCCACTCTTTTTTCTCCTATTTAGCTATGATCAATCCCAATACCTCCTTCAGGCAAAACTTCCGGAGGCCAATATAGAGGTGAGAAGACCAGACCATGATTCGAAGATGCCCGCTCCCTTTCTTCCTTATTTAATAACCTCGATAGGCCATTGCATTCATTCGAGAGCGGATGTTGTGATGATCATAAATTGGGTTTCCATAATCGACCGGCCTTACTACCGTTGCTTCACGCTTTGCCTCCTGTTCTTGAACTGCCCCGAAGACTATCTCGTTAGTTTTCTCGAGGCTCTGCTCGTAGTACGTATGAGGGATGGATGAATGATAGCGGTGATGATGCTGCTGTTTCTGTGGATGGCGACCGAGATCTCCATCCCATCCGTTGTAGAAAGGTCGACTCTGTCTCAGATGATGCATCTTTTCCGCGTCTTTGGACATGAAAGGATATGTTTTCTTCGGAGTTGGATCTCTAGTGTCGATTGAAGGTGGCTCATCTCCATCTGGTATCATGAAACTCTCCTGCACCGGCCAAGCATTTGGATGCTTTTGCGGTTGATAGTACTGCTGCTCGTGCAGAGGCTGATAGCTAATTGACTTCTTGCGCAGGCTAGGGAAAACTCCTCCCAGTATGTCCAGAGCAGATGATTTAGTGCTCGAAAGGAGCTTAAATAGGGATCCAAAGAACCCTTCTTCTTGCTTCTCCTGTTCATATTCACCTGAGATTAGAGGTTGCCTAAATGATTTCAAAGGCTTCTCATATGGATTGGGTGGACTGTCTTTCAGTTCAGAGTGATCCTGCGAAGGCATAAGACAAAACATGAAACATGCATACCACATCAGATTTCTCAAGAAGCACTGGGGCTAAACCTTCTGCACCCACATGATCAAGAAGTCAGACAACTGAGAATTAACCCGGCTTAAAAATTGTGGCATTTGCTAGGCATGGGAGATCATACTCACACATGAACCTATTTTAGCCTATCAATATGAGATATGCTGCCGGCCAATTACTAGTCAATAAATTAATGCAGGGAGCTCTCTCCCTAGAAATCCTTATCACACCAACATTAAGATGAGTCTGGCGAAATGATAGAAGCATCATGTCCTGTATAAAATTGCATCATAGGGAATGGATCCTCTCCTTTTCCCCCAAAAATATTCAAAGGTATAGAAGAATGTAGCTAATACTCACATTTTGGGATGACACAATCGTGCTCACTCTATATTGAAGCAAAGCCAGCATGTAACCGAAGAAACCTGCTCCAAGAAGTACCGCAAACCCTGTAATGTTTTAAGACACTACATCAGCACCTACTCAGTGAAGTGTAACCATACGCTTGAATGTGAAGTGATTCATTTACCGAGAGGAAAACCACTTCCATATTGATAAGCACAGTCATCAAAATGGAGATGAATTTCCCTGATAGCACGATTTCCTCTGTCTATGACAAGTAGGGAGCAACTGCTTCCAATGTAGACAACATCAAAATCATCAGAGAACTTAGCATCCTCACTTGGGCCATCAACATGGCCGCCTCCCTTCCCCCATTTCCCCCTGCAATTGTTGTAACCCCTGTACAAATGAAATTAGACAAAAAATGCACTACACAATTAAAGACAGGTTCAAGAGTATAAAAAGAAGATTCAGCATAGCTAGGAATTATATAGACACGGAAGAGGTCCAACTTTGAAGATAATTTAGTCGCATATTCACTCAGGCTTACAACTGCCAGAGGAAGAAAAAAAGCAAGGCATGAACATAAACTTTCGTTTGCAGGTACTCCAAAAGTAATGCAAATCACACTTGCCTGAATCACTGATTTTTCTGATGGCCATATTCATGGTGTCTGCAATGTAAATGTTCCCTTTGTCATCTACAGTAAGGCCTTTTGGGTGGTTCATCTTAACGTCTCTGGGCCTTCCATCTACATGCCCAGCATGTCCATCAGGTGAACCCGCAACCAATTTTGGTCTGCTGTCTGCATTTTTTTTCCCAAATGATTGTATGGTTAAACCATTACAAAACACTAAAAGCATCAAAAAAGTTACAGCTCCTGTGAAAAGGCAGCTTATGGGCAAAAACAGACGTTAAAAAGAGTGCATGGGGGAAAATTTAGCAACAATTCAAAGGCAGACAGCCTGAAATAAATTGGGATGTGCATCAGTCCTTGCCTTACCCAAAATAAAGTTTTGAGCAGATGGGTTTGTGAGATTATAATCAGTCTTCCATCTTTAGAATGATGGAGATAGTTGCACCAAAGTTCATTCCCATCATGTAAATTCAATTCGAGAACTTTTACCAGACGAGACAACTGGTTTTCCAAGAAAACAAAAGCAACCAGCTTGCTACGCAACATGAAAGACCATTTAGCAAAGGAAGAGAGACTAGATGCGCTTCCTCGTCGCATTGAACTATTTTAATGTAGGCAGACAAGTAACCCGAGAGCATCGACAGTAACCCAAATGAATCAAATCAATCAACAGCTTGAGTAATGCGCGTCGCACCCTGAGTGACAGCTACTTACAGAGATGACTCATCAGTGACAGGCAAAGCAGAATCTGAAGTATCTACGCAACGAGAGACTAAAAACGCAACCTAGTGAGATGAGTTTCACTCACATAACGAGAGAGATGACGACATTCTGTAGAGGTTGCTGTTAGCAGAGTCCAGAATAAGCAGCTCGCCACTGGGCAACACTTCTACAGAGTGAGGCTCAATGCCGAGCTTGCTCCCATCGAACACCGTCTCCACCGTGTATCCGCTCTCAAACTTCATCATCGGACGCCCAGAAATGGCTGCACAGTGCACAGTACACTCAAGCTCTTCACAAACCACTAGCGAAATCTCAGAGAAAACGAAGAAACGACGAGCACAGCGCAAGCGAAGTTCAAGATCCGGCACCTGTCTTGGTGTTAGCTCTCACCGACGACAGCCACTTCATCAGCCAAGCCGCAACGTTCGAGAAGATCCCATGAACAATCTCTGCACAAAACCACACACGAACCCACGACTTACCCACGACCGCATTCGCAGAAAGAAGCAAAACCCACCTCGGAACCGGAGCAGATCGAGCCGATCAACCCGCTCCGAGCTAAAAAAAAAAAGAAAGGCAACCCAAATGCCGCTCCGGCTGGAAGAAAAACTCACTCGCGGGCGAGGAGGCCGGGGCTGCGGAAGCCGCGCCGAAGAGCAGCAGGAGCGCGAGGCTCAGCACCACCAGATTCTTCGCCATGATGGACGGACGCGACGGCACACCGGAGCAGCTCAGGAGCGGCGGATTCCAGCCGGAGTTCGCAGCATTGCCGCCGGAAACCGGCCCCCCCCACTCCTCCTCTCTCCACCGAAAGCTGAACCCGGAAAGGCGACGGGAAAGGAGACCCGACCTGGTTCTTCTCTGACGGGGGAGGGCGGAGAGCAGTGACGCTGCTTTTGAGAGTGTGGAGTGAAGTGAGAGAAAGTAGAGAGAGAGTAGAGAGAGAAAGTGATGGTGGTGATGGAAAGAAACGAAAGAGACAAAGGGGAGAGGAGAAAGGCGAGTGGGGACGCAGCTCGCGTCGCAGAGAATCATATGCTCCAGATTATGTCTTAAAATCGTGTTAATTATTTAGAGCTATAAGCTGCTTTATTATTTAATTCAACAACCAACCGACCTACCCCTCTATTTTGCCCTATTTTGAACCCCCTTTTTTTTTTTCTTTTTTTTTGGCCACGAGCCCGCCATCGTTTTCGGCCTAATCCGTTAAAAAACCATCAACTCGTAAAAGAGGAAAATATCGAATGTAGGTCGGGTCCTGAATCTGACCCAAAACTCTCTTCTTTCCCCATTCGTCTAGTAAGAAAGCATCGACTTTCGATCGGTCGAACTTGGCTTGGTTAGGGTTTCTGTTGGAGATTGGATGTGTGCTTAGCGAAAATTTGACGGGAATTTGAAGAGCGTTGGACTCACATACCGACTAAAGTATATGTTTTTTTCATGAGATGGAATAAGTCTGGGCACAATTTGGAATCCGAGCTAAAATTTTTATGCTTTTTTATGAGACCCAAAAAAAATTAAATAAGAATTAGAGCCCGAGCTAAAGTTAGCTACTTTTTACAAGACGAAACAAAAGGTGTGTGAAGCAAAATTAGTACTCAAGTTAGAATTGATGCTGTTTAAGGGAATTGGGTGTTTTATTTTGTTATGTTCTTGTTTCCTACATGCCAATCATTAATTTTGTGTATGTAATTTTTTTTTTTTACATATGTGGTGGATCTAATAAAAATTTCAAATGATTTCCTCTAGCTGCATAAATATTTTCTTGGTAAATTATCCGCATAAATATTTAACTGCACTTCAAAGTTGTGAATGCTATTATTAATATTTGGTTGGAATGTTTTTGCTTTAGATTAGAGAATTGTACGGTACGTAGTCTCAACCATCTTTGAAGCATTGAATCTTTTATCCTGTAGCTGTTGGTCGTTCCACCGGGCGGTCAAGCCACCCGCTCCCGTTACGATCTCGCATCGTGCGCTGCTTTTTTACGTGGAAAGACGTTTTATTCTTTTGAGATAATTTTTTGACTAGCAATAATGCCGAGGACATGACATCAGTCCATGGTGCGTCCATAATTTCTCAAATTAAAATGCAATATATATCCGCGATATGATCGGAAACATTTTAAAATTTTGTAACATCCCATCATTTTGTATTGGAAATTACTACATAATGGATATGATGATGATGGATAATAATTGGGATTGGAGCATTGGCCCCCTCAGGGCATCATACTAACTCCTAGGGTTATGTAATACTTCTTCATTATCTAATTCCTATCATATGATTTGGTTCTCAAGGTTTTTCGTTGCAATTTAGTTGTATTATCTCATTGATTTACTCAATTGAAATTCTTTTACTATTATCGTCAGTGATTAGATTAGTTTGTGACGTCACATTATTGATTTGGTGGAATTGGACTGTTGATAAGGCAAGTCACATCAATATGAAAAAGATTTTTAGATAAAAAAAGAGAGAGACAGAAGAAAGGCAAAAAGAGAAAAAGGCAGACAACAAGGAGAGGCTAGGCTTCGCAATTGTTATCTCTCCACCCTTGGTGAAAGGGCGAGGGATTGTCCTTATTAAAGGTTAGCTGGCAATTACGATGCTCGTCGCTGACGCTATTTGTTGGCATCCATCGACCCTTAAGAATGCCGCATCGACTAACCACCTTATGATCACAGTGCCATGGTCGATCAATCACCTTGCTCGATTTTTACTTCTCTTGCTTTTACTTTTTGGATGGTGTGTGCTCATGTGACTGGCCACATTAACGTCGCATCAAAGATCATCCGGTAATTTTTGTCACATCACTCATGCTAGTGACAAAGTTGAGAGATATGCTAACGTGAAACGACATTAGGACCCAATGGTACAATTCAAGGACGAGAGTTATACAACGCAACTCAGAGACAATGATAGCAAAAGTCTTAAAATTTGTGCCGACCGTTACATATTCCGAAAACTTTTCTTGAGTTATTTTAATCTTAAAAATTAGAGATAAGTATAATAAAAGTCATAAAATTTATTAAAAAATGCAATTGAGTCATAAAATTTTCAAAAACTTGTCAAATTTATTCAATTGAATCCTAAAATTAATACCATCAAACTTACCGACGGAAAATACTAACGTGGCGATGCGGATGTGACATTTTAAATATTTTTTTTCTTTTCCACGTGGCTTTTTAAAATCTTTTTTTATTCAAAATTAGCTTTAAAAACTAAAAAGGAAAAGCTAAAATTTATTTTAAAAACTGTTAAAAAAAATGGCAACTCCTCCACCGCCACCCATTGCGAAGATGGGCCGGCGACGGTCGCCCGCATTGGGCGAAAGTCGTCGATTCTTCGCCGACCGGGCGAGGCTCGCCGTCCCAAGGTGAGGGTCGGCGACCCTCCCTTAGCACGGTCGAGGGTGTCTAGATCTGGACACCGCCCCGTGAGGGCAGGGCGACGGCCGGCCGGCCCCTCGTGAGGGCCGGCGTGCCCAGATCCGGGTGCCCTCACCTAGGGTTCGCGACGGTCACCGGCCCCCTTCGGCAATGGGCGACAGCGGAGGAGTTGCCATTTTATCTTTTTTTTTTTTTAGACAATTTTTAAAATAAATTTTAGCTTTTCTTTTTAGTTTTTAAATCTAATTTTGAATAAAAATCATTTTAAAAAGCCACATGAAAAATAAAAATAATTTAAAATGCCATATCAGCATTTTCCGTTAGTAAGTTTAACGGTGTTAATTTTAAGACTTAATTGAAACAATTTGATAAGTTTTAAGACTTAATTGCACTTTTTGCAAGTTTTAGGATTCAATTATATCTTCGTAACAAGTTTTAAAACTTCTATTGCACTTATCCCTAAAAATTATTGTTGTCTTTCAAAATTATCCTTCCATCAACTCTTCCTATTTTTTTTTCCCACTAGCAAACTATTTTTTTTATTGTTGGAACTTCTTGAGTATATCCTTAAAAGGGATCATCTAAACTATAGGAGTAAAGCGATAGGAGTTATTCTTTCTTAAGTGGGGAAAAAAATATTTGCCTAAAAACTTAGGGGGATCACGGGGGAAGGTAGACTTAATGTTACCTCTTTAAAAGTGACTATCATCGAGTAGTGAGGTATAACGATCTTTCATGCTTGAGGTGAGGTGGCGAACGCTTCAATATTCTTGTTAGGTCGACCTATGCTTCACAGAGTGTCTAATAATTGACTTATTGACCTAGTACACATGGTTATCACGGTGTCAAAAACCTGTTAAACTCCATAACAGTGTCATTTAACAAAAATTGACACTGTTTGAAAATTTTTAAAAAGAAAAAAGTGAAAGAGGATCGCAAGAGAGCAACAAGAAAAGTGTCGCCCCCTCTGTCGGCCGCAGAAGAGCCTACTTATCCTTGCCCGGCACTGGTCCTCGCATGGCGGTCGCGAGAGCCGGGCGACCCTAGCCTGATGGTAGGAGGGTCGCCGCAGCCACGAAGTGAGGACCCTCGCCCCCGCCTACTCATCGCGAGGACGGCAACCTCAGAAGAAGGATCAACCCGAGTTGGAGGACTGCCTACGTCATTATTACATGCAAGAAACAACAGAAATCGAGGAAAGCAATTGCACAATGAATAAGAATTAGGGGATCAGAAAGTCTACTTACCCGTCTTGAGCATCAGAAGACTAGTGGGTAGACCCGATCCTCGCGCATCGGTTCGAGCTTAGTTGATGCGGTAGGCGATTTAAACAAAGGAGAAAAAACAAGAATTCTCCAAGGGAAGAATAAGAGCACACATGCTCAATCGGGGTGAGCTGTTTGGTACGGCATTCCATCATGTCCAAATGCTCTCGTGTCTATAACCTTTTGCATTAGAATAGTAGCGAAAGCAGCAAGCAAGCAAGCAAGCACCCGCAAGATCTAGCAAGGGATAAAGACAACCCATAAAATTAATCCCCGTGGGGGGAGGGGGACAACGATGGCGACGCGCATGCTCCCATCTTGCAAAGCTAGCTGGCTTCGGTCTCGAACTTGGGTTGGGATCTTCTCCGAATGATGACATAGATCCAAGCTTTGACTGTACACTGTTAGCATAAATGCCTGGTCTAAACTGATATGGCGTGGCGTGTTCCTTCGGGAATTCAATGGACCGCGGAGACCTTGGCCCTTTCTCAGATTTAGAGGATTGCAACCCAGGAGCCAAAACCCAGATTTCAAGCTCCTTTCTCCTTTTTCCGCCACTCTGCCACCATGCCCCCTCGCCTCGTCCGCCAGTTTCGCTTCCCGCCGACCTCACATGCCAGAGTATTTTGCCAGCCGGTGAGCCGGCGATATTAAACTCTTATTTGAAATAATCATATAACCATTTTAAATCCTTATTTCTCAAATAATGATACTTCAAGCTATTATTTAAAAAAATATATATATCCATTTCAATTCCTTAACGAGAAAATGAGAATACTATAGACCCCTTATATGGAATGTTTTTCCTCATCAATCAATGAATGAAGTGATTTATTGCTAATTTGGCAAGTGAGGTATAATCCAATTTCTTCTTATTTGTGAGTCTAACATGACCTTTAAATGAATACTGGACAAAAGACGAGACCATGTGGCCCTTTGACTAATTTGACTTTCATTTTGAGGCAAACTACTCCATCCTAGACTTCACGTCTTTCTTCTTCTATCAAACAATTCAATGGCTTTTTGGGTTTTTGCAAACAAAACAATTGAAGGAGGCAATTGCACATTGCCTAAGAATTGGGGGGGGATCAAAAGTCGTACTTAACCGTCTTGAACATCAAAAAACTAGGGGCTAGAACCGATCCTCACGCATCGATTCAAGCTTTTGCTGATCCGGTAGGGGACTTAAACAAGGAAAAAACTGGAATTCTCCAAGGGAGGAAGAAGTGCACACATGCTTAATCGGGGTGAGTTGTTACGTACGGCATTCCAAATCATGTCCTAATGCTCTATACCATTTTGCCATAGATTAGTAGCGGCAGCAAGCATCCGCAAGATCTAGCGGAGGATAAAGACACCGTAAATTAATCATGGAGGAGTTGGGAGGGGACAAAGATGGCGGTACACATGCTCCCATCTTGCAAAGCTAGCTGGCTTTGGTCTCGAACTTGGGTTGGGATCTTCTGCGAATGACATAGAGCCAAGCTTTGACTGTAGCGTAAATGCCTGGTCTTAACTAATGTGGCGTGGCGTTCCTCGCAAATTAATGGACCATAGAGATCCTACCCTAGCATTGCAACCAAAGAGCCTAAACCCAGATTTCAACTCCTTTCTCTCTCGTCAGCCCCTCTGCTGCCATGCCCGCTTGCCTCGACAGCCGACCGCGGTCGCCTGTCACTTTGTTGCCTCTCTCTCTCTCTCTATGCCTACTATGACCCATGTCATAGCGCGAAGTCACCGCCATCACTCCCTTGTCACCCCCTTCGCCATCCTCGAACATCCTCTGCCTCCTTGCCAGGGGCGAGATTTCATGCATTAGTCTTGAATCGGAGGTCGCAAGGCCTCAGATATGGGTTGCGACGGAAATAAGTTTCACAGGTCGGTACCCATGAATCCACAAACGCAGTTGATACACGGTCTCATTTAGTCTGTGTTGCACCCACAATCATAGTATAATCATACAAAGGGACCATACCCAAGTAACATAACCTAAGCACCTTTTAGGTACAAATTGCGAAACATCACTCTATAGACCTTCTCATTTGGAGCATCAATATTGGGATTTCTATGTACCGGTTAGGGAATGTAGTGACCGCCACCCTTCCTTAGCGGGAAAAAGACACTAGTAATGTCATTAGCCTCTGTGTCCAGGTCTTCATTGCCTTCCTCATCTTCATCAGCACCTCGTCGTCGCCAACTTGTTCTTCTTCTATTTCAATCTTCAAGAAGTTTGAAAAAGAAAAGAAAATGAGGTCCAACGTGGATAAAAAATTAAGCTCAACATGGAATTTAAATACGACATGGCTTTTTACTGGTGAGTACCATATTGAATTTTCCAGTCACTAAAGTCGACAATATCACCTAAGTGATAGTTTTTATATAAAAGTGACACTCAAGTGGTCCTTCGAAAAGTTGGTTACAGTACTTTTAATGTCATTTCCCCTTCTTTTAATATTTTAGGAGTTATACATTGATCAAGGTTCGTATGGTGATTACTCCCTATTTGTGTCTCAAGATCCAACATCAGGGCCTATGTCCTCGCGGTTTGGGCTCTAGACCTTGGCACCTAGACCATACTCCCCAAGGCTTATTCCAACTCTCTTCCAAAAAAAAGGTGTTTCGGTGTTTTGATGATCAATATTGGGAAATGACATTTACCTTATTTACACAAGGCAACCAAATACGAAGAAATCAAATTATTTTTATTGAAAATAACTTCCAGCTTTTTCTCCTAAAAGTCATTTTCCATCAAACAAATTGAGGCACAGTTGCATCCAATCGTCGTTGCACCCTAAGTGACCAATTTACCTGCTTTTCATCTCTTTTCTTTTTCTCCATCCATTTCTTTCTTGCTTTCTCCATCACTCATTAGTCATTAGTAAGCATTAGAGATGTGTAAACTGCCCAGAAATGGGCTCGTTCCTTAGTTTTGGCCCCACAAAGAAAGTGGAATTTAGTATAATGTATGTATGCATCAGACGTAGGGGGATCGATCCTTGCTCATTCTTCCACAAGTTCACTAAAACCCTTTGAAGGATTCTTGGCTGTCTGGTATGGTCCCAAAGCTGTTTTCATCATCCGTAGGGCAAAAAGTTGTGTAATGGCAAGCTTCTTTAATCGTCACCTCGTTCTTTAATTCTTCATTCAAGGTACCCTTTCTTTAAGCTCGACTTTCCGCAGTCTCACTTTCTCTTCTTTGTGGAATCAATCCACCAGCCAGTCAAGTTTCACACCAGGCATTGATCTTTAAATCTCGAAAGAAACAAAATTCCACATGCTCGTGCACAGAGAGACACAGAGAGAGAGAGAGAGAGAGAGAGAGAGAGATTTTCTACCAGTCAGTGATCTGAACAATTCACACATCCACCTAGCATATGTTCCTCGACGTTGGGGACATCCCCAAAGAGCGGGGAATTACGTGACATTTCTGTCATACAGTTTAAACAAGATGGATCTCCGGTCGCAATCTCTGGTTTGAATGACTAGCCCTGAAGACAACCTCGTGCAGAAACTCGGTCGATAGGCTTGTCAAGCAGGAAAGTGCAACTGGGACAAGTCTTCGCCAAAATCATAACGCTCCTGCTCAGTACTTCAAAGGCTTATATAGTTGATGTAACTGCACGTTCAGTCATAAACATGAACCATTTCTCTCAGAGCTCAGTGCTCCACTTTGCTAGACTGTTATGAGGAAACAAATTGCTTGAGATAACACGTCGTTCGTATGGAATTTGAATTGTTTCACCTGTACAAATCGATGGTGCCACTCGTTAGGAAAATTAAGCACTATGGACACCTATGATATGGCACCACCTAAAATATAAAAACTCTTGTCAAGATTTACAAGGACAGAAAGTGTCATCTTTGCCCTCCTTCCACGCATTCGCCTTCGCTGCTTGCTCCTAGCAGACAAGCCAATGTAAAACAGGAGTCTCCTTATTTGCCTATTTGACTTGCGCAACATCCAAAAGGCAACCTTCCACAATTCCCGGATGCCAATCCTTTCGAGCAGAGCAATGACAGCAGCAAAAGAGAACGGCATCACACTCCACCATTCTGATTCAACTCAAACAAAAACTTTCAAAAGAAACTTGTGATTGTGGTGGGACACATCTAGCTTTTGGACATGAAGCACCAGCGAGGCCTTGAAGCAATCTCAGAACGCCGCTAACATAATTAAGATAATATTTTGCCTTGCTTGGCTTCTGCCCCACCGTGCAGGCGAAAATTTCAGGAGTCACAGAAAAAGAAGGTCCAGAGACGAAGCTCGATATGCTCTCAAACATATCCTCATCAGATCTATCATCACCAATGCACATTACAAAGTCCGGTGGCTCGCCGCCATTAACCATTGTCATCAAAACCTTCTCTGCAACCAATCCTTTGCTTACTCCCTGCAAATATAGCAATTTAGAGAGAGAGAGAGAGAGAGAGAGAGAGAGAGAGAGAGAGAGAGCAAATCAAATTTACCTGAGGTTTGACCTCCACAATTTGCTGTCCCCTCTTAACAACTGCAGGTTCATTTGCGAGCACACTCTCTAGATGAGCCAACAATTCCTTGGCTTGGCATGATCCAAAATCAGGGTCTGCATCCTGATGGTGCCACACCAAAGCGCTCTCCTTGTACTCTATGCTTGAGCCATCAGTTGCCTCTGTGTATGAATTCATTATAGGTTCCACGGTATTCTTCCAATCAAGATCAGCAGACAATGAACTGGTTTCCCACTCGGCTGCACTGTTCCACCTGCAGGAGAAGAGGAGCCAAAACCCTAAATGATGGGGAAACTATATTTATAACAAGAAATACATGAGATTCTGTTTTCCGCATACCTTATAAAATACCCATGCTCAGCGGCTATTCCAAGCTTCTTGCAAGAAGAAAGCCACTCACTTAATGATTTTCTCCCGCGCCCACTGATAATAAATACAGTGTTCATTGGATCATTACAGAGAGCGTTCAAAACAGAAAGGACTTCAGGCCCTGGCATTTTACTGATAGAAGTTTCAGGAACAACAGTGCCGTCATAATCCAGAAATATAGCTCTTCTCTTTGTCTTCCTATAAGAAGAGACTGCGTGATCAGTTAATAACCTCCTAAAGCTGGGAGAAAGAGAGAGAACTCTGAATCCCAATCCTAGACCAAATGCCCAGCACCGCTTCTTGTAATGATCTCGGCATGCTCTCTCCAGATCCTGTGTGAAGCTGCGTGCCCAATATGCCACATCATGAGTACTGACATATTTGTAATGTTTCTCGTGTCTTAATTGCTTCTCAGAACTGCTCATGTTTATCGCTGAACTTAAAGCATCAGCCACAGCATCAACGTCCCAAGGGTTGACCCTAATTGCTCCACTAAGAGAAGGCGAGCAACCAATGAACTCGGAAACAACAAGCATGCTCGTGCGGGGAGCATCCTTCGTTATGCCCAGTGCTTCATCCATGCTTGGAGTTCCCTGCCTGCAGACAATATACTTGTAAGGAACTAAATTCATCCCATCTCTCACGGCATTCACGATGCAGCATTCTGCTACTGCATAATAGGCACTCTTCTCGTAACGTGGAACGGGACGGTCGACTAAAACCACAGGCTCATAACCCGCAGCACCATAAGCTTCATTAATCCTCTTGGCAGTTAAATATGTCTCCTTTTTTGCTTCTTCGACATCTTTGCCTGAACCTCTGGCTGGATTCACAATTTGAACCAGGACTATTTTGCCATGTAATTGCAGACGCTGCTGCAAGAGTTGCTCCAAAGCTAGTAGTTTTAGACTGATGCCTTTAAAGATATCCATGTCATCAACACCAAGAATCACTTTCATCCCCTTGAACTGTTCTTGAATTTCCTTGACTTTGGTGGATGTAGCAGGAAGATTAAGGACAGATTCAAGCCGGCCCATGTGAACACCTACAGGCAAAATTTTGATATACACTGTCCGACCAAAATACTCCAGTCCAATATACCCTCGCTTAGATTCATAATCCAGGCCCAGCATTCTACCACAGCACGAAAGGAAATGGCGCGCGTAATCAAATGTATGGAAACCTATAAGGTCACAGTTCAGCAATCCCCTCAAAATCTCATCCCGGACAGGCAAGGTTCTGTATATTTCTGATGAAGGAAAAGGACTGTGGAGGAAGAATCCGAGTTTGACTCGATGAAATCGCTTTCTTAGAAATGTGGGTAGGATCATAAGATGATAATCATGAACCCAAACATAGTCATCATCAGGACTTATGATTTCCATAACCTTGTCTGCAAAAATTTTGTTTGCAGATACATATGCTTGCCAAAGTGAACGGTCAAAACGCTCCCCATGGTCTGGACACATGGGAAGCATGTAATGGAAAAGGGGCCATAACTGTTGTTTGCAGAATCCAAGATAAAACCTTTTCTGAAGTTCTTGAGGTAGAAAAGTTGGAACACAATTGAACTCCCCCAACAATTTCTGAGCAACTTCTTCCTGCTCAGTTACGTCTATTTCAACCTTGAGAGAACCCACATAAAGCATCTCAGTTTCAGACGAGAAACCATCCTTTAGCTGTGGTAATATTGAATCCTTATCTAGACTGAAACTCCACTTCCCTGTTTCCATATCCCTTTTAGCATGCAAAGGCAGCATATTTGCAACTATGATTTTCCGCTCACGGCAACCAGATGAAGTGGCATCAGAATCTCCATCAGGACTGCCATTACCATCCAAATCAGATATAATACCTGGCACCTTGAGGACCCTTGGAAGAGCTCTAGGAGTTGGAACGATATCCAAAAGATCCCCACTAGCCAGATCCGAGAAGTTTGTATAAGATCGAGATGCCATTAGAAGTAGAGAATCAACGTCAATGATTCATACAGGCAAATCCTTTAACCGAAAACAATATGCACGATTGTGCTGAAGCAAAGAGCAAAACCTACAAAAGAAAATGTGTCACATAAACAAATGCCAGCATATAAGCACCTCTATCATTCTCCCAGAATACAATTAAGTGACTTAAAACAGCATATTGTGACAAAACAAATTTCCACATCACACAGACAATTTGCCTTGCAACTATTTGAAACTCCTAATTATCTTCACAAGCATTGGTAACATCCGTCTCATGATGAACAAAAGCCATCCCCCTGCCCCAAAAGGAAACAAAAGGCACAGAGGAGGAAGAAGAATGCCATGAAGACAGCAAATTGCCTGTAAGTGCTCAAGGAAAAAGAATAAGCAAAGTGATAAGCCAAACTATGCTTATTGAAATAGAAAATTAGCAAGTCTAGAATTAAGGCCATAAACACTGGACCAGACATTCCAAATATGTCTGGCCAGCTACATAGTGTATATATAATGACGACACATTGATGACAAAGAGGAAGCAGTGGTAGAAATTATTCCATTAAAATAACGTTTCTAATGACTTGTGCTAAGGGTATATCATATGCTTATCTCTGCAATGGAGTCAGTCAACAGTTAAGTTGTTCCCAGTAGTCAAATAACAATATATCAACTCTTGCCAAAGACTCAATGAAACAGAATGACGCATTCTACCACTCACTAATCACAAAGGTGAAAGTCAAAAAGTTACCATCTCACACCTCATAAGGCAGTCTCCAATCAATCTCCTAACGCAAATCTCCTTAAAAGCATTCTTCCAACTTGTAATATTATATTCATTAAAATTCTTGTCTATGTAACTAATTTATTTAGAAAAGCACAAACCAAAATTCCAACCAAATTAGAGATTCATCTCATTTTCACATCCTATCGATCATCAGATCAATCAAGTCAACATAACCCCATTTACGACTATTCGAAATGAGTAAAAGTGATTATAACAGATCACCTAGCAAATCCAACAAACTTTTTGAAAAGATAACTGCTCGGGAAGAAGATATTTAAACTATTTCATAGTGGCATCTATGTTGGGATTGGCCCAAACAAGGACCCACAAAAGAATGCATCCCGATACAATGTCATCAAACTTTCTCGACAGAAGAAAATTTCTCATAATACCACTACTGTCTATAAAGTTATACGGAAAAGAGTATTTTTTACATTGCAACAAAATGACAATCGATTAGAATCACAACATCCTATCACATGAAAACATGCACATAATCTGTGAGCATGTCTACACATTTTTGTGTGTGTGCGTGTTTTTTTTTTTTTTTTTTGGGGGGGGGAAGAGAATGCTAAATGCAGGTGACAAGTATCTCAGGTAACAAGAGACATGTAAAAGCATAACGCCAAACTATATACATGCCTCATTTGCATTCAAAAGTATAATTCAACGGCCTATAAGAGCCGAAGCCACGAAAGGGAAGATTCATGGACAATGAACCCACAAAACCTCTTATAATTGTATAAATAAGTTCACTTAACAGTTTCCACGATATTTATATTATTCGTAAAGTTCCTCTAAGAATTTGTGGTACATAGTTTCACAATCACTCACTAGTATTTAGATGTTTCTCCCTTCCTCAACTCGAGAAGAGGAAAAAATCAGAGAGAAATTATATCGCCCGTCAGCAATGACATCTTATGGGATCAATTTCAGGAAAGCCACAGTTCATATTTGGAACCAACACACAGTATTAGCAAGAAATCCAAACCGCTGAAGACAAGCTCAAAAGTGAAGAGACTTCCCAGGGAGTTTAACCTCGGAAGTATCACTAACCTAGAACATCATTGACGCGTCAGTGAAAGGTATGTCTGTGTTGAGTATAGAGACAAATAGAGGAGTTGGAATTAAAGATAAGAGACAGCAGAACATTTCTGAAATGATACTTAGCACTAGAAGCAGAAATAAAATCTACTGGCCTTCCAAACAGAGATAAAAGAGACACAGGTGACAACCATTCCGAAAAAGTACACTTCTCGAAAGGACGATACCCCCTATGTCTTACAACTAAAATTATGGTTCATGAACGCCGAAAATCTTATAACGTAAATTAACTTTTGTATTTTAAGGAAAAAATCTGTGCACACGAGATCACGAATAACCAAAAATAACCACAAAAAGTGAAAACTTTCATACGCGGACGGCAGAGCAGACACGGAACCAGCGCACTTCCCACAATTCCTCTTTCTCAGTAGTCTCGAAACAGATTCGGTAAATTCCCAAACCAGAACAAATCGAAATCAAGCGTTCAAATGGCTAGAAAGTCTTCGACGACGGCCAGAATCACAACCGACCAAAAACTCCGCCTCCGACTCGGAACAAAAAAGAACGATTCCCATCTCGAAGCGCGACGCCGAGCGAAAACCAACTCGACGGAAACTAGGCGTCATCATCCGCCGAATTGAATTCGCCGCCGAGCAACGAACGCACCAATCACACACGCACGCCCGCAGACACGCACGCGCGCACGCGCGGAGGCCGTCCCAAACATTTCGGAGCAACCAAAGGTAGGGAGACGGACTCCCGCCCGAGCAAAGAAAGCGTACCGAGCCGACGGCCGGCGATGCGGAGAGACCGAGCGGCGGGAGGACGATCGGGGAAGAGGAGGGAGCTCCGGCGGAGCGGCGCGGGGAACCGATCGCGGGCGCTCACCGGGGGGCGGCACGGCGATCGGAGGACGGCGTCCTTCGAGAAGGGGGAGGCGGTGGCGGTGGCGGTGGCCGTGGCGGAGGGAGTTCGTTGAAGCTGGTAAAGCGCCGTTGCACAGATATAGAGATAGAGATAGAAAGAGAGAGAGAGAGAGAGAGAGAGAGAGCACCGAAAAAGGTCGCGAAACGTGGAAACTGAGATGGAGAGAGAAGGAAAGAGAGAGGGGTGGTTATTTAGGGGGCTTTGGCTTTACCGCGGTTAGTTTTCAACCCAGGCTTAATCCGGTTTCGGATCGCGTTCCTGTTTCGGCTAGTCGCGAATTTACTATTATGCCCTCCAGCTCTTCGCCTCGCCTTTTTTTTTTTTTAGTTATTAATTAATTAAAAAAGTGGACGGTGCTTTAGGAAAGAAACAGGAAAAATAAAAACAAAAAATAAAAAAGTGGAGATCGGCGATCGGCACTAACGACGGCTCTTGATATCAACGTGTAACTTATAAGGAACCGTAATCCAAAAGGCCGAGATTAGTGAGCACATCGTGAACACCTCTAGTAAGATGTTGGCCGATAAGAAATAAAAATCTTTTGTATAATATATAATCTAACTAAACAATACGACGCTATGATCTAAAGAAAGAACAATGTGATATAAGTCGGAAGTTTGTTTGTGACAATTGAACTCTCGATGCGGTGGAAGACAAGTGACCCATTTATCACTAAATCAACCGCATTGCTGACTTTAATTTTACTAGTCATGAAAAAACTCCTTTTTTGTATGGTGATGCTGGTTTGAGTTATGTCCAAAACCTCATGCCTTGGTGAAATTTTATTGTACTTTTAACGGAATATATCGTATTATATAAATACTTTAAAAATTTTCTAAACAGGCCGATGTCTTTTCTTTTGTCATCCTTCAGACGTCGGGGATGTCTACGGATACCTTATTGATAAAGAGAATATTTGATACAATTTTCTTATCACAATTAAGCTGTAAAAAGGGATTCCGTATGGTTTTCTGTTTTCTGATTTCGGGAAAATTGAGATTTTTATTTTTCATCTTTTAATTAAAAAATAAAGAGGAGGCATCGCTCAATCAGGTCGGAGTAGTGTGGCTAACCTAAACTCCTGATATTAGGGGGAAATGGGGAATTAATTATCGTTTCGTAATTAGCAGTGTGGTTAACCTAATTCCTGATATTATTTTAGGCAAAAAATCCTCAACAACCTCAAAGTATACCCACTAAACTCTTTTTTTGTCCAACCGAAAATAAATAAAAAATCCCAAACTTATAATTCTTAGACATATTTACCTTTGCCAAAATGAAACCATTAAAAATTTGCCTACATTAAAGCTGGAAAAGCAAATGTCATTGATATAGTGTCTACGCGGCTTGAATGAAACATAGACGATGTTATTTTGATCGAGAAATCATCTGATGGAACCTTTTGATGGTAAGTTACCTAATTTAGGTTTTTTCTTTTTCAAGTTTTCTCTTCATTATTTTTTTTTTTTTGGGTGAGACTTGGGGTGACGAGGATATTGCGGGTCCTAATAAACAACATTATCTTTTCTAGTGATGCGGGGCTTATCCTATCTCATCACGCTTCTTCTCTTCTACATTAATCTAATGATTAATTAGTGCTAATTGAACAAGGCTTTCGGTCAAAAGGAGATAAAGGAGACCGGGGCCCCCTCATTACCGTGCATATATATTTTATTCCGTCGAAATCTAGGCCCTACCTAGTTCTTGCACCCTTTTAAAAACATATATTTGATCAAAAATTAATTTTTTTCTCTCGTGTAATTATGTTTCCAAGAAATGAAATGCTAGAACATATGGAATTTTCGTCTAGTGGCCACCATCATAGACTTTCTCCTCCCGACCATACGAGATATATCTTTTTTTCTCCGATCACTGTTTTTATTGGTAGCTTACGAATTATGAATGTAAAATTAACAAAAGTATAAAGGTAGGCAACGTTTATGCTTAACCATACCTCATTAATAAGACGAGACTATAACAAATAATGACACTTTGGAAAACGAGCAATTTCCCGAGTAAATGGCCAATTCATAATTTGAGGAAAAGTCAATTGACACTTATTGACACTTACGGTTAGTTTCAAGTCAAATAGCACCAAATCGAGTTTCATTTTTTTTCCCTAACCTTGGAAAAACAAGTTTTTCTTTTTCCTCTTATGCGGCCAATCGAAAACCTAAGGTCGAATTATCTTTTAAAAAAAGAAAAATGCGATACTTTTGATACGTATTTGAGAAACGAGTGTGATGAACGTTATCGTACATCACGATAGAGAAAGATATGGGTATAGAAATGATAATATAAAAAAAGAGAAAGAATGAAAGATGGACAATACACCGCATGCATGAACCACCAACTCGGTCAAAACAAAGTAAATTGAAGGGAACATTCGAAAGCATCTTCCCTTCCACATGCCTTCCTGCCTTTTCCAATACGATAAACAAATACATAGCCAGAGCGATGGTGATAGTGACCGCTGGTCGCTCCTTCCCAACCTTTTCTTCCTTAAAGAGAGTGAAATTACTTCTTAAACAAGTCAATGATTTTGATTCGGTCTCGATTTTAAGTCACGAGTAATTTGATTCAGAACTATCTCCATTCGAATCGAACCGGATCGGACCGCGTTGTGTCCGTTCCTCTGCCGAACGGAATTCGGTTTGAACCTCGGGCATCACGCCGCAGCGCAGCCGCTCGACCGGGCCAGCTCCGAGCTGGCGAGTGGATAAGCGTTAGCCGAACCGCCTCGTTTCTATCATGCATTCCACGTATGATCTTTGCCATCGTCCCCCAGCCCTTTACGTGCAATCTTCTTTATTTTCCCTTCTTTTATTATCTTTTTTAATCAGGGATCTTTATCCTTTTCTCCTCATTTTCTTCTTCTTCTTCTTCTTCTTCTTTTAAAGATTTTATTTTTTTTTAATTAGTGCCTGGGGCACGCCCGTGCGTGACGTCATGAGTGATGTATTTGGGAAGAAAATGGGTGGATATTCTATGGAGCGGACAAAAGGGAGCAATTATAATATACGAGCTAATTTATATATATTTATACTTCTTATTTGTTTCTCTTCTTTCTTTCTTTTTTATTCACGCGGGGGCCAACTTGAGAAGGTACAAGTATGAAAATAAATATTGTCGTCGATAGATATCTATATTGTCCGTATAAAATAAAGAGAATCTCCTACTTTCAAGCGATCCCGATTCTTATCCATCTTCCCATAATATTATCGAATTAGTAATTTCAAAAATACTATATTAATGTAAAAAAATGTATAAATTTGGTCATTCTATTTTATCCCTTACCTATTTCAATCCTAAAAATTTGAATATTTCCTATTTTATAAGCAACCTTGCTATAAGAAATGCAAATCCTAAAATAGTTTTCTATAAGAGCACAACTTCTTCATAACATGTTAATAATTTATTTCGTTTAATTGATAATTTAAATATTTGATCATTAGAGATATAATTATGCAAACTTTTTCTAAACGTCGGTTATTTGCTTACAAGCAAAGCACGCTCTTTTCCTAGTAGAATTGGATCCACTTGCTTTATATGGAAAAAAGAAGAAGAAGGAGAGGAGGAAGAAATGGAATTACCTACTAAAAAAGTTCTTCAAGTCAATCCTCCTATATCAAATTCTACTGTTAAGGGAGAGATCTCCTTGTAGTATCTCTCAAAATTGCATGGTAACTTAATTTAATTTATAAATTGGATATAGACATAAAGAAGAAAATCATCACCACGACATGTTTAAGATTTGAATATTTTGCTTGAGTACCGCGCCCGCTAGGCCAATTGTTACCCTCACCTCCCACAATGATATAAGTGGAGAGTTCAAAATTGGTGATCTAGAAACAAGAAATTAGAATAAAAAATACCGACAAATTCTTGCGGAGTCCAAATAAATAGGAAATGAAAGAAAAGATCCAATCTTACAATTTTTTTTCTATCAAATTCGAACATCAAAATAGTAGATGCAAGTCATGATTTAAATGGGCTAAATCTACTTACTTTTATTTTGTCTATTGATTTCTAATTTTTAAATAAATTTGATTGAAATAATGGAAGATATATTAAGATCTAAATCCCTTTTTCATAAACTAATCAAGATTTTTCCAGATAGAGAATAGACCGGAAAATAGAACCTGCGGCGGTCAGCTTGTAAATCAAGCGGACCGACCCGCTCGACAATTTATATAAAGCTACGATCCCTCGATCCGCGGTAAAATCGAATGGCAGAAGCGTAATTATCTCAGAAGAGAGTGGCCTTTTGGCCGATCTCTTCTGAGCATGGATCTCGATGGGGGGAAGTGCGGATAAGACCGCGGGGGCCAAGGGGCATTTTGGTCCTTTCATATGCTCCTCGTTTTCCTCGAATCGCTCCCTCCATTTTCCTCGTCACACCCTCCGGACACGTCCCGGCCTCGAGTCCCCGCGCACCACCCATCCATCACGTCCCACGCCCAGAATTCATTTCCTTTGGCAACCACGCCACCTGACCGTCGCTCGACCTAGCAAACTCAATTAAAGTCAAGTTCGTTGACATCCACAATTGATTTGATTGTCAATAGATAAGTGCATGACATGAGAGCGAGATATAAGCAATAGTGACATGCACAATGTAAGAGTATCATTTTATACATATCGAGTCATTGATAAGTACATCAACCGATATACGGTGATTTACAGTAATATTCTTTAATACCATCCGTCCAATTGTTTAAATATGATGACGGGCGGTTGGTGATCACTAGTATGAGCACCGGCGGCAAATTTTCATTGGGAGTATTTTGAATACTATTCAAATAATCGAGACGATTAGCATCAAGAATGCATGTCATGGAGAGAGCAATTGCCATTCAAAAACTCAATCATGTAATGGTCGTTAATAATTGCAAAACCGTCACCCAAGTGAAGTTTGCTAAAATAAAATAGTATGGGCAAGCCCAATGAAAATTACTTAGAGAAACATGACGGTTGGGCATATTCAAGCAGCAGTTATCATGCCTTCACTGTGAATACTACCAATTATCCAACAAAAGATTCCTACACAACTTGACAAAAATATTATCTTTTAATTATCTTTACTGTACCGTACTTTAATTTTTTTTAGCTATAACTTTCAGATTTGTGTTGTCAATTTTTGAGATTTATCTGATAACTTTTGGGTCTTCTCGTTGACTAAATTCCGAATTGGTCCGAATTGTACAGTGTTATCTGAATCAAAGAAGTTTGATTCCTTATTGCATGAGATATCATTGTTGAGAGTTGGTACTGGTCTCATTTAATAAAATTAAAGAATGATTTTTGATAAAAGATATTTTGTTGTGGGAGTAATTCCAACGAAATTTCCACAATTCAAGTGTGGACTTGAGATTATATATTCATATCGTATAGAGGGAACATAGTCCTAAAAAACCTAGAGTTTTAAATTTTTTAATTGCCATGTTAGCATTGGCTATATTACATAAGATAGTAAGCGTTCACGTTAGCAATATCCGGCCAAAAGTATCATAATAGACCTACTTAGCAAAACATGAAAAAGTTTAAGATTCAATTAGCAAAACTAAAAGGTTTAATATGAAATTAGCAAAACTATAATAAATTTAGGACTTTTTTAAACGTGAATATAATCGCAGTTGGCAATGCCAGGTCAATCGTACGCCGACGACATACGTCTTGCTGGAAATGTAGATGAATACGATTATATGAATCTCTCTCTAAGCAAATACGTCGCCCCGCACAACGACGAACGGGTTAAAGAGTTGTTTATAAAGGCAGTGGCAGTGGACCAAACGAAAATTGTTATTTAGATTGATTTTGCGAAATAACATGTATCATCGCCACCTTGTTCCTGCCTTTAAAAATTGGGGCTTTTTAATTTAAAAAAAAGGGGTAGGATGGGACTGTCAATGCCGGCACTCCCCTTAAAACGTTTTACCACAAGACGGCACACAAACAAGGGAACGTGTTTGGTTGGAGGTGCCGGATTGGGCCGCCTCATTATCGATCCACTAGCCCATCGCCCCCCGACGAGGCCGGATGACAACGTATGACCAATTTCTTACCAGTTGACAGAAACTAAAAATGGTCTGAGATTCAGCAGTTCAAAAGACAGCATAACTCTCCAAGTTGGGAAAATCTCTGTTGGGTTTTGATAATGATGATAGTGTGTACATAACCTAATACCTTCTGTCATACCCTTGTTTTCTGGATTTCCCCTTCCCCAATTTCTAATCTCTTCACCTATATGCTGCACCGCATTTCATTTGCATGTACAGTTTCTCTCCTGCATCTTACCAAAACCTAGATATGGCAAACCATCCCTACTTCTATGCTACATGCATGGGGCACGTTGACCGCGTGCGCCTGTGCTCTGCAGTTCCTCCTCAAGAAGTCATACCCGAGGTCAATCGCGAGCCGTCTAAATAGTCCCGACCCTCGCTTGGCTTTCACGTAATAATGCCCCTGGATGTACGCTACTCCTGCTTCCCTGGCTTCTGTTAGTTCGCGCAACTCCCCCCTCGCTGCAGGATCCATCTTCAGGCTCTCCGGCATGATGAACCTCACTTTCTTCCTCGCCCTGGCCAGCGGTGGCGAGTTTATCTCATTTTGCTCCGATGAAGATGGCAATTCTGCAGGGTCCTTCTCATCCTCGCTCATTTGAATCCCATCGGGATGAGAAGAACAAGTCCCTACCACTGTCATTCTGCCATCCTCTTTCAGAAAGCCTCCATTCCCGGCAGCGGCACCCATGCCCTGCGAGCGTATGAACTCCGCGATGCTACACACGAGATCCCTCTCGAACTCCACATCATCCTTATGAACATCTCTATACCCATAACGCACGATGCACCGATAAATCATGTGCTCCCTCGAACCAATGCGGCCCACAAGGAACCTCTCCTTGTGCCTAACGTGCGGGACTGGAACCGACTTGATGCAGAGGAAGACCAGGACTTTGTGGAATGCTGGCAAGTTGGTGACCAAGTGGGAGAAGATGGCTGGAATCCCGTAAACCAGCTCAGTGTGGATTAGCCCAATTCCTCGTACACGTACTATGCCCAGGGTGGGGCCCAACCCGAGCATCCAATCAATGGAGACCTTGTTCTGAAGATCATGCTCATATGCTTTTAGTGTACCATAGTGCCAGATGTACATCACCCCGAGAAAGATGGATGATAAGGCAATTGGGACCCATGCTCCTTGGAAGAACTTGATGAGGGAAGCCAAGAAGAAAAGCGTCTCAATGGGGCCAAAGAGAAGTACAAAACAAGCTGCGACAATAACGCTCTGATGCCAGCAGAGGACTATGACGAGAGACATCAGACACGTTGTAACCAGCATGACTGTTATAACTGCCAAACCTGTCATGTAGAAAGCATATGGTCAGAGATACATTCAAAGAAATGGATTTCCTTGCTGAAATCTCATCGAACTCCAATTCTTTTTTTCCAACGGAAATGCTTACAATGACCGAAAGGCAAATATAAAGCTCGATAGCTTCTTTTGATGACAAATGCAGTTGTGCAATGCTATATAACAATATCACATGGAAATTTACCATAGTGGACATTATGGAAACTCTAACGTTCGCATTAGATTTTAATCCGCTATAACATGGTCTACAAATAGAGATTTTTAGGAACTTTGCTTCTTTGATAAGTAACATGTACAATGAGAGAAGAACAGAGATGTAATGGGTCAATTGGTGGGAACTCACACAAGCAACGAGGACTTTCGACCAAAGTGGGGACAATTAAGGTGGTTTGGGAGGATCTTGGAGCAGGATCCCAAAGCTCACTAAAGCAAATGTTGGTTCATGAGGGTCTTGGAATGTGATCTGAGCTGAGTGGGGCGCAAGCCACCCCAAAAGGCTCCAAACTTGAGTGGACCAGCAGATAACTTGCTATGTCATGACTCATGAGCACTGATTACGACGTTAAATGGGAAGATTGGTTTCATGAGTTCCTGCATGGCAATTGAACAGCCATGCATCTCTCTAAATACGGAGGATAACCTAAGCAATATGGCACTGATCTTCAAGAAAATCGGTATAGTTGGTATATATAAGTATCGATTCAAGCAGTGGATATCAACTTGTTGCGAAATTAGCCCCCCAAAAAAAAAAAAAAAAAAAAAAAAAAAAACCTAGTTGATATCAGAACCTAAAATTTGTGAGTTGTTCATAATGAAAATGCTGCACAAGAAGTTTCTCCCGCCAACAAAGGGAAACTATAAAATAAACAATCTATTACATGCTCTTACCAAAAATCAAAAAGCTCTACTGAATGCAAAAGCAACTGACATGAGACTGAAACGAAAATGAAGAGGATCATCCAAGTTGTACCTGATGCATTCCCCATGTGCTTTGTGTCTCTGAACCCAATAGTGATTGCTAAGCACAACATCATCAACATCCAGTTAATCTCTGGGATGTAAATCTGGCCATGGATTTTCGATGATGTGTGCACTATTTTAACTCTGGGGAAGCAACCCAGAGCAGAGCACTGTTTAATAATTGAAAAAGTTCCAGTGATTATGGCTTGGCTTCCCACCACGGCAGCAGATATGGCAATGGCCAGCACCGGCCACCTTAACTTCTCTGGAACAAAGTGTCCGATACTTCAATGATATAACCTAGTGTCACTCATTCAGAACATGCAGTTGTGAACTGTAACTAGAGAAAAGAAAGACCAACCTGGTACAGATACATAAAATCCAAATTTATATTTACTTTCAATGTTGTGATGCTGTGAGAGATATGCGGCCTGCCCCATGTATGCAAGGATCAGGGATGGATAGACCATAAAGGTGAAGGCAATCTGCAATACCGTGGAGGTTTGTTAAGCATCATCCATGATTTATAAAAAGTACAGTGATTCAAATTCTAGTATATAATTAGGTCATCTATCCTCAATGTAGTATTTATGGATAGATGGAGATTGATAATCTCTTAGGAATCCACACAGAGCTGATAATGCATAAGGAAAAAAGATGGAGAGATAAGAAAAGACACTTCAATTTGTGTGATCCAATTTATGCTGGAAGAACACAAGATCACAAAATAAAAGACCTCCAGGGAACATAAAGTGTAGGCAGGTTACTATGGTTTAAAATGAATTGGACAGCATACCACTGTACAGTTTCACTCAAATTAGTATTGCTAGACAGATGCTGACATACACGATGCTGAGATTAAAGTACCTTGATTGATAGTTGTGAAAAATGGCCTAGATCAGCAAACATGGCTTCTGAACCTGGACAATGTATCTGTTAAATGAGCAAACAAGCAGATCTATTCAGAACTCCGACACCAATGAAGATTCAACACAGTTCCACATTTACCTGTTATGCATAACAGTATTCCACCCAGGGAAGTCCAACCTCTGCTTCGAGTTTTCTTTAAAAAGATGTACATATAACGTGGCGAAAGTGCCTGATATATATGAGGATTCCAGCTAAATATATTATACAAACCGATGGCACTGATGCACAGGAGCCACATTGTCATCACAGGTGCAAACAAGAAGCCAACTCTGTGGGTGCCATAATGTTGAAGGGCAAACAATCCAATCAGTATGACACAGGCAACCGGCACTTCTAAGTCTGCAAAACTATCAGATTTTCAGGAGGCAGGGCAAAGTAAGGACAAGTCAAGCAAAAGTTAAGGCAAAATTCAAACTAATGAGTAGGGAGAAAGAAAAACTACATGGATTTGCCCTTCTTATAGGGACACCTAAAACCAGTTTCACGGTAATTCAGTTCAGATTAGATAGTTCAGGAATGACTTCTTTTGGCACTACTATTAGTCTGAAAGAGCATTCTTTTTATCAAGGGCATCATGAATAAAACTACTTACAATTCGCAGAAAATTTACCCAGAATTGCATATCCAACAAATGCAACTCCAAGTGCTTGGTGGTGGGACCATCGGTGAGTAACCATGAGCACCAGTAGATGAAAACAACCAACGAAATGGAAATTTTTAGATATTATCCTAACATTCAAGCTCTAACAATATAGTGGAAAGGCTCAGCCCGAATTTAATGCAAAATCACCCCTCTATGCTGACCCTAAAGAAGGAACTTCCAACTCATGTGATATTTAGCTCAAAACCCAAATTTGGGCATATGAGGTCCTTACCCTCTAGCAAAGACCCGAGTTTTTCTTCTGGCAGTGCTTAAACTACCTCATGCTAAAACTAGATAGATTACGCAGTCTTCAAACTTACACATTTGAAACAGAACCAATTAGACGTGCATGCATGGGTAAACTCGAAGACTTATTAAGAGAACCAACTATAGATTCAGCTAGAAACAAAAAGTTGATACAATGTCTGCTGAGAACTTTATCCTCTTCCCACCCACCCACCACCAAAAATAAATAAATAAATAACCACGGCCAACCAGGAAATTGCAACAGATAAAAGACTTGCACCTGCTAATTAACATGCTCCAAATCATAAGACCTACAAAGGCTTTATACAAGTTTTACGTGCTACATAATGGAGATAACAAATGGTGTTTCCGCAAAACTTCTTTTTCCAATATGAGATAGTGAAAAGATGGTCCAAAAATGTCCTCCATACACAGTAACCCAAATTCCTCTTCAAAAGGTAATACAAAGTTGAGGAAATTGCCTCAACTACGGTGCATAATGAAATCATATTTTAGGATTGGATAAAGTCAGACTGAAAATAAAAAAATAGTTTCTTTTTCCCTGAAATAGAAAAGAAGGAAGAACAAATTTAGGAATTAGGCTAGATTAAGGAAAAACTTGAGGAAATTCAGGCTTCATCTGTCTATGGCTGACTTTGTTGGAATATAATGAGTCTTAGCTAACTATTTTAACATTTCATTCCAGAATATGTTGAATTATGTGATTTGAAATTAGACATAATTGAGTTGCACTGGAACCAATTCCTTTGCAATAATCCCAGTCATGTTTCTACAAGTGAACTTCAGTTAACAATATGTCGGGCACCAGCTGGTAAAGTGAAAATTGACTTTGGAACCAAGCTCTGCACCTTCTGAATGTGAACTCAGAGTAGCACCAATACCAACTGTAGGGACTTCTGCACTGGATCACAGGGCCACTAACCTCTCGGCAATTAAAACTTTTACAGTAGCAACGCGTCAAGTGATGGCCAGTAAATTTAATTTCAAGCTAGTTTAAATGGTAGATCTATGCTGCTCCAATGAAAAGTCCAATTTAGAATACTGACAAAGGCAGGTCTCCTTTGACTAATAAGTGAATACGCAATCCATTGAAACAACTTGAGACGAAGAGTCGGATGACAACTCTCAAGATGACAATTCAACTGAAACAATCAAGGATCTAATGTTGAAATGATATTAATTAGAATTTTGAAAAAGTGGCCATACTAAGGAAGCTGAAGAAGCAAAGTGATGTAACTGACCAAAAAAAAAAAAAAAAAAAAAGAAGCAAAGTGATGTAGGAAAACTATCCAAAAGATGATTGCAACGGTTTCTCTTCCTAAATCTCCTAAACGCTGAGCTGTAAACACAAGTTCAGATCCGCAAATGAAGAGGAATCTCACTAGGGTGTGATTTCGGATGCCAGAAAAAGAAAAAAGGTCCTCCTCTACTGCTCAACCAATTGATGCTCAAAAAGCTCTTTTTGGATGCAAAAAACTTACATTTATGATGTTTCTCAGACATAGAAAGTTCCAGGCCCGACACTGCTGAAAAAACTGCACCACATTAAAACAATCTGGTTAGCATCAATCACCTGAATTTTCAACTCGAAATGGATCAAACAGCCGCACATGCCAAACTCCAATCTTAATCTAATAAGCCCCAAAAAAGAAATCATAAATTCCGAGTCTCCCACTTCAAAAGAACTCAAAAACAATAAACTATACCAACCACAAGTTCCCAATCTTTCAACCCCACTAGACGATCCCATCCCGTGGAAAACTACAAAAAGAAATCCAGAAAATAGTATCTCAGACTCAATTTTGAATCGAAACTTCAACTCAACCCCAAGATTATAAAACTTGAAAACCTACAGAAAAAAAAAAAAAAAGGAGGAAAAAAAGGAAAACGAACAGGGAAAAAGAAAAGCTATTACCTGAAATAGCCGGGGTGAGCACACCATCACCAATCACCATGCAGGCCCCAATCAGAGCCAGGACAAGCAGCAACTTCTGCAACGCCCCGTGGCTCTCGAGGGTCGACTTCAGCTTCCGCCCGAACCTCGACTTGGGCGACAAGCTAGCGCCGTCCCTCTTGTACTCGGAGAGCTCCTCGTCCGCCACCTGGCAATTGGGTAGAGAGTTGACTCGGGCGTGTCGGCACAGCAGCGAGTAGAGAGCGAAGGTCCCTCCTTCCCCATTATCGTCGGCTCTCAGCACGATGAAAACGTACTTGAGCAGAGGCACTAGGGTGAGGGTCCAGAAGACGAAGGACAAGACGCCGTATATCTCCTCGTTGGTCTCCGAGTGCCAAATGCTATCCGTGAATGTGCTCTTGTACACGTATAATGGCGAAATGCTCAGGTCTCCGTACACGACTCCGAGGCTTTGATAAGCCAGAGTCAGCACAGTCCTCCACGATTCTCTCTTCTGAAGAAGACCCACAAAGAAAGAAGAAGAAGAAGTTAAAGAAGAAGCAGAAACAAGAGCACGAAACTGATAACTTCAAGCATTTCATTCATGGGGTGTCCATAAAGGGTGAACCCGTGTACCTTCGGACGATCATTCTGATGACTCCCCGGTTCCAAATCCATGGTGGGTCTGCTGTCAATTGACGGAAGGAAGCATCTCTCGAGAGGAAATCAAGCAGACCCTTTCGTCACGCCCCCCGACCCAAGAACGCGACTTTTCTCTTCTCCCGGAGAGAAAAGCACGCAGATTTTCCGGGGAAAGAAAGGGAGCGGTGCAGCTTCGAGCGAGAGAGATTAGTAGACACTGGACAGCAGCTGAACGAAAGCCGTCCAAACTCAGACGTGGAGGAAAGAGAAGCAAGACGGGAGACCGACAAAGGTGACGGCGGCCGCCGGCGGAAGCTTCCGAGTTAACGCGGCGGGGATTCGGAACGAAGGAAATTCGAAAGATTTTCAGAGAGGAGGAGGGAGGTTCGCGGAGAAGGCGAAAGCTTTTTGCGTTCTGGGCTCTGCTTCAGTCGGTGGCGTTCGACGGTGCGTTCAGGCTTCAGCTGTTTCCGTAAGTTTCAAGAGGAGAGAGAAGAAAAAACCATCCTTTTATCTGGCATGCTAATGGTCTATGTTCATATCATCCATGGTTGGACTACATCGAAAAACTTCAATTAGTTCCACATCAATCCAAAGGTCGAATTTGGAAAGAAAATTTCCGAATTAGGATCCGACCCGTTTTTCTTCAGAATAATTAATAATTGATATTATCTGACTCGACATAACTATTTTAATGTCAAATAAGGATTTGAATAATCACGTGTTGCTTTTTTCTTTTGGTAAAGTGAATAATCACGTGTTGTTTTATCGGGGCATTCTCATAAAGGACAGGTTTTCCTTTCCTTTTCTTAAATTCCTATGTTTATCTTTTTCTTCCTCTTCATTCTTCTGACCAACTCTCTACTTCACATTCATCTTTGCCCGGTATGACATTTTCTTCAACCATCGTACGAGTTGATCGATGACGATGGCTTGGGCTTGGACGGTGGCCAATGGCAAGCAGCTTAAGTACTTGCCGACATTTGCGACCTCAATTGTACTTATATATATTTTTGTTAAAGTAATATTTCATTCATTTCCACATCAATATAAGAGAAAACAATGCAATCCAACTGTAAACCAAAACAAATCTCAGACAATTTCAAAATAAAACTTGTACTTATATTTCAAAAGATTAGAAACGTGTTGCATTAATGCAAGGAGTAAGTACATAAATTAGCCGAAATCGATATCATGTAGACATATTGAGTCTCCATTTTCAAGCGGTACATAAAAAAATTCCCAAAATTGGCACTGTTGTCTCACTTCTATCTTGCTATCAAAATTTATATAAAAAAACTTTTTATTCTTGTAAAGGATATAGTTTTCAATTGTTTACTTTTGGATTAATACCATAAAAAACTCAAAACTGGTATATAATCCTAAAATGGTGCATCTATGATAATTTACTCTAAAATAATTTTTTAACCACTAAAAATTCAAAACTGATATATTTGTGACGAATTCACCCTCCATTAGTTTCAGTTAATTTGAGTCAATATTATGAAAAACCACAAACAAGTGTACTTGTGACAAATGAATGATAAAATCCAAAACTAGAATATCTCTCAATTATCACGTGTCATCTAACTTAACGATTTGATATTAAAATTTAATGTATACTAACGAATGGTTACTTTGTTACAAGTGTACCGATTTAGGAATTTTTTGTGACGATAACCCTTACTTTTTTATCCTCTATTTGATAGTTTCTAGGAATTATTGCCTACTAAAGAATTAATACAATAGCCATAAAATGAACTTAAAGTAATTTATGGTTTTGGATTATTTTCTTATTACCCTAGCTAAAAGATGAAGAACAATACTTGAACCCAACGTATGCATTATTTCAAAAAAGGATGTGAAATGGCAATATCGGTCGTAAATAATTATTTTCAATGGCCATAATAGGGTAGATTTGACCAAATAAAGATATGAATAAAAATTAAAAAGAAAGAGAAAAATTGAATTTAAAAAAAGAAAAGAAAAAACAAACAAATTCTATTGGCCATCACCATTCTTTGTCCTGTCTCTCACCTAGATGCTGCGAAGGTCGCCAATGGCGTCGTCAGCGACTTGAACACCGATTCATCTCCCGACCTGCAGACAAAGGATTAAGGTAAAAGGGTTTTGCTCAACGCGGGTAAGGTGGTGCAATGGCTAGTTGGCACTTCGCAGTGTTGATCATGGTAACTATGTTGTGCTGCCGGAAAAATCACATATTTGGACAAAAACAACCATTATGCCTTTTTGTTTTTCTGTGGCTCTTTGAGTTACCTTTATCATATTGTGTTTTGGAACAACACACGTCCTGTTCCAATTGTCCCAAAAATCAATTGTTTGTTTGTTGGTGAGCTAGTCCTTAGACTCCTTATACATGAGATTCATTTCATCACTTTATACCTTTATTTAAAATAAGATCTACTTTAAATTATCTTTTGAGAAAAATCATTTTATTTCATGCCTTTATTTGAAATTTTCTCATTTTTTATGTGCATGCATCCGTGTCCCAACTCAAGGGCATGATAAATAACATAATGATTTCAGTGCGAGAACGTGGTTCACTCCGACAAGTATCTTTCGTTTTTTTTGGTTTCCTGTAAAAAAAAAAAAAAAGGTGTCGTAAAGCACCAAGACTTTACAGAAAGCAAAGCACATGAATGGGAAACAGAGCAGCAAGCTTTGCAGTCAAACGTAGGGTTTTTTTGGACAAGAGTCAAACGTAGGGTTTGAACGGTACTGAAATGGCGTCTCTGAAGACTATAAAGACTATCTGATAACCTATCGGCATCAAACGTTGGACGCCATAAGCAGACATCCTTATGCCTCCGAATTTTCCTCGGCTTTGAATTTCACACGCGATTTTCACGTTATTCCCATTCCTTTGGTCAAACCACGCATGCTGCACGACAGTCAAAGGCTTTGAACTTGGAGAAGCCCCCATGCGAAATCAAGTTGATGATGGTGACTAGAGCTGATCAGCTCGAGAATAGTATGCAATATCGGTTTTCAGCTCGTTAGGAACCGTTCCATCTGAAATTGATGATTTTCTTTTTTTTTTTATTGTTTCTATTCCCTACGCACGAGAGTTTCCTCACATCAAAAGAATAAAAAAAATATTTGCTAATTATGATTTGCTTCAAAATAAAAATAAAAATAAAGAAATCTCGATTGATTCATCGATCTATTCTAAGTCTGACTAATTTCATTCGGTTAGGTTCCTAATTTGGACCTAAATCGATATATACCCTTAATGGTGCTAAATGATATTGATATGCACGGTAAGAATCATGTTTTTACATTTTTTTTTTTTTTGCTTTTTAGGTTTGACTTTTTCGAGTCCAACTGTTAAAAACTCCCAAAAAGGGTAAATACTAAAATTTGGAGTCAATTAACTTTTACTATTTGTATTTATTTTTTCAAATTTTACCTCGTATTTCAAGAATGATCTTGTCCAATATTTCCATCTACTCTTTTAATATGCCCTAAAATCTCTTTTCAACTTCTCTAGCCGTGGATCCACCCGATGTTTGCCGACACAACTCGTCTTTGTTCCTCTAAATTAAAGAAGTATGAGATCACTATTGTGACAAAAGTAATTTTCGTTTGGATTGACTTTTATAATTTTATAAAAAAATTTCGGCTCTGGCAAGTTGCAATTGGATTTTATCGTAAATTATTTGATTTTTTTTTTTTTTTGAAAAGACACATCACAAAGGCACGTGAGTTGAAATTTAGACAGTATTTTCTTGTATGAGGCTTTGAAAAGGACGTGCGGATAATGTCACCGGTGACCCTCGTACCATGGCTCGAAATCTCAACCATGTACTTTCTTTTGGTTCTAAATAAACCTCGACACGATATTTATTTAGTTTGTAAGCAATCAAAAGTCCAACTTTAGGTGCGGGTCCAACAACTCGATAGAAAAGACCAATGGCGAGCATTTATGAAAGTCCGATGATAGTGTTTATCACATTATTAAATAGAGTTATTACTATTTTTCTTGTTTCGATAGATCAAGGTTCCAAATCACTCCTTATTCTGCTCAAAAGAATTGACATTGTTATTGATAACCATGGCATAACCATTTGGTGGACCTATCAAATGGATGGATTAGGTTGGATTTATGTCAAATTATCAATGATCTAATCTAAATTGACTCATTTAATCAATTTATGTCCCATTAATTGTAATGCAAAATTCTTGAACCATATTCGACTTGATTCATACCCGATCTATTTAACTAAAATTAAAAAAAAAAAAATCTTATTTCTTATGATTTAAAAAAATAATATTGCTAAAACACTTTCAAGCAATACAAATCTAATAGACAATATAGTCTTCATTTGTTTCTTGGAAAATATCTTCCAAGAAGTATTTTTTCAAGATAATTATAATATTTATTATTTTTTCCTAAATTTTGAAAATAAATTAGAAATGATTTTCTACCATTTGGTATGAAAAATATAATTAATTTTCCTCAATGCACTCCTTTTAATATTTTTTTTATAAAAATCAAATTTATAATTATAATTATTTTCTTTTTTAAAAACTAGAATTTTTAATTATTTCCTTTTATATTTCTCTTTTTCTTTTTCTTTTTCCTTTTTTTCAGCTGGTCGTTGGCCATGACGACGGTAGGCGACTAGCCATAGGCAAGCTCGAGCTTCGCTAGCCTCCAGCAACTCATCCCTCACCTAGCCGATCGTTGGCCATTGCCATGTTGACCACCGATTGAGAAAGATGGAAGAAAAAAATAAAATAAAAAAGAAAATAAAAAGGAAATATAAAAAATGATTATAATTTCGTTTTTATGACAAAATATTTTTATAAGGCTGAAGAGGGAAAGAGAGTGTGTGAGCCTAGGTTGGAAATAGATTCTAAGTTCAACCCATTTATTTGATGCTTTCAATTTAAAAACCCATTTAAGTAGGCCTTTTCAAATTAAAGTGACTCATTTATGATCCATTTAGGTTTTAGATGGGTCATATATGGATTTAAGATCCGTTTTGTAGGTCTATCATTAGGAGAAGAGGCGAGTTGTGCCGAGGAACGTACAATTATGCGAAGTCAACTAATGACCAAAATAAGTCAGATTCAGGGGGTGGCGCTCTATTTACTGTCGAGTAGGCAGATTCCGGGGAGTGGAAGTCAATCTAATTCTATCCTCGGAGTCTGCTAACCAACCTTGCTGCCTTACATAAATGGTCTTGCGTTCTCACTAGTTCTATGAACAGCCGACCATAGCACTATAAAATTGGATTGGTTTGATTTACGGTTTGATGAATGTCGTACACTTGCGTGGTAAAGGAAAGCGGGATCGTACCTTTTTCCTTAGGCCCATTGGAACATACGATTACCAAAAAAAATCAAGTTGGTGAATAAAAAATTATGTGGTTGATCTTTGATATAATGGAATAGTGGTGGCATTATCCTCTAAAAGTAGATTTTAACAACTTCCCTCAAAATCTGAAAGTTCATTATTATCCGATATTTTATTTCCACAAAACCTGGAGGAATGAGTGCAGAAGCCAAATTATCTAGAATTATTCTTGTTTAGGAAAATAAATATCGATTTTTTTAAATCTTATATATGGAATGCTATCGGTTTTGAACCCTTTCGATTGATCCAAACACATCCAATTTTTTTCAAAAACTGCAATTGATTTCTTTAGATTGACAATATATTCCAAAACTTGATGTTTTTGCCTCGAAGGTCATCGAGTCTATTTTAGAATAATCAGTATTACATTTGCCATTATTGTCAAAGTTAGACCCCGATGGAAAGCATTCGAACTACATATCTCATCATTTACATTTGTCAATGCATCTTTCTACATTTAGATACTATGGGCATCGCGATTCTTGAGTCACTCGCTTCGGCTCTCTCTTGGTCCTCAAATTAGAGTTAGAAGATTTTCCAATTGATACATTGTAGATATCCTAGCAAAAAACGTGGGCGTTGCCGATTGGTGCTAGCTCAGTCTAAAATTAGGTCAAGAAGAATGCGTGAGTGGGAAGCACTCGCCCAAAACTGGTGCTCCTTTCCGAAATTAAATTACTTTTAAAGTTCGTAGAGATAAGGTGGTCCCATTGATTTTGCCAACTAGAAAACTGGTCCTAATAAATGGTAATTTCTACGGGCCAAAATAAATAATTTTCTTTGGAAAAGACAGCAGATAACTCCCATTCTGGTGACGTACTCTGTTTCTTCCCAATCCATTTTCCATTATAGCGACAGATGACATGGATGGTCAGTGTCCCAGGGGTCGACCGATGCAATTACGTGTGACCTTAGACAAGCCTAGCGATGCCACACTTTCCTACTAGGAAAAATAATCATTAATTGCTCAGAGAATAGGTCCACGGTGGCATTTAATTATTTAATTAGGGATCTAATCTGGAATCAGGATGGGGACAAAACTATATTATTAATATATGGCATGATTATATTATTTATACTGAGCTAAATCTAAACTTCATCATGGTAAAAGAAAAACTGCAGATAATATGTTCAGAATATGCTTCAACATGCATGATGATTGTGTTGAGAGGACATATGATTGACAGGTACACGAGGGTGTGTTTGGATTAACATTTCTGACTTTTGTTGATTGAGAATACTTGGAAATTTTCTCAATAGATTAGTGTTACCTTTTGAAATTGGATAGTATTTGAAGTTTCTTTGGGACAATAGAGAAATTGCTTTTTATTATTGTTATTCCAATTAAGGTGGAAAAGGATAATTTCAATGAAATCACTGAAAACATAATTAAGAAAAGAAAAAGTTACTAGGAAAATTGTAGCATACATCGCTTATATAAAGAAAACTTTACACGAGCGGGTTTAATTCACCATTAAATCAAAGGTGGATGAGGTCTCTTGTGGAAAGGGCATAATTGCACCACCCATGTATGTCAGAATTACTCAAATTTCTAACCAAATAAACACAAGAAACGAAAGTAATGTCATTGAACAGGGCCCACCCAATGATTTTTTTTTTTTTTAAACAATAAATTCTCAATTTGCGCAGGATTCAAAGATGGGCATTTGGTCTTGAGTCCGGCATCCAATCCAAAAAGTCAAAGAAAATTCACAGCTTAAGGAGAGGCGTGTGAAAGATTAGAAAAGGCAACAAACAAGAACAGAATCAGGGATCAAACTTGAGGAATATCTTTTTGCTACTTTTGATTCTTGAAAAGTGACCCAATCTTTCAACATTATCATGTCATTTTTTTACATGCTTTTTGAGTTTGCGTCTCTCTTCTGCCTTTGCATAAAGAGGACTACAAGAATAAGCAGCAGAAAGAAGAAGGGGACTATCATGTCCTTCTCTAACGTGTTTGGTCTTCTCAATAATTTACAGTAGGGAAACGGATAAAGGAGGGCAGAATATACCAAGTATCTCATAGCACCTTACTGAGAGAGAGAGAGAGAGAGAGAGAGAGAGAGAGAGAGAAAGGTCCTTTGGAAAAGGGTTTAAACACGTACTTTTCTTTTCTTGCAGGACCATACACCAGTAGCAAAATTAACACAGAATAATGTCTGTCGACCACTAAAGTCCACCAACAATAAATGAGGAATATAATGAGAAAGACAACACCAAAAAATTTCACCTGAAGAACAGATAATGCGAGACCAGACAATTAAAAAACCCAATTGGCTGGAGGGGCAAAAAAACAGTCAAGAATACCCAAACAGTAGGTGACTCATGGAGGCTGTGCCAAGCAGTGATCAGTGCGAAAACATAAACCACCGGAAACCAGTCAGGACTTAAAAAGAGAGTCCATGCGCTTGCCCATCACTGTACCAATAAAGATTGTTGATTCTTATTTCATGTTCCGATCCCCCTTGAAGATTTTGACTGGACACGAGATCAAAATACCTCGCCGACATCGACTAGATGACCAGGGGAGAGTCTAATAGATTGGCGGTAGACAACAGGTCACACCATATATGTCATCCCAACTTGGATGAGGTTCATGTGAGGCACGCTCATATTTGCCGCTCCTGCTCTACAATTTCGCCTCAGGAATGCATAGAAGTAGTTTATAACAAGTTTCTTGAGAAACCAAGAGTCTTTCCTTGCCCTCACATCCCCGTGAGCAAGTAAATAAGTAAATCCTGAATCCATCGCTTCTCTTAGAGCTGAAAGCTCATACTCTAAGCCCGGGTCTTCATCTGAAGCCATGACACTAGATGGCAAAACCGATACAGCATCTTCTGAGGTTGTAGTGCTCACCTCCTCCAGTCTCTGCACCTGCATGAGTGGGACTCGGAGCTCTTCCACTCCATCTATGCCCTGAGTCCTGGAGCCCCTGGATCCAGTTGACATATTGTCAAACTCCATCTCGTGTAAATTGCTCTCTAGAGCCAGATCTTCGGCCTCCCTTCTCAAAAACTTCTCAAGGCTTTCGGCCAGAAGTTGTTCAAATGCATGATGATCTTCCTTCCTTACATCTTTGTAACCATATCGTGCTACACAACGGAACATATGATAGTCTTTAGGGCAAACTCTTCGAAATAGGAACCTTTCCTCTTGAGGAACCACAGGCACGGGTACATATTTGATGCACACAAAGACCATAGTTGAGTGGATTGCTGGTAAGCTCAACAAGAACTGCCCGAAAATGGATGGAATGCCTTGAACAAGCTCGTTGTAAAGCAAGCCAATACCTGGTACTCTAAGGGTGCCAAGGCTTGACCCAAGTTCGAGCATGAAATCCATGGATATTTTTTCCCTGACCTCACTCTGGTACTTCAACACACTCCCATAGTTCCAAACGTACATCACGCAGAGGAAGCATGAAGCAAAGACCAGTGGAAGCCAACCACCTTCCTTGATTTTTGATAGAACTGCACATAAATAGATGAACTCCACTGATCCAAATATCAGGGGGAAGCATAGAGCGAGAAACAGATTTGTCTGCCAGATCAGAAGCATCACAATTGTCACCAAGGTCGTGCTCACCATCATGACACCTACTTCAGCTATGCCTACAAGTTCATAAATAGCATTAGTAACTGAGTAAAATCCTTTCCTAACCAGAATAAAGTAACAGCAAGAATGTTTGTAAAAACTGGCCAATATGCGGACAAACAGGTTTTCCTATTCAGCTTGACAGAGAAAAAGGCAATTTTAAGGTTTGGGGATGTCAAGTCCCAATGACAGATGATGAAACAATTGTCAACATTACATTCATCAGTTTTGAGAAGATTATGAGAGGCAGCAACAAAGCGATGATGCAAACACAGCCAGCAAGAAAGATTTTATTACAGGTGACTAGCCCAGGAAATTGAGAACGTAATAAAACAATAATTAGGGAAAGATACTGTCATCATTCTCTAGGTGCACATATTGGCAAGTTATGGCAAGCAGAAAGAGAAGTAAATAGAGAAAGATGCTTAACCATATGCATTTGCAATGTCCGTAGTGCTCTGAAATATCGATACCACCATTATGCACATAACCATCAAGAACCAATTGATCATGGGGATGTAAATTTGTCCCATTCGCTTCTTTGAGGTGTGGACTATCTTCAGCCTCGGGAAGCATCCAAGAGCCATAGATTGCTTAACACATGAAAATGTAGCAGATATCATTGCTTGACTGGCGATTGTGGCAGCAAGAGTGGCAATCACAAAGACTGGCCAGAAAAGACTATCTGCATTTCATAAGCACAAAAGAGCACTCAAAATTCAATCACATCAAAGCAGAAGCCTAAAGCATGATTATCCTTCGTGTTGGAAGTGTCACCTGGCACAGAATCGTAGAAAATTCTTTCAGCTGAATCTGGGTTCTTCATTAGGTAAGCAGCTTGGCCCAAGTAAGCCAAGAGGATGCAGGGAAACACCACAGTAGTGAAGGCAATCTATAAAAAAATTGATATATTAGGTACAAATCTTAATTAAGAAAACCACAATTGGTAAATGGCATGAGATATTGTGTAGTCCAAAAGAAAACCTGTATAGATCGCACCGTGAAATGACCCAAATCAGCAAACATTGCCTCAGATCCTGGAAAAAAAATTCACATCAGCTAGTGTATTTTCCCTTTTCCCCCTTATTCCTTTTGTCTTTTTGCTGAATAATAACAGATCTCTCAAACGATGTGATCTCGTACACCAGAAATGTACATGAATGGAGAGTAAATAAAAAGCAAAAACAAAAAAAACGAAAAAAGAATCAGCTGATATGCTATGACTACACATAATCTAAGCAAAGGCCAAAATGGAACTATAAGTCATTTATTTTTGATACCTCTTAGGGAGAATATTGTAGTGGGTGGCAAACATAGCAGCATTAGCTAAGGACCTTGGCAGATGGCTCAACCACTTGCATGTAGAATATTTCACAAAACTAACCAAATGGACCATTTGTTTCATTCAATTTTTTTCTCTCTTTTCAACTATATAGAGGTATCTTACAACGTAAGGGAGATGGATGCCCCAAGAGTTGTTAAGGCACTTAAACAAGTGAGTTAGGCCTCATCCTTAGGGGACCATCCAAAAAATATTCCAGTTGAAGATACATTTTTTTCTACAGCAAGGCTCTGCACGCTTAGAACTTTCCTTTACTGTTATTTAAGCTAAAGAAACCTAACCAATTATATTACTTTCTCTCTAGGAAAGTCTGAATTAATAATTACCACAGAAATTGCTAGCTATGATCTACTAGATTGGAAGGAACAAGGAAACTGAAATGGGCAAATGATGTCTGACATAGTTCTCTTAGTTTAGCAGCTGATATGTACCTGTAATACAGAGAACACAACCTCCGAGTGCTGACCATGCAACTCCACTGTTCTTTTTAAAGAAGAAATAAATGTAAGCAGGATTCACTGCCCTCAAGACAGTTATATCATACTCTACAAGGTTGTAAAGTCCAATAGATCCCAGGGAAAAGAACCACAAAGCAAGAATAGGAGAAAATAAGAAGCCCACTTTGCTAGTCCCAAATTGTTGTATGCTGAATAGTGCCACTAGTATCACAATTGAGACAATAACCACAGCACCTGCAGAAATATCTTTGCAAACTGTCATTAACCATTGTTGGCCAGATCTCTAGACAAAGCTAAAAAACAAAGGATGTAAGATGAGTCCCCTAAATTTCATACAGATTTAATAATCTGCTTGACATGATCATCTGTTGTTTGAACTAAGAGAAGTTCTAACCACTAAATGGAATTCTTTCGGCAAACAAGCATAATTTTCTGAAACCATTAAATGGAAATCTTTAGGTGATCAATCGTGATATTTTGAAACCATTAAATTACACAAGATGGGACAATGAGAGCTCCTTTTCAAGGGATTATATCAAGCAAACTTGGCAAACAATCTCAGCCTAGGCTCCCTCAGGATCTGTCCATAAAAATTCATGATGAGATCTTGTAGCAAGTATCCCATTCTTTACTAACAGAGGATATCTGCTACTCAACCCTTTTCCCAATTTCAGAGAACTTTCACTAATGTAAGTTTAGAGATGTAAACAGAAATACCCACTTGTTCCAAATCCTTCTAGTTCACCCTGCAGCCCACTGACAGCAGACATCACTGCAATAAAGATGGTATCCTAATCAGATATTTCAGTAAGTATGGTCTCAAGTTAATCTATAGAAATATGAGGATAAAATATCACCTAATCGTGTGACCAAAACTTAATACATTTAATTCACATGAAACCATGAAAGTAGTCATAAAAACAAACTTGTACTTGTCAAAATCGAGATTCAAATTGCTCCTAACTTGTGACTTGCGAACTGTGGATCATGCATTTAAGATTCATTAAAATATTACACGTCCATGAATATTTGTGGAAAAGAATGATGCATCACAAGATGACATGTTTTAAGCTAAAATGGAACAATTATATCATGCGATCAATAGAGGGGCAACTTCTCAAATTAAGTGCTAGGGATCTCTACTTATTAAGTTATAACTTTCCTCTATTCTGCTTCACTTAAAAACTCAAATGATCAGATATTTCAGTAAGTATGGTCTCAAGTGCATATATAGAAATATAAGGATAAAATATCACCAAATCATGTGACCAAAACTTAATACATTTAATTTACATGTAACCATGAAAGAAGTCCTGAAAATTTTAAAACAAACTAGTACTTGTCAAAATCAAGAGTCAAATTATTCCAAACTTGTGACTTGCAAACTGTGGATGGCGTATTAAGATTCATTGAAAAAATTACACGTCCCTGAATACTTGTGGGAAAAAATTATGCATCATAAGATCACGTGTTTCAAGCTAAAATGGAACAATGATACGCAACCAACAGAGGGGCAACTTCTCAAATTAAGTGCTAGGGATCTCTACTTATTAAGTTATAACTCTCCTCTTTCTTCTCGACTTAAAAGGTCAAATAATCAGACACTTCAGTAAGTATGGTCTCAAGTGCATATATAGACATATAAGGATACAATATCGCCTAATATCTGACCAAAACTTTTATATTTGAACTACATGTGACCAAGAGAGTAGACATGGAATTTTTAAAACACACTTGAACTTGTCAAAATCAAGATTCAAATTGCTCCAAACTAGTGACTTGCAAACTGCGAATCACGTATTAAATTTATTGAAAGGTTACACAACCAATGAATATTTGTGGAAAAAAAATGATGAATCACAAGATCACGTTTTCCAAGCTAAAATGGAACAATGATATCATGCAATCAATAGAGGGGCAACTTCTCAAAGAAAGTGCTAGGGGATCTCTACTTATTAAGTTATAACTGTCCTCTATTCTTCTTGACTAAAGAGGTCAAATAAACTAGAGCCCATTCTGCAAGATCTAGTTACAGATAGGCCATTTTTCCCGTCACTGAAGATGCTTCATTGACTGACTTATACTTTAATTCTTTATATAAAAGAATCTAAAAGTTTTGATGTGAAGGATGCACCTGGTCGATCTAGTTTCCTACTTTTTGTCCTCCATATTAAGCATGTGATTCGCTGTTGAATATTATGACTGTTTTCACTTGAACCAAAGCACGAATAAATCAGGCATTATGTTTTAAAAGAGTATGTCAATTCTAAAATTGCCTATCCACATGTAGGCTTCATGTAATTAAACCTATAAAATCTTTATACAACAGATGACTGTATGGCATGTGAACTTTGCAAATTGTGAGGTGGTTATGGGAATCATATCCTCAAATTTATATTGCGGAATCCCAGCTATATCTAGGGAAGACACCTCTGAGAAACTCTTCCTGTGATAGCACATTTTTAATAACTGAAACATTGGGAAGAGCTGAACAAAATCTTTTTGTTTGAAGAATTCAAAGAGAAAAGCCTCCATTTTCCCTTGTATACTGAATTCGATTGAAAATAAGGCTAGATTAATAATAGAATGAGAAATTATGAATTGACCAGAAAAGGTGGAATGGTCGTGCTGCCAGTTTTAGATAATGCAAGCATTCTCAAGCACTTGGGATTCCTACAAGCTATGACAAAGTTGGGCAAAGTGAAACAGGCCAAGTAATTGTAGTAATGGCAGTTATTTCGCAGAATATATCCTGCTCAAATGAACCGTTGATGACCCACGATCAACAGCTAGCAAAGACCTAACCCTTCAACTCATAAGTGAAACCTCATACCTGATATTGCTGGAGTGAGAATGCCATCTCCAATGATCATGGAAGTTCCCATTAGAACCAAAAGCAAGAGGAGGGTTTTTAATGATGGTCTGTTCTCAAGAGTTTCTTTTATGTTCAAGGCCCTCTCTAGCTCAGGGGTTGGCAGTTTGAGCTTAAAACTTGAGATGCGCTCGTCGGCAGGTTGACGATTGGGCAACATATTTACATTAGCATATCTGCAGATTAAAGAGTAAAGGGCAAAAGTACCTCCTACAATAAAGTGAGGACAAAGAAGTCTGTGAGGAAAACTATTTGCAATCAAAGGCTTGGAGAAGAAACAACTCAACAATCAAAATCGCTATACCTTCCCCATTATCATTGGCTTTCAGCACAACAAAAACGTATTTGGCTAAGGGAACGAGGGCGATGGTGTACATGACCAACGATAAAGCACCCAAGACATCAACATCGGACTCGATGGCCACTTTGCTGAATACATCAGCAAATACATACAAAGGACTTGTGCCCATGTCTCCATAGACGATGCCAAGTGTTTGAAATGCCAAGAAAAGAGTTTGCCAAACAGAAGGGTCCTGATTCATTGAAGCAACAGTGTTCAGTTAAGGATAGCCGCGATAGGCTCTTCTCCTCACTCATTCGTATATTCAGCACATACATACATGCTCGAACAGCGTGTACAGACAGCGAGCTTAAATTATGCCCTGAGCATCTGTAGATGTGCATTAGTCAGCAGGCTATAGCTAACAAATTAGATATAGCTGTAGCTCCATTTGGAGCGTATACGGCAGTGCCTCTGGCTCTCATAGAATAGATTCATTCATTCAACAGGAGACTCCCTTGCTCAAGTTGATAACTTTTTTGAACAAGTAACCTCCTTTTGCCAAAAGGCCACCCTAACAAATTGCTTCTACGAGTGCGCTCATCACAGACGATTGCAGGTCACTGCAATCGACACATCACGTGCTAGGCATAAAGATGGAATTCTTTCACTTCGCTAAGAAAATCTATCCCACCCACCAGACAAGGGGGACAAGAACACTCGAATAATTCAAGGTTCATTCACGACATAAAAAAGTCGGGCGGCTCAAGTAGATGAGCAGAAATATCTCGATCTTGGGGAAAACACAGCGCCCGAACTAAAATCAATGGACTGACCTTGGGGTGATGCCCATGAGCGCCGGCGATCTCCATGGCCTCCACATCGAAGGAGTCGGCCCGCTTGGGCTTCTTCACGAGCCGCCTCCTCATGGAACCGTAGCGTTGGCCTTCTCTCCCCTCGTTCTCGCCGAGCCAAGACCAGGACGCCGTCTCGGAATCCACCTCATTCCCATCGACCCACCTCGATCCCTCGCCCCCACTCCAACTGCCTTCCTCGATCCCATCCTCTTCCTCCATTTCCTCAAACCCCCAGGATGCTGAAGAGTCGCGGCCACTCGAAGAGCTCCTTAAAACGAGCACCCTCGGCTCGAAGCCTCGAAGCCCATCATCCGACGGACCCGGACTGAAGCTGCCAAGCACGAAGCGACCGCGTCTATTTTATGGTCCCAATCATGGAGGTCCCGAGGCGGGAGGATAACCTTCTTTTCTTGGATATCTTCGTTCTTGGAGCGTTTCGTGATCCTTGGTGATGGGTGATTCAAGCTGGAGGGTGGCGAATGCGGACGGGCGACTCAGAGTTCTCGGACGACAGAGTAGAATCCAACACGCTCGCCAGTCAAGTGATGGGCGTGGGCGGTCGGAAAAGGACAAGGCTTCATTATTTAGCAGCTGCCAGGCAACAGCAACAGCGGCAGCGACCGATGGCGTGCGTCTTTCAAATTTCTAATCCACCCCCCCATTTTCCATGAAAATTACACCATCCCACCCCCACACGCTTAGATCTCTCCTATTGCTCTCTTTTGTGTTTGGATTTCGTGGAGTCAGGCAAGAGGGTATTTTCCTTGAATCTGATGTTGGTGGAGAGCTATGATCTTTCTATATATCACCTGACCTAGAATAACTGACTATGCATTTGTCGCGATAGAACAATCTAAAATGCTGCTGAATACCTTTGACCACTTCAAAGGTTGCGCGGTTATCACTGCCTCTTTATCCAGTTTGCAATTTACATCATAGCAGATCGATAAGAAATAAGCGATTCTCAAATTCAAACGCTGTATAGAATGACAAACATGTTACATGAATGATATGATTTGGTTTGTCACGTCGACCGCGACTGGTGCATGAAGTCAAGGCGATGATGTTCTATTTTTGAATTAATTATTATGGATTCGATAAAATCGAAATTTTGAGATCGTATCTTAAAACCACAATAGTTTATAGGCTATCAAGAAAAGTACGGGTGTGTTTATTTGTAAAAAATGAATAATTTGAAGAGTAATTTCTTAAAAATGACCTATTGTATTGCTTATAGAAGATAAATGAATGAAAATATTTTTATTATCCATGAAAATATTTAGATATAAATTGTTGTTGTTAATAAAAAAAATTGACTAATTATTTCAAACGACTATTTTTAGATTTTTTTTTTTCAAATTATTCATTTTCCATGAAATAAACAAAATCCACGGTAGCTCAATCACTTATGCATCATGTGATCTCACTATAAGTAGCCGACACTCATAACTTGTTAAGGAAATGCAATTATTGATGAAACTGGAGTGGTAATTTATAATTCTTTGATGCGTGATGATGATCATTATCCTTAATGGATTATTTGACCCTGCTACCGTTGCTCTTGAGTTTAAAACAAATGCACTTCTATGATATACAACAAAGTTATAGAGAAATGAGTTTGGCAATTACTCAATTTTCTTCTTGGAATTTCACCTTGGACGTGAAATCAAACTTGTAAAGAAAATACAACAAAAGAGAGTTGTTGTTATTGTGAACATTTATGATAAACAATATATGATTTGGTGTTATTTATAGACAACCAATCGGAATAACTCTTAGAAATAGATATCTTATCTCAACTATCATTACTTTTGATAATCAACTATCACTTTTCTTTATGCCAAATAATCGCCTCTTTTCAGCCCAACAATCATTTCTTTCATGATAGCAAATTATTCCAATAATAATCTCATAGATACGGGGTGGTTTTGCCAAGTAAGATAGCATAATTACAAACACAAACCAAGTGCTTTGTAGTTTCGGAGTCCACTCCTTTATGTAAAAAATAATCGCACACTTCAAAGCTAAGCCATTGTGGGTATCAAAAGACTCGTTTGATGAGTATATCCCATTTTTAAGGTTGAAAAGTTGTTTAGGTACAATATCGTTCGTCGTTTACACTTTGGTCAACCCTAAGTCGATCGCCTGATTTTGGGGGAAAGTAAGGCAAAATTTGAAACGGCAACGGTGATCTAGAGGGGGCTGACGGGATAACGGGGTTGACTAAAACAACATTTTGGTAGGAAGATTAACGACTAAACAAGATATAAGAATGGCAAATAAACCTTGTGCCCATATCTCCTTCGTCCGGCATTGTATTGACTTATATTCTCATTCATCGAAATGCTTGTAAACTCCAATTTCACCAATGTGTTCGAATTTTAGAGATCACAAAGTTGTCGACAACGTACTAGTCTTGAAGGCCAAAAATTGACCATCAGATCTTGGTGGCAAACTAGGCATCACAAGTTTTGCTTTGATGAGGAAAATTTCATTTTCGAAGCTGGAAAATTGATTTCATGCATATTCACTTACTGGTCGATAATCAGGCAACGTTTGGCCAAATCTCGATATACTATATAGCACACGATTAAGACGACGGAGGAACAAATTCTATGTTAGTGTAGTGAATGTTCAACCATGTCGTCATTCTCTCAGCCAGGCTTCTTTCCCTTAGGTTAGATGCTGAACGTTCCCTGTAACTAAAACTGCGGATTGGGCCTGCGTACATCCCAAGCCCACATTCAATTGACACTAAAGGATCGAGACCACATTCACATGGGCCTTCCCCTCGGCCCAAGTGACCCATCATCTTCAGCCCATCAATATTACAAATTCCCAGCGACTGTCATGCGACAGCAATGAGAATTTTTGTATAGAATGGCCCATTAGAAACGTGATGGACAAAATCAATTATTATAACGGAAGAACCGTATAGAAATTCATGGTGCAAAATATGGTTCTCATAGATTTTTGGAATACGACGTGGCTGATTGATAGAATGAGATAAAATCTCGAGCCAAACGGTTCTTGTTTTTTTCGACTAATAAGTGAAGATGCATAAAATCAAATTTTCAACTTTGAAAACGAATTTTTCTCATCAAAGCAAAACTTTTGATGCCCATTTTGCCACCAAGATCTGTCGGTCAACTTTTGGCCTTCAACACTAGTGCCCAAAGAATTTCTCAACTCATTATTGGTTACAAATCTACTCAATTTCATTGTGTAAAAACGTTCGGAATCCAAATTTTGCTGAAAACCTATGTTGCCAACCCTAATTGAATGCTCAGCGATTACGAATGCAATTGTTCATGAGCAATATCCACACATATGAGAAACTGTTGCATAATTTATAGACTACGTAGACCAATGTTATTTCAATTATCGATTATGTGGTTCTTATTGATAGGAATTGTACGTATGGATAAGAATAATCATGAATTTTTTTATTTTTATTTGTTGGAGCACTGTCTGCCGCACCCTTTTGATTTTCATTTGATGCGAAGCCATTGAGAATTGCCAACCCAAAACAAGAAGACAACCTCTTAAACAAATGTGCACAAGCTCCAATCTTGGCTTTGAGTTCCACATCCGAGTGCATTGAACGTAAAGGGCAAAAAAAGAGAAAAAAAAAAGAAGAAAAAAAAGAGAAGAAAAAAAAGAGAAAGAAAGTTGGCCATCCAATCAGGCCCTGCCACGCACAGATATCGATGCCAAGCACGTGCGCCTCACGTGCTGGTTGCTTTGACGCCTGCGAAGCAGCGAGGAGGACAAAAAGACCTCGCATTGGGCTCCGGTACCAAGTACCATTCTCTGTTCTTTTCTTTCGCTCTCTTCCGGGTTTCAAGCATACAAATCAGAGGAGGAGGGAGAGAGAGAGATTGGTATTTGGTGTTTGGTTTAGACCCAGCAGAAGTTGAGAGATGATCACACATTTCCATCGCGAGGAGCTCTGCGACAATCGATAACGAAAATTTCTTTAAAATAAGGTTTAATGTCGTCATTCTCCTCCCAAGTAATTAGAACGTGTACCATGAATTCGTGAAATTGAGGGGCGCGTTCTTATTAGTAAGACGCTAATTACTAGGAACAAAGCGATAGCTATCGATCATCTTTCTTTCCCGAGCTCCCGTCGCGACAATGGTCTGGGTCTTCACTGTTAGGCCTTGCGGGCCATCTTCTTCCTCTGTAATGCTTCTCTTTGATTTTTCCTCATGAGAGCACGACTCTGAAAACCAATTAATGGCACCAATTCTGGTGCAGCACCCCCAATTTGCGGTGGAGACCCTCGGCCTGCTCGTGAATTATGTGTCTATAACTCCAAAAGTGACAACCGAAGCAGAAAAGGCAAGACCGATTGCAGCAACTTTCCCTGCCAGCGTCCTCATGGTCCCTAAAGTGATCAAGCACATAAAATTGACATTTACCTACCAATTGTATTGCGTGAGTCCCTACTCGCATTAATCAAGCACATAGGTAAGTAGTTAGCCGACGCAGGTAGATGAATGACGATGTCTTTCGAGTAGTTTTGTGGTGTCCAATGTGGTTGGGGCATGGCCCGCTAAAGGCAGTCTTCTTGCTGGTGCCAACCTCAGGAACTCATTGAATCATGCATGATGCAGATATGAGAGGATTAGGAGCGACGGGTGTTATGTAGATACCAGAGGATCCAGCTCAAGAGAAGCATGATGCATCGATACGGTTGTGTTATCAAGGAAAAAAACATGCTGTGGGCACTGGGGAGAACAAACGGCATCTCACCCACTCCAGGGTTCTTTCCTTACATGTGCAATCCCTTCTGTAAAGAAGTAGGGAAAAAGAGCACATATTTTCAAGATTAAGCACGATGGCCAATCGATTGATATTGAAATGACTTTGTTGGGGACATTGGGAGGTGAATGAAGCGATTAGGGTTTCCTTTCTTTCTCTCCAAAGAATCATAGCATGGTTGGTGGTTAGGGGGAAGAGGTGAGGGAGAGGGTGATTGATTTGCTAAACAATTCATGAGCTGCAACATCAACTTTTGCAAGTGTCCCTATCTCCCCTAGATGTCCCCACATATCTCAGTCGCGGTGTCCTCGATTGCACTGTGCTTAGATGCCTATTCCATCTCTCTCCATGATTGTGAGTCCCTTTCAGTACTCTGTTGGCTAAAGAAGCTTGCATCATCAAAAGCCTACCCCACCAAGGTGGATCAATCATGGCTCTCTCTCTCTCTTTAGCATGGAGCAGCCTACCCAAAAAAAGAAAAAAGAAGAGAGAAAAAAGAAGAAGAATTTGATCTTGTCACGAGTCTTAATTGTCTTGATTTCTTAAGTTCCACAAGACAAATTAGGAAAGCCTCCTTTATGTAACTTTTGCTGTCATGATCTGATGTCCTAAAATTGGATTTATTCTTAATCAACTTACTTTTCGTGAGATTTTGCACTCGAAAATGTTCTGAGTGCCATATAGATCTTGTGTCAACAAATCAATGGACACTGTATGACAAACTGACCTCAGCACATTGGCCATTCAAGCTCCCTACACCAGTAGACCTAAGGTCTAACTGGGTTTTAGCGTCAGCCGATTAGTCTCCTTCTTCAAGGACTCCTTAATGAATTTTTCAGTGAAAGGGGCAATTGGAGGTAGGTCTCTCAATGAGAATGCGAGTTGGTTCTTGGTTGTCCAATCAGTGGTAGCTCCACTTTATCCATGATGTTGATGGATGATGATGGCGAGCAGAAGGAGGGAGGACTTTGATGACACGAGATGTCAATAACAAGATCTCATAATCATCTTTCTTTTAATATAACGTGAAAGTTCAACCTAAAAAATACACGGAGAACAAGGGGCATTGCCATGGAGGGGCCATCTCATCTGGTGACGTCCCAAGGAGATCGTCCAATCGAATAAGTGCGTGATCTCTTGAACATTCGACCAATCACTTTCCCTTTGATTGCCTTATGAAAGCAAGTAGAAATGAAAAGTAAGATTTCATCGAAGCAGTGACACATGTGGATTTTGTGAGAGCTTTAACTAAAACTTGCTAGGAACTGGCCCCATAATCTTATGTCTTTATGATGGGATTTTCTTCGACCTGATCAATCACGTATATATCCGATGCAAAAGAATTAAAACCCTCTCGACTCTATTTTATCATTTTGAGATTATGGGGTATCCATTGCCTGTTGAAAGTATCTCAATCGCTTGTCTTGCAAACCAAGACCTTCTTGATTGATGCAAGAAAATGTCTATGACTGAAGTAAGGTGTAATGAGATGTGAGCTATGTTACAGCCAAAGGGATCTGCACCGAAAGATTTCACTCGAATTCTTTAAGAAAAAAACTAGAAAAGAGATGCTATTTTTTGCTTAACTGAAGAGGCCCCCCCTTCCCCTTTCCTTCCTGTTGGGTCTATTAGGCACGTACATTTACACGTAGAGAAGCTTTTTCGAGGGCCAAGATGGTGACTAGCAATGCCATCACGTGATGCCTTGGTTTTTTCCTCAGCTGGAGAAAGCTAGGATCGCAGTGCTCTCTCTTCCCATTTTGACCAAATTCATTCCTCTCCCCCACCAATCTGTCGATCCCTTCATGTTATGGCGCTTTCGTCGCTCCCGCGTAGTCTCGGTCTATCTTTCATTCTCCCTATCGATTTCTCTCTCTAGGCATGCCTCATTTCATGCTTGGAACAAAAGGGCTTGCTTCAACAATTATTGCCATAAACATTTGTCGAATTACCCAGGTCATAGGGCGGAGATCCCGCTATTTGGAAATCCATAAAACATCCTACAAATCTCATGAATCGATTAAATCCAGACTTTTGATATGTGTAGATAGTTTTAATTTAGAGCAGTTTGCATGCAATCGGATGTGATTTTAACAAGTGATCTCCACTTCTTGAATTGGAAATCTTTTTGACGGTCCAACCAATTGCTCCAATAATGGAGCTGGGGCTTCAATAAGTGATTTTGGTCACCCTAAAAGTGTATGAGCCCCACGGCGCTAGACTTAGCTGATTCCGAGCAAATTTCGTCTACTGTTTGCACGCACAATGCAACTTCCAGATGCATCTCTTATCATAATTTCACAGTACCACCTTTTTCCCAAATGCTAATCAGGGGTGCTCCACAAGGGGTTTCTCCACGTTCTGTATCGACAATCTCTACTCACAACGCATTCGTTGCAATGTCAAGGCAATTAGCAATTTGATGCTGCTCAAGTTGGTCAAAGTTGCTGCAATTTTTGAGTGCTACTCAAACTAGTCGAAAGTTAATGTAACTTTTAATAGTGTTAACGCTCAATTAAGAGCCAAAACCAGAAAATCCATTCGATGCAGTTACATCCACATTTGTTCACGAAGGATTGGCCACACACAAGGTGCGACTGTTCGTGCTTCTGTGCCATCGAGCTTTGCAAATTGCTTCCTTCATTTGTTAAATTACGGATTTTCAAGCATCGGCAGGATTCAATACATTATTCCCGAACTCCAATGCTATTTCCATATGAAGTTCGAGGAAAATGTCAGATTATAATTATTATGATAGTACGAGACTTTGCGAGTCTGCGTGTGCCCCGGCATGATAATCGATCATATGTGATTTCGATCATTTCCAAGGTTAGCTAATTTTCTCGTGGGATTACTACCTATCCTGTGCGTTCTAGACCCGTATAAATATCTCTTGAGTGCATAAAAAGCTATTTCCCTAATACTAAGCATTTCTTTCGACGCTTTGTCACGTGCGTCGGTTCATCGTTTCCAAAGTCCAAGAATAAAACGCAAGATTTTCGCTCAGATAGCTCGAGCAAAACGTGAAGTATTTTCCAATTCGAGTTGGATTCCAATTGGCTGACGTTGCCGTGCGCCTCTGGGGTGGTGATAAGGCTGGAGAAGTCAATAAGGATGATGCTATCCAGCTTCATTACCTTTGGCATTCCACTTGAGACATCACCCGCGCAATAATGGAGGCTGGTACATGGAATATCATTGACAGCCTGAAATTCACTAAGGAATTGAATTTCGATTCCATCTTTATCTTTCAGTCACCAATCATCGGCTGCTTTGTACTAGCTATCTAGCAAGGGTGATAAAATAGCTGTACGATAGACCATAACATATGTTACCTAAATTCATTTCAGTATTCTACCAAATTAAAATAATAATAATAATTATTCTAGTAGATTGATTAGTCGTAACGAGCAACGAAGCGTGAATTCAACTTGGGGGATAGGAAGGTGAGATTTTCAACGTGATTAACTTTTCACTTTTTATACCATATACAAATTATAGTTATATCAATTAACACCACGTTCATGATTGAGGTTCTTGTTTATCTAAAAAGAAGGATATGAATAATCACCGATACATAGGAAAGACACAAAGCACTATCAATTGTTACCCGTTAAATTATTGCTTATAAGAATATTGCCCACAACAATCTAGGGATTTTGTAGACAAAGCTAGGAGTAAAATCTTTTGAGAAGGAGAGTTATTAAGAGAGTCAATATTTATTTATAACATAAACTTCAAGACTCATACCCTTGGTAACCTAGTTGAATAACTTGGACATAAGTGTGGTCACCAAACTGTTCTTCTATAGTTACAAGTTCATACTCTTTTAAGCCACCAGTTATGTGTTTTGTTGAGATGGATGTGTGTGTTGTGTTAAAAAAACCTCATATCAGAAATTGATATGGTGTTGATTAGTTAATATATCACATGTGGCTCATAACTTATTGGTTTAAATTTTTGAGTGAAAGTGAGTCCAACTAGATATGTTAACGAGCTTGACCTTAGGCTCTCTTATGACAGTCTCTCTAGTTGAAGATATTGGTTTTTGCTTGCGTTTCCTAATACATCCCTACTCACATAATCAGAAAATGCAAGATTAACTAAGAGAGAAAATGCATGATCATTCACCTAGGCAATTTTGAAAAATATAGTGATTTGACTCTCTTGCTGCTTTCATGAAGCTTTAATGTGAATTGGAAAGTTACGGAAGAGAATGAGCTTTAAATCTCTCGCTATTTTTGTGAAGTTTCGATATGATTTAGAGAGCCATGGAGGAGTTGTGAAACTTTAACATGAACTAGAACTATGGAGTAGAAGGAGAAAGAGAGAGCATTTTTTTTTTTTTTTTTTAAGAAAATAACTTTTATACCGTGGACATAAGAAATTCTATTTACATTTGTTCCACCCTCACATGGGATATTTTTACTAAGTTATATCACTCTTATATTTGATTTTATCATATTTTTAATAATAATTAAACATAGGATATGATAAAATTTATTTGATCTTGACTTCTATCTTTGTTACCAAAGGTAGCTTGGGCGACTCCTAAGTATTTCTAAATTGAGTCTTGTGACTTTCAAACTTTGAGTTTTATTTAACTCCAACAAGGAAATGGTAACAATTGTGGTGCAGCCACTTTTTGAAATTGGAATTTTCTAAAGTCTCTACAAACTGTTGAGAAATTTTTTTACCATATTTTGAAGTTGGCTAAACCCTTTACTATATTTCATGACTTGATAAATGCAAATGTAATTTTGTTAAGGTGACATTGATATGAATAAAGCTTTATCACCATTGATATAATCCAAATTGCTAAATGGAAGGACATGAAAAGATTAGAGGAACCTTGTCAGAGGGAGAACAAGTTGAGTGCAACAGGAAGTTCATGATGACTTGGAGGCACCAATAGGTGAATAGCTCAATGAAGTCCTAATTGCACTTGTGTTTGGAATGATTGATGGAAGGCGATACAGTAGTACACTACTAGCAAGTCGAGTTTTGTGATGAATTGGAGGCAATGATAGGTGAATTGCTCAATGAAGTCCTAATTGAACATGTGTTTGGAATGATTGATGGAATGCGATATGCCAATAGACCACTAGTAAGAGAGTTGGATGGACTCATGGATTGTTGACATAAGCGACTGGCTATATCACTTGTGATATGCCTGATTATCATGTATTTAATTATATGAAGACCTAGATGTTCCGTTGATTATCAATCTAACGAACTTTAAAGGTAAGTGGAATTCCTAATTTATACGATCATAAGAAATTCTAGTCACTCCTCTATTATTCCAATGAGAAGGGATAATTTCCTAATATAAGCGAACTTATTTGGAAGCTGCAAGATTGTTGGAAGAATTTAGTGCATGGGCAACTAGATCTCTAGTGATTTGATTGCTTATCTACAATAGCTAAAATGATTTTTTTGGAGCTCATCCAATGGTCGAATCAAGGATTGAAAAATATAAGAAGATCAATTCAAGCCGAAGTATATGTGGATTTACTAGAAAGGCAAAACCAAGATTTTTTATTTTCATGATACAATTGTTGAATTGTTGAGTGAAAAGTTACTTTGCTTAGAGTGATTCATTATTTGTAATCTCTTTTGAGTAGTGTTGAGTGAAGTAGTAGTACTTGGGATTTGGTAGTGATATTACTAGTTTTGGGTAGAATTAACATGAGCTACATGATAATTTCTTGAAAGATTACTAATGGAATCTAGTGTCTTGGTGGCTATTAGTCTAGGAAAGTGAATATAAGTTTGCTCAAAATTGAATCACTATAAATATCTTCAAGCAATTTCTTCTCTCTATTAATTTACATTATTTGATTGATGGAAACATTGCACCTAATATCATCAATTTACTCTTGCTCATATTAAACTACTCTTGCATATATTAACTTAATTCTATTATTCCAGAAAAAGATTTCAAGATCTCATTTGATAACTTATTCACCCACCTCTAAATAATATCTGTAGCCATAACACAACGCATGCAAATATTGATATGCAAAGCTGTGTTATTTCTTTATAATATTGGGGAATTGAAATTTTGCTTTTCATACTCAAATTTTAAAGAGAGTCATAGAGCTCAATATTCCTTTGACTAATATCGCAAGTCAAAAGGAAATTAATAGCTAGGCTTAGACTTTGAAATCCAAAAGGAATATTTGAGACAGAATTGAATTAGTTGAATGAACAAATACTAAGTATTGCCATCTCTATGCGGGGAAAGCTCATCATTATCAAGAAGACTTGATTGTATGGGCAACTAGATTTCTGGTGATAGTGTCCATCATCTCCAATGGCAAATTGACTTTCTTGAATATTGTCCAACGTCTAGTTGAAGATTGAGGACGATATAGACTCAACACTAGTTGAATGGCACACGACGATGAAAAAGCTACAAAGTCAATCACATTCATGTTGTGTTACGAGTGTGATTTTGTTTGCTTAAGTCCCACTTTGTCAAGAGTTGGCATTTCTCAATGCAATCCTTGTTTTGAGAAGTGTACAAGATGTGGGCGATGCTGAGTTACTGGTAACGTGATTTGTCTACTTGAGGTAGAAGTAGCATGTGCTTAGTTATAACCATTCAAGCCTGTTGGTGGCTGTTAGTTTGAAACATAGACGTAGGCTTAATCATAAGCCAAACCGTTATAAGCTTTGTGTACTTTATCTTCTATCTCTTTACTTAACTTGTCTTATATTTGATAGAAGCATTTCACACTTGATATTCATGCATATAACAAACCACTTTAGTGTATACCGAATTTAACATGTCTTAGTCCTTGGAATTTGTTGAGTTTTTATAAATCAACCTACTTACCCCTTGTAGATTGGATTGTTAGCTACAACATATATTTTAACATTATTAAATTGTGCTATACACTGATACCTTAGTTATCATTATATAAAATCGAGAATGGAATTGTCTTTTTGTCTTTGCCCAATTACAAATTGAATTGATTGGTAAATTAGAGTGCATTTGGTAATTAATCTGTTTTTGAGAACAATTTCCGCTAAGAAATGATTTTTTTTTAATTCTATTCTTGGGAGTAATTTCTAAGCATTTGAAAACGTTTTGTAAATGGCTAAAATTTTTATTCTGAGAATAGAAATGCGTTTGATAAGACTCTTAATTTTCTCTTTTTTCTTTTTCATTTTCTCTTCTTCTTCCCCCTTCTTCGCGGTTGGTCGCTGGCGACTAGCCAAGTGAGGTTTGACGAGTTCACTGAAGGCTCGCCTAGCCACCATGAGCCATGGTCTCATAGATTTGGGCAAGGCTGAACCTCGGGTCGATTAGGCCTTGCAAGGCTAGGGCGAGGTCGAGCCTCGCTGGTGGTCTGGCGACACTCGCTTGGCCATCGGCAAGGCTTTAGCGAGCTCGTCAAACCTTGCCTAGTTGGTCGTTGGCTGGTGGCGATGGGGGGCAATGGCCAGTTACCAGTTGAGGGAAGAAGAGAAGAGCAGAAAAGAGAAGGAGAAAATAAGAAAATAAAAGAGTAAAAAAAAGGTTTTGGCTTGATTTTGGAATTACTCTTGAGAACAAAGAAGTAACTTTTTTTTACGTCTTGATTCTATTCCAAATCTATTTTCGAGAACAAAAAATTTACCAAACAGATTTTTATTCCAAATTTATTCTCGAAAATATATAATAGAATTAGTTACTATTTAGCCGTTACCAAATGCACCCTCACTGTACCAAGTGAAGGGATTTTTGGATAAAGACAAAAAGAAAAAAAAAACCCTAGCTATAAGAATTCAATCGCTCTTGCTTCCCCACAATGGGCTTTAAATTAACCAATATGTTCAATGGTCAATTGTTCTTCTTCGCTAGTAAAGGTAGAAAAATTGGGGATTTTAAAGTCTTTAGGAAAATGCTGATTGTTGACCAATTCAAGATAAAATTTCATGTCCATAGGTCTAACAACACCCTGTCTTGACCTAAGTGTTGTTGAACTTCTTCAACAAACTATGCTAAGGTCAATTGAGGATTTGGCTAACGACTTACCCCCGCTAGGCAATGGTGCTAGTCTTGCCTAATTATCAATGTTAATATTAATCGAAAAATTAGGCCTACACGGAATATTCACACTGGTTGGTACCCATAGAGCCACCATCCTTACATTTTCAACATTTGGCATTTCACTAGCGCGTCAACTAATTTGGTTTGCCAAATTATTATGACCAATTTAGTTATTTGACCAGCATTTATTTGATTATTTCCAAAATTTTGGCCTTGATTAGAAGATTCATGCATTTGCATAATTCTTATAGGGGGATTTATTACTCTGATCAATATTATTAACTTCAATAAATGGAGAGGGACTATAAACATACCTTGTTACCATTGGATATGCCTGTGGTGGTTGGTTCAAAGGTCTTAGCCTTGAAAAGCTATCATTGATAACATTGATGATGATCAACTTGATAATATCAGACATGTGACTCACAATATAGTTCATCATATCATTATATAAATCTTCAAATATTCTTCTCATGGTTGACACCATGTTTGAATTTGGAACAACATCCCTAAAATGTTCTTTTGTAGGATGCCTTGAAAGGTCAACCTCTTTGCATTGATTTTCTTTTGTCACTCTCCTGGAGGTTGAAGATTTAGAATGTGCAACAACCTTGTCACCAATTTGTGGCATTGGATTGTTGTTGCCAGTAGTGTTATTGGGCTTTTATTGATTTCTGCTTCTCACTATTGTAGTCTTCTTGAATCAACAAAATGTGTCTTATCAGGCATGCCAAAAAAGATGTTTCACAAAAAGATGATGAAATGCCATACGGAATATAGATATATTGACATGAATCGATGAATGTTGTAAATGGTCTTTTTGTTGATTTTCAATGGGAAAGTAAATGACAAGGATTTTAAAAGTATCAATATTGGTAACAATAGTTGCTAATGATGTAAGTTATAGGAAAGCGAAGATAAAGATAAGTTTTTTGAAGAAGGATGAGTTCTGTGATTGCTTGGGGTTTTTGACAAAGAGTACAATGCTAGTATTTATAGCCTATAATAGATGGTTATAAGCAATTACTAAGACTCCATTACATTACTCGACGGTTACATCAACTCCACTATTGGATAAGTACATTGCACTCTCGTTGTGCCTCTAACCAATAACTATCGACTACAACACTTGGATATTTTTTTTTTGCGTCGACAGTGTCTGAGTAAGAATAATATACATGATAGAAGCTTCTGCTATGTTCATCCATGAATCCACTCATCAACAGATGCATACCACGCGAGTCGATAAGAAGCAGCTTACTATTTTCCCCAAGGACGAGGCCAACGAAAGCCACTATCGGGAAATGTGGATTCCCTTTTAAATGAATTTTGACAGGAACAGAACAAGATACTTGGTCTTAAGAGGATAAGACATTTCATCATTTCAAGGAACACTGAAATTTAGATGTTTGGTCATCATTGCGACCCAATTAGACGAGCCTTTAAAAAACCCAAAACCCAGGGGCGAGTGAGCAGTGCTCCCCACACATCACTTTTTTTTTTTTTTTTAATTTCAAGAGATGGCAATCCAATCCTAGCCATGACTCAATACTATATTGTACAAAACATTCCAGAACAGTATTAAAATAAAGGAGAGAGACTCGTGCCACTCTTCGCTCCCATACCTCAATTTCGCCACATACTAAGAATTCAAGCAAAGATTGTGGGATGGCAACGAAAATTTGCCTGCTTGGAAGCATACAATACATTATTTGATCTAAGTTCTTTATATTATGTCAGATAAGTCTGCACGGAACGGGGGAACACGAAGAGAAGCACGCATGATTGGGTGCACGCACATTAATTAAATGATCCTCTATTATGTAAATTCTGTTAAGAGGTGTCATTCTCTCATGAAAGCATCCAAAAAGCCAGGGTACATCATAGAATTCAAATCATCTCCCATGAGCTTATCTCATTTTTATTATCAGTGTAGGTCACATCAAACCCTTTTCCTCGGATGGATTTCTTCTCCTAGTCCCGTTCACATCTTTTGAAAGTGTTCATGCACCAACGAAGCATTCGCATCTTTGCAAACTTCAACTCATCATTTTATGCACATACCAAAGTATTATAATCATATAGTGCTCGCATATAAAATAATATCGAAGGCTCTTCTTTTTAAGAAATTAGAATAACATAAAGAAACAAATGGGACATTGGGAAGGATGGGAAGAGCAGAGATTCCACTTCTTTAATGGACGAAAGTGATGGGGCATTCAAAGACACCCCCCTCTGTTATCTTGACCAGGTTTCTGCCATCTCTCATCCCATGCCAAAATCTCCAATTTGAACGCCCCCTTCATTTATATAAATTTTCTATGGTGGGTTATCAGATATGAACAAAAGTTGGCAATAATTTCGTGTCACTTATTCGGATGTCCAGTCTATATACTCCAAACCTCATTCAATGTTCTTTCCTTACGTCGCTCCACACCCCACCCCACCCCCCAAACCAAAACATCAGAACCTGTCCATCAGACAATTCATGTTTTTTTAACCCACATGGAAGGTCGTATGTTCTTATACTATTCTCGAAAGATCGACATGAATTTATAAATCCCATCCTATGTTTTGTGGTCTTTATTCTATAGACATTAGATTGTGCTCGTACCAAGACAACATGCATAAACTATTTACACACGTAAATCTGCTATAAATTATTGAATTACGCGACTGAAGTCTCGACTTTTCTTTCGGGCCAGTGTGCTCTCAGTTCTTGCAAATAATAAGATGAGAAGTTAGAGGCATACCAGTTAAAATGTACTTAAAAGCTCTGGAAGAGAGAGACTCCAGATGGTGGAGGCCATGTCTGCCCCTGTCAAGAGAAGTGAAGGTATAAATGCGCGGCTGAAGCGTAGATATTTTCCTTTTACCCTCGAACGCTTGTTTGCATCTGTATGTACGTGTTCATGAAGCGCAAAAGAGAGGGAGGACAATGGAAACCAGATGGTCAAAGAGAGAGCGCATAATGATCTGCCAAAATTTCGTGGTGTCAGAGAGGAGAAATGAAAGCACTGATAGCTCCCTTTTCTTTGTTTTAGTCATCATGCTATTTACCCGCACGAGAGAGAGAGAGAGAGAGAGAGAGAGAGAGAGAGAAGGTTGACGGCCAAAAGTTAAGAGAACTGTTCACGTTGATGCAGTGGCTTAGTCACTTAGTGTATAGATGTGTACTTGCCAGGGTTTGGTTTGAAGATGGGTTATTGAGCCTTATTAAAAATTATTAGCTGCACCCGAAACACATAAACGTAGTACATATGATTTGTTAAATCTTGTGAATTTCATGCGAAACTTATAGAATGCACGGGATCTACGCCATTGAGTTCAACCAATAACTTCTCTTAGTCCTTCGCTCTCTTGCGTCGTTTTGGCTCGACCGAAATTTACATCAAGGGTTTTTCGTTTGGCTGAGTTGGTTGTATCGTCGATGGTTTTGCACGACTGAAAATACTGTTGCGTATATGCTCTGTGGCTTTTGGGTCAAAGGGAAGCTTGGGGCAATGGACAAGGAGAAGTAAAGACATAAATGTAAGGAACTTTCTGGGGTCCTCTTTCTTCTTCTTCTTCTTCTTCTTCTTTTAAAAAAAAAAAATATAAATTGCATTGAAGACTCATCTTTTGCTTTCCCAAATGCATACTTATTATTTCACGAGTTAGATTGAAAAGATTAGATTTTTTTTTTCGAGGTTATTAGTGCTATCAATCGTAAAAATAGGGAAAAAAGTTACTATTTTCACAAGCATGGTTTTGTGTTAAGATTTCTGCAATAAAATAATGACTGAGATTCTTAGATTTCTAACTAAATATCGTGGCAAATCTTGATAATATGTTGAAACTAGTGATGTCTACACATTTATACTTGGTTTTATAAACATTAGTATACTCTTTGCTTAGTGACGAATCTTATACCGTATCTCAAGATATATGAAGGTTAGCGTTTTGAGATGAATTCGTTTATTCAAAAGGAAAAACCTAGGGTTTGATGAGTGATACAGTCAATAAACCCTTACACATCAAGAAACGTGAGGCCACGAGGTTGATTTCTAGTCAATTTATTATCTTTGATTGAAGCCATAAGAAAGCATCTTCCTTGCAAATCCCTAAACCAGATGCTGAACCGTTCACTAGATTGTTTGCTTTGATTGCGGCTCACTCTTGGAGCACCAGCATCACAGCCTTATACGGGCTCTCGCCGCCAAATATAACATTGTCTGCTCTGGTTATGGTTCGGCAGGGCATTTACGACTTTAGAAAGTGTTCTTCTGAATTAATTGAGACAATGTACTTAGAAGCGACAGCAAGAAAGCTTGTACTCGTTGGAGATAATGTACTCTCTCGTCTTCGATCACATCCTTCCACACATTGTGCTCTCTCTACTGACTTGTAACTGTTGAAATCTTATTCATGATAGTAATGTATGGACTGATTCACAGCTCCCATTACCTGCATAATCCGACATGCTCGGCTAACTTACACATGGCGGTGCAGTTTGTTTTACATTGGATTGTATGTATGACTGATATTACAAGTTTCTGCCAAACTCAGATCAGGGAGAGAGAGAGAGAGAGAGAGAGAGAGAGAGAGAGTTTTCTGTTCGTTACTAAGAATCGAAACAAGAACACGCTCGGATATATTTCTCAAAAACTGACTTAATAAAAGTTTATTTAGCTTAGTTGAGTTCATCACTAAAACCGTTTTACACAATCTCGGCGCACACATCATTAGTCCTTGAAACAACGAGCGAAGACCAACGGGGGACTTCGAAAAACCAAGGCTTGGAAGGGAAGGAAGAGCTTGGAACTGGAGGCTGATTGTTGTGAACAGTGAAGGGGAAAAAGGAGAGATGGTGGGCCTCTCCAAATCATTTTCCTTTTTAATTTATGTCATGATTAGGTGTAGCCTCTATCTTTTTCATACACAGCGACGCAAAAACTCAACACGATTTTTTTTTTTTCTATCAATAAATGAAAAAAATCTAGAGAATCCGTGAGATCGATTTACATACTTGGGGATTAGAGATGGAAAATCATATAGAGTCTAACATGATAATTTTAATAATTCGCTAATTACATGATGTTAATGATGTGGTATATATGATATACTAACTAGACTAATCATATCTCAAAAATCTGGTGGTATATGTACACCGAAATCCAAAAGGAGTTAAAATTACATAAGTCTTGCATTAGATTTGTATTCTTCTCAGCAATATACAAGTTGAGAGAGAGAGAGAGAGAGAGAGAGAGAGAGATTTTCTAAAAGACAAGTACAAACGTGAGACATACTTCCCTCATGGTGGCCCTATATAAAAAGGGTAGGAAGGAAGGCTAGAGGAATAGGATTTTTTTCCTGGTGTCAAAGATAGCGATAGAGCAGATTAAAGTGGGGAGAGAGAGAGAGAGAGAGAGAGAGAGAGAGAGAGAGAGAGCGAGCGAGGGCTAAAAAATAGAAGGGAAAAAGGCCTAAGACTTCCTAAGAGCTAGATTCCATGGAGGAACACCTCAACCCACTAGCAGTCACTCATCTCCTTCAACACACTCTCAGAAGCTTGTGCCTGCATGAGAACTCCCAGTGGGTTTATGCTGTCTTTTGGAGGATCTTGCCTCGGAACTATCCACCCCCCAAGTAAGGATCTAAAAAAAATTTATTTGTATTCGTTCTTCCATATGCTTTCTATATTTTTATTTTCCACAAGAGAGAAGGTTCCAATAGATTTTTATTGAGGAAGGATCACACCTGAAGATTCCCTACCTGTTCATCAATAGTATACCTCGTCACTGGCATCATCATCATCATCATCATCATCATCCTCATTATCATTGCTCCGATCTTCATGCTTCAGATGGGAAGCTCAAGGAGCTTATGAAAGGTCAAGAGGAAATAGAAGAAACTGGTACCATCTCTTATTTCCGTCTAGATGGAGTTTCTTCTTTCCCATCCATACGGGTCATCCATTTTCTTTTTCATTTTATTTAACGCCATCTTTCGGTTCTGCCCACAATACTAATGGCAGGATATTGGTTTGGGAGGATGGCTTCTGCAACTTCGCTGCATCAACGGCGGTCGAGTCCGCCAGCGGCGACTACCCAAGCTCCTCGGCGTATGGCAACTGCGAATTCCCGCAGTACCAAGGACTGCAACCGGAGCTTTTCTTCAAGATGTCTCATGAAATATATAACTATGGAGAAGGGTAAGCAATGAATTTTCATGTTCATTTTATTCCATTATTTCTTCCTCTCCGGCCGAGCAATGTAACTGTCCTTGCCGATTCTTGTGGTTTAACCCCTGGATGGATTTAGATAGAGAGAGGAGAGCCAATGACTTTTTCTTTGTGCAGTATAATTGGAAAAGTGGCTGCAGACTATAGCCATAAGTGGATACACAAAGAGCCAAACGAGCAAGAAATCAACTTCTTGTCAGCATGGCACAATTCAGCCGAATCGGTGAGTAACTCGGCCTATTAGTCCTCCATTTTGTTACCCTAACTTACAACTTTATCACTAATTAATTTAATTGCAAGTCCTTTATGAATATCTTCTCTAACTTGATGACATGCTACATCCATCAACAGCATCCTCGAACATGGGAAGCACAGTTTCAGTCTGGTATAAAGGTGTGATAATAAGTGTAAAACCACAGTTTTTGAATTTAAACTAGATGTTTTAGACAGAATCTTTACACGTAAGTATTTTCGCTTTGATCGGAAGCTACATATGTTGCAGACAATCGCATTAATTGCAGTTAGAGAAGGTGTGGTTCAGCTTGGTGCTGTCAACAAGGTCCACTATTTCTCCCCTTCTCCGTCTTCCACTCTTAGAAAGAACAAAACTAACTTTGATCATGTCTGCGTGTTTCTCACCTTTTTTGCCCCTTTCTCCCCTAAAGGGTTGGGGAAAACAATAGTACTCTTCATGTATGCTGGCAGTCTAGTTCATTTTTCTCACTTTTTTTTTTACCTTCCTGAAACGTACATAAAAGGTGGTAGAAGATCTCAGCTACGTTGTACTACTGAGGAAAAGGTTCAGCTACATAGAGAGTATTCCCGGAGTGCTCTTGCCTCACCCATCATCTTCTTCGTATCCCAATGTGGGATACAGCGGTGCACCAGACGCCGCATGGCAGTTCCAAGCAAACCTTCAACCGCTGTCTGACTTCTGCGACCCGTTCAACCAGCCTTTCAAGGTCACGCCGTCCATGAGCAGCCTTGAGGCGCTCCTCTCAAAGCTCCCATCGGTCGTGCCGCCGCCGGGGTCCGAGTACTGCCAGGAGCAACCACCGCTGCAGTTCATGACTCCACCACCCCAGAGGCCGCCCCTGGTGTTGATGGCCGGGTCGGAGAAGGTGGAGGCCAAGGAGGAAATGGAGGAAGAATACGGGGAAGGAAGAAGCAATGCCGTCGGCGAGAGCAGCAGCTCAATGTCGGGTTACCGTCGACCGGCGCACACGCAGTATTTTTACCACCGTCAGGACGTGAACTCAACGAGCAGCGCCAGCAACAATGGGTTCTGACTAAGTGACATCAATACAACCTCCACATTCAATTTATAATTTAGGAAAAATGGATCTCTAACGTTTGTAACTTTATGTTTCAGTCTATCTGTCTCTCTTTCTCTCTCTGTGGGTACTCGCTAGACGAGGCTTGACTTGCATGGCAGAGAAGCAGTTCCATTGTCAGATGGATCTCTAAAGCTTAGTATGAAATAATGAATCCTGCAGTCCAGTCTTTTGTATCTGCTCCTGTATGACACTTTGCAGTGGATGATGGGAGAGAGACTAGAAAGACTTGTCACACATGCGAATGCGTTCGATGAGTACTTACATGCATATTGTATATGCATCCATATCCATCCTTCACAGTACATGGAAACAATGCAACATGACATAAAAAAGAATGGCCATCGCAAAACCAACCAGAGCCATGAGAACCGCTCTCCTACCTCAGTATGAATTCCCATTGGCAAGCATCACTAGCTTAATTTGCAGTTGATTTAAATCATAGCAGGTGTTGTATGTTAAGATAATTGTTTCATTGCATAATTAATTCTGAGATTTTTCATGAAGAACACGGTAACATAACAGGGAGAAAAACTAGCTAAGACACCAGAAGCTTGAAGTTGCCATGTAAATGGTTTGGCTCGAGTTTTCATCTCATTTGATAGTCCAATCAAATCATATTTGAAGAATCTATGGAGTCCATGAAGTCTTCATTTGGTTCTTAGATTATAGGTGATTTTTTTGCATCACGTTACCTAGGATAAATTTACCGCTCCATTAAAAGAGTGGATTTTCTTTGTTCAAGTAGATTTTTGAAAGAGTTCTTTTTTTTTTCTTTTTTTTTTTGGGGTCAAATTTTGAAAGAGCTGAAAGAGTTGATAAGTGTAAAAAAAAAAAAAAAAACAGAAAAAAAAACTGTCGGATATAAAAAGTTAGTAATTACCTACTTTCCGGTAATTTATCAACTCTTATATCAATTTACGATCATCGTTCGAGGAATTTACTACTATATTTTATTATTAAATTACCAAGTTGATATCTGTTAACACTTCTTATTTGATTTATTTACGAACATTTATTTTTTCTTTTTTCAATTGTTAACTTTTGTTCTTATTTTTCAATTTTTATTTGTCATTCCTCTAAATAATTATATTGATCAATTTTTTATACAAATTTACAAACATTTATATGTGCAACTTACCAACTGTTGTCATATTATATTTTGCGTTATTAATCCTTATTTGAGTTAGTTAGCAAGCTTTATTTATTATTTAAATGATCAACTTCTCATGTTATCTAATAGAACTCATCTTATTTTTTGCAAACTTTTACTCATTTTTATTACCAACATCTCAAATTTGCCAATATGAAAACACCAACTGTAATTTGAGTAACTTATGAATTTATCTCCGATTAAATAAACAACTATTTATCGGCTATCGTCTCTCCTTTAAGTTGATACTAAATGTATATTTCTTATATATACCGATTTTTTTTTTTTGGAATCACCATTTTTATTTGCATTTCTTATCGACTTTCTAAACTCACCAATTATTTATAGAAATTGTTAATATTAATTAGAGTAATTATCAATTTATTTCCAATTAAGTTAGCAACTCTTATTTGTGTTAGTTTCAATGTTTATTTGTATTTGTTAACAAATTACTAACTTCTCTTGTCTTTAAAGAAGTTCTCTTATCCTTTATACTAGCTTTTATCTACATTTGTTACCAACGGTTAATTTTGCCAACTGTTATGTGAAAGTACTAACCTTTATCCGTGTGAATTGCCACCTTTTCTTCAACTAGCATTAGGTTCCCACCTCTCATTTGAGCTGCTCAGCAATATTTGTCTGTTTATCCTTAACTTTATCAACTCAGACCTTTCTATTAAGCTATTACTTTTATTTGCCTTAGTTACCGACTTATTAAACTCACTAACTTCTTTTATTTACTTTTCTTAGAAAAAAAGTGCCAGTCGTTTGTTTTGCTAAATGCTAATAGTGTTTTGACGCTTACCAACACCTACTAAATCAGTAAGGAAAAAAAAAGAAATCGTATTTCTCGAGCACGATTATCCATCCGAGCCGAAGATGATATGTATCGTGGGCCGAGGCACCGCAATACAAGGAAAAAAGGCCACGGGCTAGACATTTTATGGTCTTTCTCTCAGTTGTAATTGGAAATTGGAAGATAAAGAAGGATACTTTGATATTCCTATTGGGTTAGGCCATTCCAGCCCCTTCAAAATTCATCCCTGGGTCTAAACTTCTCACCAAAAGATCAGAAGATAGGTGCAGGGCCGGCGATGCTCAGCAGCACGAGCTAAAACACAAATTATAGAGGGAAAACACAGAATACGAAATGGCACTATATGTTTACACGACTTAACATACCTTCATCGTAATTCAGTTATTTGACATGTAAAATAAAAATTAACATGTTTTAGGCCAGCACGAATTACAGGCATGATTATCACGTGCCAACATGAATCGCCAACCCTAAATTGATGGGGATAATTACCCAAAAAGTTCTAAATCTATTATATTAATATCAATTTGATCATAAACTTTTTAATGTGGCAATCTAGTCTTAAACATTATAACAATTTGCCAGTGCAATCCGCCTAGCTTTTTTTAGTTGGAAATTGTTAATGTGGACGTTTGTCATCCTATGTGACAAGATAATTTTGATAAAAAAAAATTGATTTATTGATTTATTATTTTTCCCCTATGGCCGCCCTAGAGTCGCCAGCATGGTGCTAGCTACTGGGTGAAGGTCCACAAGCCCTTATCATCACTACGCCAGAGCTGCCTTGCCCTCGCGGACCACAATGAAAATAGAAAAAGACAAAAGAAATAAATACCGTTTTCCTGAAAAATAACTCTTTAATTTTCCAATTTCATGGTATTTTGCTTAAACCAAAAGAACCCTCAATCTCTTTTCAATATCGGCCTTTCATCTTCATTTCAAGTTGTCATAAGGGAGAGGAAAGAGCGACCAGGACTAGGCCCAACGGATTTGGGCATTTGTATTGAGATGAAACACCGTACCTCTGAAAAAAAGATCTTGTTTCATTTCGGCGCAAAAGATTTCGGGTTGGATTAGGTCCACAAACACTCTTCTTCTAGCCTTAATTGATGTCTGAGATGGGAAATTCGTTCTAAGACAAAAAATTTCCCTAATTTCTTCTATATGCGGAATAATGCAGTAAAGAAATAAATGGGGAAGCATGTAATGTCCGGTTTCTGCTCGAAGGTCAAATTCCGATAATATCGATTGATTTGATCTCCATCTGAATGTGATCTTTAGAGCAAAAAATTTAGGTTTCAATAAATTCCCATTTATCACTCTCGACAAAATTCCACACTCTCAATGTTTATGTTATTTGGACTGAACATTTCATTTTCATGAATATTTTCTATTTTCGTTGTCGATTAGTCGATCAAGTTGGTGTTACTTGATGTGCTATTAGAGCTAGATAGTAATTACTTGAGTGCCAAACATATCAAATGTGTCTAATCATTTCGTGCTATAAACATGACAAGCTTACACACTAATTCATGTTTAAACGGACCAAGCAGGTCAATGCGCTTAAAACACAATTTATGTTGTGTCTTAAACGAGTCGACCCATTTATGATGTGAACCCGATCATGCCAAATCAAAACCTATTTAATTATGTATGTTGGCATGGTGGAAAGGGATTGTATCGAGAGTTGATGGCTCTAATAATCGGATGTACCGGGTAGCAGAAAATATCCTTTCATAAACAGAGGCGCTGGCCAAAAAAAGGGGAAAGAGAAGAAGTTGATTTCCCCAGAAACTACAGATGAATGGGCAGATCCTTATTGAAACGTCGAAACAAACCCAATTTTGGATTGGCCTAAATGAAGTTGCCCGCAAAGAAAAGAAAAGCAGCAGAACTGTATTTGTTATTCCATCATTATCGTTGTCGTTATGTCATAGCAGCTATACATGTTTTGTATATTATCACCTCAAAAACGACCTCCTCATCGTGCTCGCCCCTGTTCTTTTCATAGCCTACAAGCTCTACAGGTCCGCAAGCGACGGGTCATATTTGTATTCGACGATTTTAAAGTCAGACAAAAGCATCAAACAAATGGCGGGTCCCGCAACACGTAGGAAAACCTCCAGTTTTCTCCAACCATTAGCCCACGAGCTGAGAGAGAGAGAGAGAGAGAGAGAGATGGGGGGGAGAGCGAAGGGTTCACTCCCGTTTGCGGGGATGATCATGGTAGTTCTGGCTCAAGCGGGCAACATGGTGGTGATGAAAATGGCCATGTCCGACGGGATCAACAAGTACACCATGGCCTTTTACTGTAATGTCCTCTCCTCTCTCGTCCTCCTTCCTTGTCCCTTCATCATCTCTCGCAGGTTTGTGCTATGTCTATCACACATCAACTCCATTAAAGTCAGGTTTCAAGGGGCGGAAAAAGAAGATTTAAGAAACCATGTCTTGTTTGTTTGCTCTGTTTGGCAGGTCAGGGTCGTGTCCTCCTCTCGCTTTCCCTGTACTTCGCAAGATCTTCTTGCTCGCTCTGGTCGGGTGAGTGAGTGAAGTTTCTTCGTTTCACATGGAATTTGCTTTTCTTGGAAATCTTTTGAAGCAAAAGGTCTTAATCGACTGCTGAAAGTTTCATACGAAAAACAAAGTGAATTTTCGACTAGTTTGGATGATGCAGATGCGCATCACAGACGAGCGGATACGTCGGCATCGAATACAGCTCCCCTGTTTTGGGCACGGCCATGATGAACCTCATCCCAGCTTTCACCTTCATTCTCGCCGTTATTTCAAGGTTCTTTGTCTCTTCTTTCTTGTTATCTGCAGTGAACTTAATGATCCTTCATTTGAAAAAAATGAGATTGAATTAAAAATTAGGATGGAGAAAGTGAATTGGAAAAGCTCAAGCAGCCAAGCTAAGCTTGTGGGAACCATCGCATCAATTCTCGGTGCGTTCGTAGTCACTCTCTACAAGGGTCCACTGATTTTTAGCCCATCTTCGCCTCCTGCTTCTGTCCAACCTGGTCTTCTCTCGCAACAATCGAATTGGATTCTTGGAGGGTTTCTCCTCGCGGCTGAAGCTTTCTTGATATCATTAGCATACATTGTACAGGCTAGCACCGATGTCCTTAACTTTTTCTTAAAATATGAATGACACCAAACCGAAGAGAAGGAAGACTCGACAAGTAAAAGAAATTCCAATGTTGCAGGCAATTATCCTCAAAGATTACCCCGTGGTGCTGAACATAATGTTCTATGGAATGTTCTTTCAAACAATTTTTTCTGGGCTATTGTCCTTCGTTACAGTGAGAGAACCACAATCATGGATTCTTAAAGTCGATATGGGTTTGATCGCTATTTTGTACTCGGTAAGGACGTACTGTACTATCGTGGCTCCTAAAGTCTAGATTTTGGTCCGACTTCGAGGTTGAAGATAAAAGTCAGATTGATATTGTATATGCAGGCTTTGGTTGCTAATGTTTTCAGAATCACGTTGAGTACATGGTGTCTGAAGAGAACTGGACCTGTTTACGTCTCCATGTTCCAGCCCTTGGGAACTGTATTTGCTGTTGGATTGGGGTTCATATTTCTTGGCGAAAAGTTACACATTGGAAGGTACATGTACTCTTTCCTCTTCTCTATTGAAATGCCTGAGCCTTTTTTTTATAATCAAGAATCTAGTCGACTAGAAGAAATTCAGGAAGATGTGTTCATCAGAGAGAGAGCTCCTTCATGAGTTCAACTCTGGAGATCTGCCAGAGTCTCTCCGTTAAGGAATCAGTGTCGGTCATTACAAAGCACACATAAATGGACAAAACAGGGCAGCTTGACGTGGACATGCCTTTTTTGTCTGTCTCTTATTGGTTCTGTGCAGCTTGATCGGAGCAATCGTGATTGTGATGGGATTCTACGGGGTAGTGTGGGCCAAGTCCAAAGAGGAAGAGAAGACGATCGAGGGCAGCGGGGTTGAAGAGAGCTTGGCATCCTCCAGCGACAAGATTCCTTTGCTCCGAAACAAAGCTTCCAGAGTGTAGATATTAGTACGTATTCGTAGAGACATTTTCCTTTTGCGTTTTTCGAAATGAATTCGACTTGAACATTCCACTGTGAAAGAGATGTGGAGATACCAATAGAGGGGCATCGCCTGAAAAATGAAGAATTTCGAGAAGATTTCGACTACCATCTTCGTTTTGGTGCACGCACATTGACCTTTATGCTCGCTTTGGAAAACCTCTACTCTGCGCTTTGGCTTTTGTTAATGTATCTCAACTTGCATTTCCATCCTATATGATCTTAATCCCTTCTTGGGTCCAGTTGCCATTTTCTTACCCAGATTATCGTCATCACTCTCTTCGCGCCCCTTCTCTACTCCTCCTCCTCTCTCTCTCTCTCTCTCTCTTTGCCCCGTCCTCTCAGCTGTTGTCCCTCTTAGTCGATTTCGCTTAGTCCGTCCCAATCACGGATTTATACTGCTCGGAGCTGGAGAAGAGAGTTAACAGCTGCAGCGGATTATGGTGCCGTCTGGATGGCAACATGGCTGCTCATGAAAGTTCAATAACGACCCTGCAATATGGTGCAGCGGCTTGGCGAATGCTGGACAAGGCAGTTCAATGAAAGGCGGCGAAATCTAAAGAAAACGAAATGGAGCATAATTCAAGAGACGAATCTAGAATGAACTCGAATCGATTCTAATGTTCAACCGGAGAAGAAACAGCCCGGTAGGTGTGGTGGTGAGTAGCAGGTGAGTTGGTGGCAGCGTGATAACCTGAAGACGCACCGGTGAGCGCTGGGTCAGAGCAGGATAGCCTCAACAAATTCCCATTTTATCAACCTCAGGAAAAGTTTATTCTATCAATTTATATTTTAATCTGATTGAATTTTTATTTTCTTGCATATCTTTTATTCTTTTTATCGATTAGTCAATTAGTTTGTTGCTAATTGATGTGCTATTAGAACTAAGCGGTGATTACTCTAGTATTAAACATATTAAAGCGTGTTTAATCATGTCGTGTTAAAAAGATGTCACGTTTAAAAAATATATATATTGATTCGTGACTAAACGGGTTGAGTAGGTCAATTTAGGCAAAACACAATTTTCGCTATGTCTTAAATGAGCTTAACTCATTTATTACATTAACCGGTTTATATCAAATCCAAACCTGTTTAACTAAGTATCACTATGCAAACCGATCGTGTTGAGAATTGACTAGTCTAAGATTAGTATGAAGCAACCCGGGTACTCTAGAAGCAAATCCCCCAATATGCACAAGCCAAAGTTCAAACACTGGTGCTGGCTAAACGCTGGGAAAGAGAAGAAGTGGATTCTCCCCGTAAATTTCAGGTAATGTTTTATTGATGACTGAGCAGATCCTTTTTGAAACGTGAACAGATCTACGATCGTGTAGACGAAAGATCACCTGCAAACCACCCAATCAACGAAGGCGCCGTCCGAGAAAAGAAAAGTAGCAGAGCTATCGTCATCCTCTCATCGTTTTTGTAATTGCAATGATACACGTCTGATATACTATGACATCGCAAAAGCCACATCAATCAAGCTCGCCACCGTCGTTTTCATCGTTGGCAAAATCGACCTTCTGCAGGTCCTCAACCAAGAAATTCGCACCAAAAGTAGGTGAAAAGTCAAATCAAAGCATTAAATCCACGGCGGTCCCGCAGAACCTGGAAAAACCTCGGTTTCCTCCGACTATTAACCCACGAACTGGGAGGAGGGAGGTGTAGAGAGAGAGAGAGAGAGAGAGGGAGAGAGATGGACCTCGCGAGGGGTTCACTGCCGTTTATGGGGATGATAATGGTGGTCCTGGTTCAAACGAGCAACATGGTGGTGACGAAAATGGCCATGTCCGATGGGATGAACAAGTATACCATGGTCTTCTACAGTAACGCCCTCTCCTCTCTCGTCCTTCTTCCTTGTCCCCTCATCATCTCTCGCAGGTTTGTGCTCTGGCTAACACTCCCTAACTCCATTGATGTCAGGTTTAAGGAAAGAAAACGGTTTTAAGAAACCTTGCTTGTTTGTTTGCTCTCTTTGGCAGGCCAGGATCGTGTCCTCCTCTCACTTTCTCTGTCCTTCGAAAGATCTTCTTGATCGCTCTAATTGGGTGAGTGAGTGAAGTTTACATGAATTTGCAGACTCTGGAACTCTTTTGAAGCAAAAGGTCTAATCAACTGCTAAGAGTTTTATACGAGAAACAAAAGTTAATTTTGTAGTAAGTTGGATGATGCAGACTCGCCTGCCAGATGTGCGAGTATGTCGGCATGGATTACAGCTCCCCTGTTCTGGGCATGGCCATGATGAACCTCATCCCAGCTTTCACTTTCATTCTCGCCATTATTTCAAGGTTCTTTTGTCTCTTCTCTCTCGTTATCTGCAGTGCACTTAAAGAACCTTCATTTTATAAAAAAATGAGAGAAGCAGATGATAGTGTGGTAATTGGATGATGGGGGGTTAATTTTACATGGGTTCAGCTCGAGGTTGCGAGCGATTTTTATCAAAAATCAACAGTTCCTGTTTCAACTAGGTCCGGAGAGATTCGCTTTGCTACCACTTAATTCAGTTCTCATTTTCTGTGCATGTGTCCTTTCAATCTCGGCGCACTTAAAGAACCTTCATTTGAAAAATAAAATAAAAAAATGAGAGAAGCAAATGATGTTGTGTTATTTCTGTTGATGCTGGATCCCTAAAATTCCCAAAACGAGAGTTGCTCTGCGAATGAATATGTCCCTGAAATGGAACAAATTCAAGATAGTCCGGTGCTTCAGCAAGAGAAGGCAGCAGCACATTCATAGGAAAGACAAGAGACAGCAGCGCACAATGTGTCGTCGAAGATGATCACAAGATGAACTTATTCTATTCTTTGGTTTGTTGATGGAACTGATAATTAGGATGGAGAAAGTGAACTGGAAAAGCTCGAGCAGCCAAGCTAAGCTTGTGGGAACCATTACATCAATTCTTGGTGCATTCGTAGTCACTCTCTACAAGGGTCCGCCGATTTTCCTTTCACCTTCGCCTCCTCCTGTCCAACCTCCTCACCTTCTTTTTCTTCTCTCGAGACAATCGAATTGGATCCTTGGCGGGTTTCTCCTTGTGGCCGAAGCTTTCTTGATATCATTATGGTTCATTGGACAGGTTAGCACCGATGGCCTTACTTAGAATATGAATGACACTAAAACAAAGCTAAAGAAGAATTGACAAGTAAACATATCTCGAATCTTGCAGGCATTTATCCTCAAAGATTATCCCGTGGTGATGAACTTAATGTTCTATTCAACGTTCTTTTCGACTGTTCTTTCCGGGCTGTTGTCCTTTGTTACAGTGAGAGAACCGCAGTTTTGGATTTTGAAAGTCAATATAGGTCTAATTTCTATATTATACTCGGTAAGCGTGTGACATAATAACTTCTAAACTCTACATTTTGGTCTTGACTTCGAGGTTGAACGTAAAAGTAAATTACTATTGTATATGCAGGCTCTGGTTTCTGGCGTCTTCAGAGCCTCATTATGTACATGGTGCCTGAAAAAAACTGGACCTGTTTATGTCTCCATGTTCAAGCCCTTGGGAGTTGTATTTGCTGCCGGATTGGGGTTCATATTTCTTGGCGAGATGTTATACCTCGGAAGGTACAAGTACTCGCTCTTCTTCTTAATTGAAATGCCCACACCCCAACCTACTCTGTGATCAAGAATCTAGTTGATTAATAGTAACTAAGAAAGATGTGTCCATTAGAGAAAAAAGCTCCTTCATGAGCTAATCTCAAGCACAACAACACGTATTCTTTGTATATATAATATAAACAGGTTTGCTCTTCAGTTTAACTTTTTATACGAAAATTGCTCAAGTCTAAGGATTTGTCACGGTCTCTCTGTCAAGAAACCAGAGTTTAGTGGTTGAAAGCATACATAAATGAACAAAACAAGCAACGAAAATGAGTTGCATGAGGATTATAAAAGAATTATACCTTCTCTCTTCTCTCAAGAATTCTAGATATTTTTAAGTTACCTAAACATCTAGATATTTTTACGTTGAAAGATATTCTAAGAAGGGTGTAGAAATCTCGGAATATATTTTTCTATAAATATCCAGAGAGAGATAGAAATATCTGGAGATATTTATTAAGAAGTATCTAGGGAAGATATTTATTTAGAAATATCTAGATAATTTAGGAGGTAGAACCACCTCCATAGGCGGATGAACAGGCTTAAGCTCTCATTGGAGTTAGTGTGCTCTGAGTGAGCTTGGCTCCCATAAGTGCGTGTGCTTGGCACCCATGAGTATGTATAAGTTCTCTCAACTTTATATCGTAAGAAAATGCCTCAAACAAAAAAAGTATGTGTTTCTTTAACTGAGCCTTGCGTGCCTTACTTAACAATTGGTAGCATAACTACGCCTTTAAGTTCCACAGTTGGTATCAAAGCTACACATTGAAGTTCAACAAGTAGTATCAGAGTAGGCAGTTGAGGACTGTGAATCTGGCGATTGAAAGTTGTGGTACGCAAAAATAGTGGCTAGGAACCATTGTATGTGAGCAGATGATCAGGGACTGGAATATGCTGAAACTATATCAATTCACAGTCAAGGAATGTAATCGGTTGATCTGGAACCAAGCTTACTTGGTATAATCTCCGGCATTATAACCAACTCATGATGATAGATTTCTCAAGTTTGGCAATGGCGTAGAGAAGCTGAACAACTCCAATTATAATAATTGGAATGCCTGCATGCAATTTTACCTGCTAGGTTAAGATTTGTGTGATATTGTTTGCGATGACAATACCACATCACTCATGGATGATGAAGAGCAGGAAGAAGGGGAAGATTAATGTTGGTAGGAGACTCTATGCTCTTGTTGTTATAGGAGAAGATGAATTGCTACAGCATATCATGAGCACAAGGACACCTTGGCAACACTATTCTCTAGGACGAATGATGCCAACCTACAATGGTTGGAAAATGAGCTATTGACAATGAGCTAATATCTTTCCAAAGTTAATTTATTTGTGAAGAAATTTTAAAGTTGGATTCTTAGAATGCCATCTCTAGGAATAGGATGAGAATAATTATCGTTCATGGGTTACGGTCATAACATAATGGTATTGTTATAGCTACTCATGGCCTAAAGATCCGACTTTGACCGAGCTGGAGAATTTATTGGTCAATCAAGAGGATTTAGATAAACAAATGTCTGAGGTCTAGGGAAAGGATGATGAAAGTGTCCTCTTTAATAATAAGAGAGATTCAATGGCCAAAGGAGATTTGAGGCTAGCACTGGAGAAGAGAAATAGAGGAGAGGTCATGGAGACTGGCTGGGGAGACCAGAAGGGAGGAGTGCTCAGGGGGAGCTCATTGGGATTGGGATTATGATAAAGATGACAATGATGATAAAAGCAATAAAAGGTGTAGCAAATGGTGCTTCAGGTGAGGTAAAGGATGACACTTTGCCAGGGCTATTCAGGCACATAGAAGGAAATGCCGCAACCTCTACCATGAAAGAGAACCATAGTGAAGAGAGTTAGATTTCCAAGTGGTGAATTGGAAGAGCTCGCAGCCTCTCCCACTATCAAGTCAAATGATGCGACAACCTTTGTCACAATCTTGGATAAGAGCAAGCTAAGCACACACCCAAAAAGGTAAGTGGCGGCGCCAATGAGCAGCCTTGAAAAAGGGCTGTAGGAGATGCAGAAGATGGAGGCAAAGAATGGAGAAGATGTTGAAGGAGAAGAAAAAAATTGCTAAGGCAGAAGGAGGAGGAGCTCAAGGCCAAAGAAAGAGAGCATGAGAAGCTTTGGTGTGAACTTAAGAAGTTGCAGAAGCTTAAGAATTCAAGCCTACTGTGACATTCTCAGTTGGTCAAACTGGGAAAGATAAGAAGGAGAAAAAGAAAGGATGTATTTAAAAATTGTGGCCATCTCCACCTTATATCTCGATGGAAGGGCGTGGAGAAGAAACCCTATCAGAAGAAAGACGAAGTTATCTCCATCTAAGTGCTTCAAATGGAAGTGAATTGGTTAAAGCACCAAATGAAACTGCGAATGAAAGGCTTGGCCACATAAGCTACGATCTTAAAACTCTTACAAAAGAATAGCAAAGTATGAAGGCTGGGTTGAGTGGGATGCAGGAAAAAGAGACTGAAGCACAGGTCGAACTTGGCGTTGCCGAAGTCCAAACTTCACAAAATCTAGTCGAAAGTTGCAGTCACAGAGGTAATTGAAGTTTGAGGGCTTTATCTCAAACATCTGGAGTGAGCGCAAGAAATAGGTGAAGTCAGGAAGGAAAAACAGAGGTTAAAGGAAGAAGCCGAAAGGACAACTAAAGAGTTCCAAGAAACAATATGGCATGATGGCTAGATCCACATTGAGAAAAAAAATAATTGTTGAGAGGGAGTGTTGAAGAAACGCACCTCCTCTTTTCTCTTAAAAATTCTAGATTTTTCTAGACCACCTAAATATTTATAAATTTGGTTGTAAGAAATTTTAAGAAGAGTGTAGAAATATCATAGGATATATTTCTTTAGAAATACCTAGGGGAAGATATTACTATTGAACTATCTAAATATTCTAGGAGGTAGAACCACCTACTTAGGCCTATAGATAGGCAAGGGCTTTCATTAGAGCAAGCGTGGTGTGAGTGAGCTTGTCTCCCATAAGTGTGTGTGAGAGTGTATGAGATTGTGCTTGGCACTCTTAAGTTTGTATACGAAGTTTTTCCGACTGATATTATAAGAGTGTCACCATTGAAAAGTGCTCGTGTTTCTTTAAACGAGCTTTGTGTGTCTTACTCGATAGTTGGTATCGAGGCCATGCCTCTAAGTTCAACAGACTGCGTGATAATTTTAAGAGAATATCCTGTCTCGATTGACGCGGGCATGCCATTTAAAAGAAATATCTTTAGTTAACTTGCCTTTTTGTTTCTCCCTTTTGGGTTTTGTGCAGCATAATCGGAGCGATCGTGATTGTGATGGGATTCTACGGGGTGATGTGGGGAAAGTCCAAAGAGGAAGAGACGACGATCGAGGGCAGTGGGGTTGGGGAGAGCTTGGCGTCCTCCGTCCATAAGACTCCTCTGCTCCAAAACAAAGCTTCAAGCGTGTAGATATTCTTGGCAACATAAAGAAAAAAGAAGGAAAAAGACGGAAATTTGTACATATTATTAAGGCGTAGCCTTTTGTCTTTGGAAATTAATTCGAGATGACTATTCCAACAAGAACTAGATGTGGAAATGCTAAGATAGGGACAAATTTCGATTGCGGTATGCAATCTGGTGCACATAAATTAACGTGTATGCCCACTTTGAAAAACTTGTATTTAGATCTTTTGAGAAATGAAGGAAAATTATTTAAAAAGTTCTAAACTTATTGCATTTCTATTAGTTTGGTCCTAAAATCTTTTAAATTGATCAATTAAATTCATTCGACTAATTTTGACCTGGAAATCGGCGACGTGAACTCAGTTATCGTACCTTATATGACAATGGACAATTTTTGTAAATTTTTGAATTTTTTAATCTTTTTTTTAATCTTTTCTCTTTTCTTCCTTTTCTTTGTTTTTTTTTTTTTTTTGGTGCCAACGAGGGTCACTAGCAACCCTCGCTGGTTGCAAAAGCCTCACCTTGGTGATGCCGTAAAGGCCTTGGGGGAGGCCTTGGCAGCCCCATTGGCCATGGGCAAGGGGTGTCAAGGATGCAACAACTTCAATTATAATAATTGGAATGCCAGCATGCAATTTTACCTATTGGGTTAAGATTTGTAGGATATTGTTGACGGCGATTATACCACACCACTCACGGTTGATGAAGAGGGGGGAGGAAGTGGAAGATTAAGGTTGGTAGGACTCTCTATGTTCTTGTTGTTATAGTTGAGTGATGAATGTTACAGCATATCAAAACCACAAGAATCCCAAAGGAGGCATAGGTTGCCTTGGCAACACTATTCTCTAGGACGAATGACGCCAAACTACAATGGTTGGAAAATGAGCGATTGACAGTGAGCCAATATCTTTTCAAAGTTAAATCTATTTGTGAAGAAATTATAAAGTTGGATCCTTAGAATGCCATCTCTAGGACTATGTAGGGAATAATTAGCATTCATGGGGGATAGTCTAAAGATCCAACTTTGATCAAGTTAGAGAATATATTAGTCAACTAAGGGGGTTTAGATAGACAAATTTCTAAGGTCTCAATGAAGGATGATCGAAGTGTCCTCTTCCATAAGAAAAAGGGGGTTCAAGGGCCAAAGGAGAAATGAAGCTAGCATTGGAGATGAAAAAGAGAGGAGTGGTCATGGAGACTGGCTGAGGCGACCAGAAGGGAGGAGCGCGCAGCCATGGGGAGCTCATCGAGATTATAACAATAATGACAATGAAGATAAAAGCTTTAAAAGGCATAACGGATGGTGCTGCATGTGCATTAAAGTATGGCACTTTGCCAAGGTCTATCTATTCAGGCACGTTGAAGGAAATGCCGCAACCTCTACCATGAAAGAGAACGATAATGAAGAAGAGTGAGATTTCCAACTGGCCACTATAATAGAGGAATCGGAAGCGCTCGCAACCTCCTCCACTATCAAGTCAGATGATGCGAGAGACTTTGTCACGTTCTTGGATAAGAGCAAGCTGAGGACAAACCCGAAGAAGCGAGTAGCAGTGCCAATGAGCAGCCTTGAGAAAGGGCTGTAGGAGATGGAGAAGATGAAGGTGAAGATGGAGAAGATGTTGAAGGAGAAGGAGAAATGCTGAGGTAGAAGGAGGAGGAGCTCAAGGCCAAAGAAAGAGAGCATGAAAAGCTTTCGTGTGAGCTTAAGAAGTTGCAGAAGCTTAAGGAATTCAAGCCCACTGTGACATTCTCAATTGGTCAAACTAGGGAAGATAAGAAGGAGAAAAAGAAAGGATGTTTTTAAAAACTGTGGCCATCTCCACCTTACATCTCGATGGAAAGGTGTGGAGAAGAAGCCCTACCAGAAGAAGGACGAAGTTGTCTCCAAATTGAAGTGAATCGGTTAAAGCACCAAATGAAACCGCGAATGAAAGGCTTGGCCACATAAGCTATGATCTTAAAACTCTTACAAAAGAATTGCAAAGTATGAAGGCTAGGTTAAGTGGGATGCAGGAAAAAGAGACAGAAGCACAGGTCGAACTTCGCGTTGCCAAAGTCCAAACTTCACAAAATCTAATCAAAAGTTGCAGCCACAGAGGTAATTGAAGTTCGAGAAGACGGTGTTAATTAGGGCTTTATCTCAAATATCTTCAGTGAGCATAAGAAATAGGCGAAGTCAGGAAGGAATAACAGAGGTTAAAGGAAGCCAAAAAGACAACTAAAGAGTTCCAAGACGCAATTTGGCACGATGGCTAGATCCACGTTGAGAAAAAAAGAAAAAAAATTGAGGGGAGTGCTGAAGAATTGCACCTCCTCTCTTCTCTTAAAGATTCTAGATTTCTCTAGACTACCCAAATATTTAGATATATAGTTGTAAGAAATTTTAAGAAGAATGTAGAAATATCATAGGATACATTTCTTTAGAAATACCTAGGGGAAGATATTAATATAGAAATATCAAAATATTTTAGGAGGTAGAACCAACTACATAGGCCTCCAAATAGGCGAGGGCGCTCATTAGAGCAAGCGTGGTGTGAGCGTGCTTGGCTCCCATAAGTGTGTGTGAGAGAGTTTTTCCAACCGATATTATAAAAGAGTATTGCCAATGAAAAGAGCTTGTGCTTCTTGAGATGGGCTTTGTCTGTCTTACTCAATAGTTGGTATCGAGGCCGTGCCTTGAGTTCCACAGACTAACGTGATAATTTTACGAGAATATCCTGTCTCGATCAACGCGGACATGCCATTTAAAAGAATTTTTCTTTTTTCTTTTTTGGTTAAATGGCCTTTTTGTTTTTCTCTTTTGGGCTTTGTGCAGCTTTCGCGGAGCGATTGTGATCGTGGGATTCTACGGGGTAAGCGTGGGGAAAGTCCAAAGAGGAAGAGACGACGATCGAGGGCAGTGGGGTTGGGGGGAGCTTGGCATCCTCCAGCCGTAAGATTCCTCCGCTCCTAAGCAAAGCTTCAAGCTTGTAGATTGTCTTGGCAACATAAAGAAAAAAGGAGGAGGAAAATTACAAAACATTTGTACATATTCTTAAGACGCACCACCCTCTTGTCTTTGGAAATTATTCGGGCTGAATGTTCCAACGTGAACTAGATGTGGAAATGCTAAGATAGGGACAAATTTTGATTGCCGCATGCCATCTGGTGCGCATAAATTAACGTGTATGCCCACTTTGAAAAATATATATTTAAATCTTCTGAGCATTTAAGGAAAATTATCTAATTTTTTTTAAATTTATAGTATTTTGATCAATTCAGTCATAAACTTTTCAAATTTATCAATTAAATCCATTCTGCTAATTATGATTGGAAATCGTTGAGATGATAATCAATCGTTCTACGTGACATAACTGTACTGATGTGGATAATTTTTGAATTTTTATTTTTTTCTATGCAACGAAGTTCACTGGCAACCTTCGCAGGTAGTGTAGGTGAGGATTGCCTTGGCCACTATCGGTGATGCCATGAATGCCCTAGGGGAGGCCTTCTCATCCACAACTGGCAAGACCTTCCTAGTCGGAGGATCGCCAATGACCCTCACTGACACAGGAAAAGGAAATAAAAAAAAAAAGAGAGAGAAGAAGAAGAAGAGCAAATTATAAAAAAGAAGAAAAATCGAAAAATAAAAAACGTTACAAATTATTCGAGTACTAAACATATCAAAGTATATCTAATGATATTGTGTTAAAAAGGTAACACATTAACTCACTAAATTTTTGACCAAAAGAAAACTCACTAAATTAAAAATGTTAATTTGTATTTAAATGGGTGAAGCGAGTCAACTCCTGTCAAACACAATTTTTGTTGTATCTTGAACGAGCTGACCCATTTATGACATTAACTTGTCTGTACCAAAGTCAAACCTAGTTAACTACGTATCCGGTTGTGCATCCGGGTCGTGTCGTGTATTACTGATCTAACATTGTACGGCACAAATTAATGTATCCTTGAAGCGCGGCCTGATGCACATGTACCCCAAAAAGAAATTTCTTAAACAATTGTGCTGGCAAAACAGGGGGAAAGAGAAGAAGTGGATTTTCCTGAAATTTTTCAGGTTCCATGGCGAGATACTTTGTAGATGTTCGAGCGTATCTTTATGTAATGTGGACTGATATCTGCTTGCAGCTGCAGATCAATAATGAACTACCAGAAGCAACTCTAGTTTGGGATTTGGCCTAATCGAAGGCTTCTGCTAACTCCATTAATGTCAGGTTTATGGAGGAAAAGAAAGGGGAAAACAGTTTGAAGCCCTCGTCTAGCTTGTTTGCTCTGTTTGACAGGTCTGGGTCGTGTCCCCCTCTCACCTTTTCTATCCTTCGCAAGATCATCTTGCTCGCTCTGGATGGGCGAGTGAGTGAAGCTTCTTCATTTCGCACGAATTTGCAGACTTGGGATCTGCTTTTCTTGGAATTCTTTCGAAGCCAAAGGTCTCTATCAACTGCTGAGAGTTTCATACAAAAAACGAAGTGAATTTTTATGTAATTTGGATGATGATGCAGATGGGAAGAATTTTCAAAAAAATCATAAATTTATTGTAATTATGCTAATTCAGTCTTAATTTTTTTTGTCAATTTCGTCCTAAACTTTTTATAATTGTGTTAATTCAATCCATCCGGCTAAAATTGGCTGGTCGGCACTAACGTGGACGTTAGTCGGTGATGTGACATTTTTAATTATTTTTGAATTTTTAAATATTTTTTCGAATTATTTTTCTTTTCTTTCCATCCATCTTCTCCTCCTCTAGCTAGTCGACGAGGTCTGCCTCATCGGCTAGTGGCAAGGTTTGCCGCCGCCGGCCACTGGCGAAATCGAGCCTGACCTAGCGATAGTTAGGTCGCCATCGCCAGATCTAGCGAGGAGCCTCGCCAGCCACTAGCGAAGTCAACCGTCGCCTTGGCTAGGCGAGGCCCCATCGACCCTCGTGGCTGACTAGAGGAAGGAAAAGATGGATGGAAAGAAAGAAAAAAAAATTAAAAAAAAAATTCAAAAATTCAAAAAAAAAATTAAAAATGACACATCAGCATTCACTAGACAGCCATTGCTGGCTAATGTCCACATTAGCGTCGGTTGGTTATATTTTGTCGAATGGACTAAATTGGTATAATTACAAAATGTTTAGGACTGAATTGGCAAAAAAAAAGTTTATGACTAAATTGACACAATTGTAATAAATTTATGACTTTTTTGGTAATTCACCCTGCAAACTCACATCACATATGTGCGGGGACATTGGCATGGATTACAAGTCCCTTGCTCTGGGCATGTCCTTGCCTTCACATGGAAGGTCAATTGGCTGCAAATGAATATACAAAATCAAGTGCAAAGTAAATAGTTTCCTACAAGGCTTGATTCAACTATCATGAGACTTTTTCCCCTAGTGGCCAAGAAAGTAAACACATCCAATGCTTTTCATTAAAGCGATCAGGATAAAAAAGTCTTATATGGAACTTCCATAAGATTTACAAAGATAGGGGAGTATGGGTATGTTGTCTTCATAAATTCCTATGTAGGCTTAAGCAGGCTTCTTGGTAATTGTATGGTTGATAAATAAATACGTGCTCTTTACCAATAAAATAAAATAAATAAAT